>NW_006408702.1:849211-872576 GCF_000296735.1 Chrysochloris asiatica
AAACTTTGCTCGCATGGGATATCAAAGATATTGTCCACTGATTTCCGTATTCTGTTGGGTCACCTCTCCTTGGAATGGGCACAAATATGGATCTCTTCCAATCAGTTGACCAGATAGTTGTCTTCGAAATTTCTTGGCATAGATGAGTGAGTGCCTCCAGTGCCGCCTCACTTTCTTGAAAGATTTCAACTTGTATTCCACCAATTCCTGGTGCCTTGTTGTTTGCCAGTGCCGTCAATGCACCATGGACTTCTTCCTTCAGTATCATTGGCTCTTGAGCATATGCTACCTCTTGAAATGTTTGAACATCAACCATTTCCTTTTGGTACAGTGATTCTATTACTATTGTCTTTATCCTAGGCCAAGATGCCATTGCATTTTGTTGTTAGGTCTCTTTAATCTCCTCCAGTTTGTGACAGTGCTTGATCTTGGCACTTTCCATAATATTTTATATGTCCCTCAATTTTGGTTTGTCTGTTGTTTTCTTATTAGACTTATGTTGTACATTTTTAGAAAGAATGTCATACAAGAGATGTGTCCTTTTTAGTGTATGTGTACCTTGTTGTTGCTGATGTTAATCTGCTTAATTGATCATGTAAGGGGTGTCCTCTGGATTTCTCTACTATAGAGCAACTATTTTTCTTTGTAATTAATTAATACATACTTTATAAGGAGCTATTAAGGTGTCAGATTGAAGACTAAGGTATTTTTAGTAACCTCATAAGCATGTGAAAGCTGGACAGTGAATAAGGAAAACTGTAGAAGAATTGATGCTTTTGAGTTATGGTATTGGAGGAGAATATTGAAAGTGCCATGGCTGCCAAAAGAACCAATAGATCCGTTTTGGGAGACGTTCAGCCAGAGTGCTCCTTGGAGGCCAAGATGGCCAAACTTCATCTCTCGTACTTCGGACATATTGTCAAGAGGGACCAGTCGCTGGAGAAGGATATCATGTCTGGCAAGGTGGAAGGTCAGACAAAAAGAGGAAGACCCCCAATGAGATGGATTAGCCAAGTGGCAGCATAGATGGACTCAATCAAGCGTGGCAACAGTGGTGAGGTTGGCCCAGGATCGGGTTGTGTTTCGTTCTGCTGTGCATAAGGTCGCTGTGAGTTGGTACTGACTCGATGGCACCCAACAACAACAAGAACAACATTCTGATGTTATGAAAATGTCCTGTTTTGCCCCTTAGTTTTAGCATGAAGCAGTTTTTAACTTTGGTTTTCCTAATGTTTTTGTATTGTCCTCATTATTTCTTTTCAGGTATGCACTGCTTAAGGTCACAGTAAGTTCTGCGAAATAAGAAGTTACATGATTTGTACATTGTGCATAACCTGTGTCCTGTGGGTGCCTGACTTCTGCATACTACTAACCTAGGAGCTGTTGTGTGGTATGTGGCCTCAGAAGAGAGCTCTCTGGGTCCTTCCCGGATATCACTGGCTTTCTCTGCTAAGCCCCACAAGGAAGGTCAACTTGCCTGTGAGGATCTGCCTGGAGAGGGGCCCCTGTGAGCCAAGGTGACTAATGGCACCTGAGCCAGGTTTGGGGTGCCTGAAATGCATACCTTCCTGTTGGCACTCTACTGGCCACACCAGACAAAATGGAGGGGACTGGATCCACCAAAATGTGGGAGCCAAGGGGGAGTAGGGTTGGGAGTTTGGGCCTGCCACAGATTAGGTAGCTTCACGGATGCCTGCATTAGCCAGGTAGAAGTGGGATTCTGACCTCAAGGTGAGGTTCTGATGTCCTTGCACTCAGATACCTGGGTGTTATCGTTCATGCAGTCAGACTGGACATTAAGCAATGCATAACTCTATTTATTAATTGAAGTCCTTCTAAAAAGAAGAATTTTCCTTTCCCCCATTTATTCAATTCTATTAGGAGCACTGTGACTCCCTATGGTAAGCACTGAACTGTGAACCACAAGGCCGGTGTTTCAAACCCACCAGCTGCTCCATGAAAGAAAGGTGAGACTTTCTGCTCCCTCAAAGATTTTGGGCCTTAGGAAACCTTACACAGGGTTTCTAAGAGTCAGAACTGACTCAGTAGCGTTGAACAACAGAATTTAGTTATTTAAATCAGTATGGACTCAGATAGTTGTTTTACTCTCTGTGTTATAATCCAATATTATCATTCTTTATTGATTTGCTTTTACTCACATTGTTTCAGGTTTGGCCATTGACAGCTCTTTCAGGTTAATTCTTGTGTCCTTTTGATATGTACGGATCATTTTTTGAGCACTTCCTCGATTTGTGGCACTATAGGTTTATCTTGTATTTCCCCTGTCCCTGTCCCAAAGTCAACCATTTTCTGAGGGTCCCTGGTTCTTTTCACAGGAAAGCTGAACTTTGATCTGTGTGCTTTTCAAAGACTTTTAATAGAAAAGGCAGGCCCACAGGTCTTTCTTTAGCATACGCAAATTTATAGTTTTAACTCTAAAGAACTTGTCATGCACAGTGAAAGGTGAATTAAATTTAATTTGAAAGTTGTAATTTTGGTTTTCTGAAGTATTTACAAGTCATTAGATACTATGTCTGATCTATTAAGTTTATTATAATTAAGATTGATTGATTTATGTATCAGTGGTCTTGCCAGTGTGATATTTCACAAGACCAGAGTCCTTAAGCAATGCTGGATTGGGAGACTGTGATGATACATTTTAAAATTTACTTTTAAATTATTTATTCTCTTACAAGATTGAGACACTGTGAAAAATACTTTATTGATCCATTTTGCCTAGTTCACTCCATTATATAATAAAGATCAACTTTGTGTCCATGTTGGGGATACAAGACTGAATATGGCATGGTCCCTGTCCTTAAATAGCTCACAAATGAAAACTCCTTCAAGGTTCTTTTTATACCACTTATTTGTTCTAGTTTGCCCTCCAGTAAACTTATTCCCCTATTCCCTCTATGAATTTATTATTGTTTTACCAAATTTTCTGCCTCTCATCATTAGTTTTCTGTTCTATTAAGTCATTTATGTTTTTTTCCAGTTCATATCCCTCTAGCAGGGTAGACTAATGTTAGCTTGGGTGATGGAGAGGGCAATATAAAAGGGGGCGGGTCAACAGTACACAAGAAGAGGGATGTGGCAGATGAACAATAAAGATAGGTGGAGAGTTAGGAAGATATGCATGGGCTATATGGGAGAGAGGTAAAGAGTGATTTATATACAACATTGGAACAACAGTGTTCTGGGAGTAGATACATGGAGTGAGACATAGGCTGAATGGGTAAAGAAGGAGGAAAAAAAATGATTATGTACTTGACTGTCTTATGGATATTGGTTTCCCCTGCCTACTGTTATAAAAATAGGCATTTATATGTGATAGAAATGAATATTGGGAATTATGATTACAGAAAGCTTGTAAGCCTGCCTTCAGCCTGTAACTGATTAGAGTTGCTAAAAGGGGAGTTAGGCTTTGCCAAGGCAAATAGGCCTCTTGTTAAGCTTTTGTAGAGTATGGGGTCTTAGATAGAATTCTGAGCCGTCTGAGTTGGGACATTCCAACTTGAAGAGAAATTCAGACCAACCCAGAACTGCTGGGAGAACAGAAGATTCTTATTGAAAGAAAGACCTGCAGAAAAAAGCGGACTGTTTGGCTGTTTGAATTTCAAGCAAACAATTTGATTTGGAGGCATCAAGGCAAGAAAAGTCAGCCCATCACTGAAACACGTTAATGCGCTGGACTGCAACGTTGGTTTGAACCGTAAATTCGGTGGTTTAAGATCACTAGCTGCTCCTTGGATACAGGGTCACTATGAATTTGACAGGACTCAATGGCACTTAACAACAACAACAGGACTGAAACTTAAAGGGAATCTGTGAGCGGTGTAGTATGCTCACTGGTGACCACCTGGGTCTACTTGTGATTGGAAGTTGGGGAAATGCAGTGATGAAGACATGGGCTGAGTTTGACATGTTCCATTGACACCCATTGACTTTGAGATGAGAGAGAAAAGAGTAAAGGCTGGCCAGTCTGAAGTTTAGGGAAATGTGTGAACTCCTGAGCCAATGGGCACTGACCTAGCCCGTGGGTGTTAGGGCTGAGAGTGAAGTGACCAGCTGGTCTGAAGTGTAGGGAGGTGTGTATGAACTCCAAAAACTTCCAGCTAGTATCCACTTGACCTAGCTTGGATGGGTAGGGATGAGCTGACCAGAACACGACCAGATGAAGATAAAGATGTTTGATACTGTGAACAAATGAAAATTACTACAATTTGAAGAACGGGACTTTTGCTTATGGATGCAGTTGCTCAAAATTCCAACCAGAATGGAAGGATTCTTTATATCAAGGAACAAGCTTGTTTCCTCAGTGTACTGGGTTGACAGGGACGGGCAGTTTAGACATCAACTATCAAAAACAAGGGAGGGGGAGCTATAAGGGCTGGAAGTGGCTGGATTGCAAGCTTTCATGAGTGTGCTTAGTGGTCAGTTTCAGAATGAGGAGTGTAAGGTAGAATTCCCACTGAATAGTTTTCCAGTTTTCCAGATGGATCTGGTAAACAGGGGTGGGGTATGATGGTGATAGGACTTTATGATCCAATTCTGAGTAATTGTTAGAAGGAATAATTGTGATTGTCACAACTATAATTGCAGAAGACTTGTAACTAAAAGGGGGGAGTAGTTAATCTTTTAATTTTAGGAGTAGACTATCCCAGGACCATAAAGAAGGAATAGCATGAGTAGAGCATGGATCCTTACCTAGAAAAATGGTGACAGCAGAGATGGTGATAGAAGTGGGATGTTGAGAGACTGAGCAGCTGTGGTCTCTAGGCCCATGGATTGAGTAAGGATGTGTGTCTGCTGGCAGGAGGCTGGCTGCAGAATGTGCTCTCTGAACATTTAAATGAATATATATTTTTTGTTTTGTATGTGCACATAAAATTTTGTTGCTTTGCTCATTTGTGAAACAAAAGGTGTAAATAGGGAGCCACAGGAAGGAAGTAGGGTAACTTGTTGCAGGGAGGGGGTTGTGATCACTTCGTTGTTGTAGTTATGTGCCGTGCAATCAGTTCCGACCCATGGTGGCCCTGTATAGGGTTTCCGAGGAGCAGCTGGTGAGCTTGAACACCTCATCCCTCCCTAAATTATCACATCTCAGAGTTATATGTGTCTACAACACCACAAATCTAAGAATATATAGTACCACAGGCATTTCCACGTTAATTTAACATGAGCAGAATGGAATCTGATGGAACTTCTAAAAGTTCTTGGAAAAATGGAATGAAAAGACAATGGTATTTTCCTACTAACTTTTTGAAGTCCGCTTATACATCATAGCTCCCCTCTGTCCAGCTTTCTCAGTCTGTTTCCTTGGATACTATTATACACCTAGCATCCCTACCAGAAACCGGGTGGGGTGGGGTGGAGGGCAACTGAGACCAACTACCTTCCCTGCCCCTGGAATCAATGGTCAACCAGAGGGTCAATTCGACCTCCTAAATATCTTTATGTTCCACCCCTGCTCTCTCTTCATCAACATGCAATTGCTTCCTTTAGGCTCTCTGTTTTCATTATCTATCTTAAATGGGTCTTCTGAAAGCACCCCTGAAACAAGGATTTTGATGCAGGTAGGTTATTTAGGAAGTGATTCTAGAAAGTACTGAGAAGGAATGGGGCAGTGAGTCGTGGTGGGAGACCCAATAAAGAGTGGATAGCCACGGTGTGTAACTGGGGCCCAATCCACTGGGAATCCCATGAGAGACTTTGTGAAGTATGCCTCAGAATTGTCTTGAGGTGGGAGGAAGTTGGGGTGTTTATGAAGCAAAATCCTCTCCTGTGATCAGCGCCTGCCCTCAGAGAGGCCCACGGGGAACCATTGGTATGAGTGAACTGTATGCATCAGATCTATGGGGTGTGAGTGAGGCTAAACCATCAGTTCCTCCTCATTGGTTGTCCTGCCTCTATTCTTGCCCCTCCCTAATGCCCAATTACAGGTATGTGTCATTTAATGTCTATTTAGGCAACATCTGACCGCATAGATGTCTGTGGGCCAGCCACCAGACGTTTGCCTTGAGGACGGGGCCCTACTTCTGCCTGCTTTGGCAATGGTGGCCCAAGCCCAAACTCACAACCCTGGGTCCGTTGGGCTCCCATTATCTCCGTGGATCTAGTCTGGGATCCTAGAGTTTTGCTCTGTGTGGTCCTGTAGGGTGCTACTGAAGAGCACCCGCCCTGGCTTGGGTGCTCTCAGCCCCCTTGGTTTGCACTTTCTGCATCCTGGGCAGGTTCTCACAGGCAAACTGGCCTTCCTTGAAACTGACTTAGTTGGCGACAGGCGGGCGGGACCTGGCAGAGTGCTCACCTGAGGCATCTGCCGAGGGAGCTGCCTGGGCCATGTATCACCATGTCTTAGCTCCCTGGGCCAGTGTGCTTGGAGCCCTGCAGACAGATTTTTGCACAACATCCCAATCACTTAATGTCCTATTTCACAGAACATATCGTGGACTTTAAGCGATGCATACTTGTATTGTTTCGTAAGTGATCCTTGCAAAACTCCAAACAGATCAAGATGTTCTCCAGCTTAAAATCTGTGAGTGGCTCTCCATCGCTTTCAGAATAATCTTGCTTATGGCCTCTCTCCTGGCCTTATATGCCACCACTTCCCAGCCCTTGGTCCAGATACCAGGCACACTATACTAGCTGTGGTTTCTTTCCTGATTTACACTCAAGAAGTCCTGGTACATGGCAATCCCTCTGCCTAAAGACTGCCGTAAATGTGTAATGTTTATTTCATCATATACCACGAGGGAGACACTGTGCTAGATACTTCAGACACAATAAGGACTAAATCATGGTTCTATCTTCATGAAGCTTACTGTTTAAAAGTATGGGCTGTCTCTGGACATAAAGGAACATTTCTATTTCAACGAAAGCACTCCATTAGGAAGGGCCCTTAGAGAACGTGATGCCTAGGTGGAGACTTGATGCATATACTCGGATAGGGATCTGCCCTGCAGAGAGGAAGAGCCAACCTGGTGCCCACAGAGAAAGCTTCAGATTCTTTGATGGGGAAGGTGAGCTGTCAGGCCCTAAGAGGCGACAGAGGCTGACCAGGTGGTCTAACTCTTCAGATTAAGACATAATGAAGGGGCCCCTTTTTCATTCCTCTAAAAAAGTCCTGTGTAGTGCTGCAGGATAATGCACTGGACCTCAAGGTCAGTTGGAGCTGCGAGGTCGGCAGTTCAAACCAACCAGCTGCTCCTTGCAAACCCTCTACAGGATCGCTGTGAGTCGGAACCAACTAGCTGCCACTTAACAACAACAACATGGTTTTCACAATTCACCAAGGGTCATCACTTTCTCTTAAGGAGCTTCCTTAATTCTCTCCACTCAGATTCTCTGTGTTCTTGTTAGATGTAGTCGACTCAAAGTGTCCATATGCACAACAGAACGAAACACTGCCGTCCTGTGCTAACCTCACAATCATTGTTCCGCTTCAAGCCATCTCATTGGGGGTCTTCCTCTTCTTTGCTGACCCTCCACTTTACCAAGCATGATGTACTTCTCCAGAGATTGGTCCCTCCTGATAATATGGCTGAAGTATGAAAAGCGAAGTCTGGCCATCCTGGCTTCTAAGGAGCATTCATTCTGGCTGCACTTCTTCCAACACAGATGTGTTTGGTCTAGTGGTCCAAAAGAACAAAAAAAATTCTCTTATAGTGCCTCAGAAAACCCTCTTTTTGTGGGTACTTACATTGTGTCTTAAAATATATCGTCCAGCATAACTTGTCAACCCTTTGAAGGCAGGACCTGCTCTTTCTCTCCTTGTCTCTCAGTACCTAACCTGATGCTGCGGAGTTCCGTGTGGCTCTGTAGGAAAAATGCTAGACTATTAACCATAGGTCAGTGGTTCAAGCCCAGTAGCTGCTCCTTGGAAACCCTATTTGGGGTTGCTATGAGTGGGAATGGACACGATGGCACTTAACAACAGCAGTAACATGATGCTGAAGGAGCCCTGGCACCACAGTGTATTAGGAGCTGGACTGCTAACAGCAAGGTCAGCATTTCCAATCTACCAGTCACCTTCTACTTCCACAAAGACTTACAGCCTTGAAACCCTACATAAGGTTACTCTGAGTAGGAAGAGACTTGATGGCAAACAATCAGCACCACCAATCTGATGCTGAGTCCCTCCAGATCAGACACAGCTGGACACCAGAGTGGAGGGATGGACAGACGCTGAGCCTCACACGTTTCCTCCATGCCAGTGGTACACACAAGTACTTTGCAAACCTGAGCACAGGAAGTCACTGGAGACCCTGGACTTCAGATTCCTATTTTTGAGTCCTGAACAGAGGATATGATGATTTCCTAACATCTGTTACTTTAACTCCAGCTGACAGTGACCGCGTTCTGCTACTGTATTTTTATAATAGCTATGCTACCAAGCCATGGTATTTTCAATAACCTCATATGGATGTGAAAGCTGGACAGTGAATCAGGAAGATCGTAGAAGAATTGATGCCTTTGAGTTGTGGTGTTGGAGGAGAATACTGAAAACGCCATGGACTGCCAAAAGAACCAATAGATCTGTTTTGGAAGAAGTACAACCAGAGTGCTCCTTGGAGGCCAGCATGGCTAAGCTTCGTCTCTCCTACTTTGTCTGGAGTAGGAGAGAACATTGTCCGGAGAGAACAGTCGCTGGAGAAGGATGTCATGCTGGGTAGGGTGGAGGGTCAGAGAAAAAGAGGAAGACCCCCAACGAGATGGATCAGCCAGGTGGCATCATTGATGGAATCAAGTGTGGCAGCGGTAGTGAGGTTGGCCCAGGATCGGACATTGTTTCATTCTGCTGTGCATGGGGTCGCTATGAGTCGGTTCCGACTCGATGGCACCTGACAACAACAACAACAACATAATTCTTAAACCAACACTATCCCTTTCTTTATATTCTTAGACCAGGGATATGGAGACTAGGCAGGTGGTGATATGGGGAGATGATGCAAATGCTTTTTTCATTTCTTCTTTGACTGGATTTAGGGCAAGCTTTCTGAGGTAAACAATATTTCAGTGGGTAGGGATGGCAGTCTGGGCTGAATCGCGTCTGAGGAAAATCAGATTTGCAAAGGGTAGGAGATAGGTTGGAGAAATGAAGGTGGGGATCACTTTGAAGTAGGCTATTCCCATTGTTACTCAGTTCCTTCCGGGGAGAAGGGCAGGTGGAGAGGAGGAAGACATTGCTCACTGCCCCCCATCTAAAACCCCAGGCTTTGGAAAAACAAAAAGTGGACACTTTTCTGTTTTTCAGAGCAAAAGAGGCCATCCAGCTGGCTTGGCAGTTTATGGCAGGTTAAAAATCAGCATGTATTTCTACATGACTTGAAGATTTCCACCACATTTTTAACGTTTTGAAAACCTCCCAGCACTCTGATGCTGGCTGCCCTGAACACTATCTGTGCTCGGCGTTTATGAACTGCCATTGCATTGGGTTTCTCCTCCGTACCCTGTCTGATCCTTGAGGAAGTCATCTATCGAGACTCGAAACTTCCCAGTTCCTCTGCCTACAACTCACCCACCCCAGTAACGTTATTTTAAAGTGCGGTGGGATAAATTTGACACTAACAAATGAGTTACCATTTGGTTTGGTTTCCACTGCATAGGCCCCTCTGGGTGCAGATAATGAGACACTCCCCAGAGGCAAGTCACTTCTATGTAACGAAACCCCACAAAACAGAACTGCTGGAGATACACCTCCTTTCCCCGGTCTCAGAAAAGGTAGTAGAGAGCAGGAGAGTTCAGCTGTTCAGTATTTCCACTTTATCGCCTCCATTTCCTCGTCTGTAAAATGGGAATAGAAATGGGATCTATAGTCAGGCGAAGTTGTAAGGACTACATGAGCCATGTTGTTGTTAAGTGCCGTCAAGCCGGTGCCGACCCACAGCGACCATGGGTGCGGTTTCCGAGGTGCGGCGGACCAGGTCTGGTAGCTATTACTGTTAAAAGCAAAGGGAAAGAGGGTAGCGGGCCAGCCGGAGCGGGTCCTCCTCAATTCAAGCTGCTTTAGGGCCCTTTTCCCCAGGTGCTGGCTCAGGGAGGGTGACCGTGAGGTTGGGCTGGCGCGAGCGCAGGTGTGGCTCAGACCACACAGAGGGCGCGCGACGCGGGTCGGCCAGCCAAGGGCTGGGGAGGCCACGCGTGCGCAAAGGGCGGGAGCCGCCGGAGGGACCGTCGGGGCCCCAGAGCTCGCGCCCCGCCCCGCCCCCCGCGCGCCGGGGCAGCCGCTGGCCACTCGCGGGCGTTGGTGTCATGACGGCCGCTCCCGGCTCCGGGTCCCGCGGGGGCTGGAGGCGCGACGCCGCCCCGCCCAGGGAGGCGCCCGGACCCTCATCAAGTGACCAATATCCCCTCCAGAGAACGCGGCCCTTCTGAGGGAAGTGAGCTCCAGCCCGTAGCTCCGGCGCCAAACCGCCGTCATCTCCTTCCTGTGTCGGGTGATCCGTCTCCTCACCCACACGGAAAAACATAGTGCGCTCCTCAAGTCCTCGTGAAATAGCGCTCCGTTCCAAAGAGGGCAATTCTCTTTCCCCGCACCCTTGTCTTTCCAACTCCAAGAACCCTAGGGCCCATCAAAAAGATAAATCAATTCCTAAGAAAAAAGCTTAAGGGAGAAATGAGAAAGGGACGCGAAAGGAGTGGAAAGACAGGCCGGACTGGCGGAAGGACACTAATAACGTACGCAGTGCGCACGCGCATCAGAGGAACGAGTTCCGGTCTGGCTGGGGCCTGTCTCCTAAAAATAGCCCCAGTGTGGGGATCCATGCGCTGATGTCCTGGCGAGTCCCGGGCTGAAGGAGGCGGCTCCGGGCGGCGCTTAGCGCTGGTGGCGGCCCGGGGTGCAGCGAGGGTGCGCCTGCCAATTGCGCCGCGGACACACGGTGAGGACTGAGGCTGCTTGCTTCTGTCTGCGGGGCTGGCAACATGGAAGGGCACAGCGTCTCGGCGAGGGGGCCGGGTGAGGGCTGTAGTGAGGGGATGCCAGGACAAGGGGTGGCGCGGCAGGGGAGGGTGGCCGCGCTGGTCCGGGGATACCGGGACGCGGGTGTGCACAGCTAGGAAGGAGTCGGGGGCGCGGGCCGGGTGGGGTGCGGGGAGTCGCCCAGGGAGGGTCGGGTTGGGGTGGGCGCTGCGGGGCGCGGCGCCCGGGTGGTGGGGGTGGGGGGCCCCAAAGTCCGGTCGTGGTCTGACGGGGTGAAGAGGAGTCGGGCTGAGCTCGGGGCGCTCGCGCGGGCTGGTGGCTCGCAGCCTCCAGTGCGTGCACCGCTCCTGGGTTCGGGGGCCAGTAGTGGACGTCGCCTCCTTGAAAGTTGAAGGAGTTCCCTGAGGACCCCGCAGCCCGGAGAGGCAGCCTCCCCGGGTGGAGCGGCCGAGGGCCCTTTTCTTCCTCTTGCCCTCCGACGCCGGGGTCTCGGCTCGGAGGGACCCAGTGTGCAGGGCGGTCTACCTTGTTGTGGAACTTGACGAAGTTCCCCCACTTGGGCTTTGGGAGAAGGTTGAGCTAACGGGTACGGGTCTGTGGGTCTGTGCTGGGGTGCCCGTGGTGGGGTCGCGTTCACGCGCGCGGGCCGGGGGCACCTGCGGTGGGAGGGCGCGGGCCTGGAGGGGCCGCCGGAGCGTCGGGTCACTGTCCCCAGGCTGCGGGGAAGGTTTACTGGGATAGAAACTGCCTCTTCGTTGGGGTTTCTCCGCCTTTGGAATGGAGGATTAAAATAGGGAGTGCAGACAAGTTTGTTTAGAAAAGGTTGAGCGTTTCTGGATTAGGAAAAGCTTTTTTTTTTTTTTTTCCCTCCGTGAAAGTAAAATTGTTTGAGACTTAAGTGTGATTCTTGAGATGTAGGATTACCATGGTCCATTAGAGAGCCAATGTATACATTCAGGAATAGCCACATCGCGTTAATCTGCGTTTTCGTTTACAATGAGATTGGGATTCCAATAAATGTGTTATTAGAGACGCCTGCTGTGATGTCTAAAAATTTCCAAGTAATTAAATACAGCCCCCCCCCAATGTCTTGTATCGTCTATTACTACATAGGTGTACGTGACACAAGAATGAGTAGGGTACTCTGTCTTTAAGAATCCAGCTGTGGTATTTTGGCAATTGCTAAGTACCCCATTTGTCAGTTTTAACATCAGTTACCTTGATAGTACTTGAACCGTCTGTAGAAAAGGTGAACAAAACTTAAAAAAAAAAATAAATTCAAAAATTGCATTTCATATATGGATTTAAGAAGTAAGGGTAAAAGTAACTACATTTTATGGTTTCTTTTCGGTGTGTGTATTTTTCTTTTTGGTATATATTTGGAGTGTCCAGTCTTTACTTCTCTTTCTTTTCCTATAAATGACAATTTTTGTTTTAAGGAAAAAATTAGAAGTGTTTCACTAATCTGGGTGCCACTTTAAATTAGACAGTATCAAATGTAAAGAACAAACGTTTGTATGTCATTTAAAACCTTATGATTATATTTATTCTGTATGTTGTTGTTAAGTGCCCTCGAGTCTGTTGTGACTCATAGCTACCCTGTATAGGGTTTCTGAAGAGCAATTGGTGAGTTTGAACCGTTCACCTTGTGGTTCAAACCGACTTCGCAGTCCAGAGCTTATCCCACAGCACCAATGTTTTAATTGGCTCTGGAATCATTTTAATTTTAATTCTCAGTCAAAATGTTGCAAAAAGTTGTAGTAATGGTGAATAATGAAAATACTTTGAAGAGCTAAAACTAGTGATTTGAAAATTCGTAAACTTAGATTTTAGGTTAGCGATTCTCTTTTGAACAGTGCTTTTAAAAGTAGTCGAGTATAAAGTAATATTGAACTCTCTAAACACAATGATTTGTTTACCTATTTTAATTCATGTTATGTTTTTGTTTTGTTGTTTTGTTTTGTTTTTGTTGTTTGTACCAACCATCCAGTTGGTACAAAACACACACCAAAATTTTGTATTTTTATTCGCATTGGAACAAAGGCGCTACAGTTGAATTTAATTTTTTAAGTTGTTAGGTGGTGTTGAGTCCATTCTGACTCAGAGAGACCCTGTGTTGTTCTTAAAAGTTTCTGGGTTGTTTTTGACTCATAGTGACCCTGTATGAGGTTTCCAAGGAGGAACTGGTGGGTTTGAACCACTGACCTTTGGGCTTGCAGTCCAGTGCTTATCCTACAGTATGACACCAGAACGTCAAGTGACCCTGTATACAATGAAAAAGACACTACCCAGTCCCGAACTATCTGTACAATCGTTCTTGCTCTTTTTACCTGACCTAACGCATGGTGTCCTTCTCCAGAGAGTTCTCTCTCCTGGTAACTTGTCTAAAGTAAGTGAGAAGGCTTCGCATCCTTACTTCTAAAGAGCACTTTGGCTAGACTTCTTCCATGGTATATTTCTTTCAGAATTCGATCACCAGGTCCTTCTTCGTAGCCTAACTTAGTATCAAAGCTCCATGGAAACCTCACCACCATGGGTGACCGTGCTTGTATAAAAGGAACTGAAGAAGTAGTGCTGCTAAGTTTCCAGTTCATACATGTATAAGATTATCTGAAACAAAATCTATTAAACCTTCTCTGTGACAGTGGTGACTGCAGACAAGTTTTCTCATTAATACACTTGTCTTAGTCTTGGTAGGGTGCCTTCAAACAAACAAACAAAAGGAAACAAAATGGGGAAAAAACCCCCACGATTTTGAGGTCAGGGTAATATTCCATTTTTAACAAAACACAGATGGACATCTTCCAAATCATTAAAGCATTGAAAACAAGTTTAGGGAATGCTGCCCCACACAAAACAAGAGTTTTTGATGGAGCAAGTGTTTTAAAGAAGGTTGGGAAGACCTAAAAGATGAGTTCAAGACAGAAAGGTCAGCTCAGAAAGTTATAGTGATTATTTTTTAGGGTTCTCAAGGGATAATCTAGACAGATTTTCTTGGAGGACATGCTTAGAACAATCATAGGGGTTTATTATGAACTTTTAAGAAAATGGAAAACACATTGGTGAAAAAAAAAGACCAGGAAGGTTGAACTGAGGGATATTTTCCTCATCATGACAATGCACCGGCCCATTCTTTGAGGGTAGGTCCGGCGGTTACAAGTCAGGCTGCTAACCTCAAGGTCAACAGTTCGAAACTGCCAGCCCTTCTGTGGGAGAAAGATGAAGGTTTCTGCTCCTGTAAAGATGTACAGCCCTGCAATCCCTACACAGGGTTGCTATGCATTAGAACTAACTCCATGGCACATAAATCGTCCCCCCACCGCCGCTCTGGGGCTCTCCTATGAGAATCTTGTTGGGAAACCTTACCCCATCTCCCCTACAGCTCTGATCTTTCGACTTCAGGTTGATTTTTGCTTTCTATACTCAAAGGAGCTCTGGTATGGTTATGAATCGGGCTGTGAACTACAAGGTCAGCAGTTTGAAACTACCAGTGGCTCCGTGGGAGAAAGAGGAGGCTTTCTGCTCCCGTACAGATTTACAGCCTCGGAAACCCTGTACAGGGTCGCTATGAGTCAGAACCGACTCCACGGCACATAACAACAACAGACTCAAACAAACATTGAAAAGCACTAGGAGTCGAATCCCTTGAGGATGCCCAAACTGCTGTCTTAACTCTTAGTATCAATCAAAGAGTGCACGGTGCTTTGGGGAAGGAATGCTGTTGTTGTTAAGTACTGTTCATTCGGTTCCAACTCATAAGCTACCCTGTATAGTGTTTCCTAGGACGACTGGTGGGTTTGAACTGCTAACCTTATAGTTAGTGGTCCAGTGCTTATCCTACAGTGCCACACTAGGAAGAATTTGTTCTTGTTAAGTGACATGGAGTGACTGGTGAGGTTTGAACTGCTGACCTTTTGTTTCAAACTGACCTTGTGGCCCAGTGCTTTGTTTCACAGCGCCACACCAGGACTCCAGGAAAGACTTAGAGAGATGGAAATACTGCCTTTGCAAATGTATAGACCAAGATAGAGGCTATGTCGAGAAACAATAGTTTTACATTTTAGATATTTTTGTTTATCAAAAATATGTTGATTTTGTAGCCATACTCTGTGAACTTACCTTCATTTTTGAAATGCTAGTTGGCACAGTTCCCAGTATCCCAGAAGCCTGCAAGCCGCCATAGTATGACAAACTCACAGATGAGTGGTGGCCTTTTAGTTACTTTCTAGCAGAAATTTCTTTAATTGGGGAAAATAAATGGTGGGAGGTATTCAGTGGAAGGAAAATATCTCATTGGCATTTATAAATAATAATTATGTCTGTTGAATTATAGTTTAAAAATAATTTTTTTTCTGTATTCTTTTAGAGCTTTTATGTTTCCTTAGTAAATGTGTGTGTGACAAAGATTATTTATTGTAAATGCAATTTGAAGTTGTTTTAAGAAGTTAATTTGTTTCAAGTCATGATGTTATATTTTCCAAAGCAATTTTATCATAGCTTTGTATTTTTAAGATGCATTGCAAGTTAGTAATAAGTTCATTAATGTTCAAGTATAACAGTTGCACCTTAGTTATTTGGTTACCAAAGAGGAGCTATTGAAATGCAGGTATTCCTGAAAGTGGGTGAGTAATTACGAAAATGTTTTAAAAACACAATTTTGTATTTTGAAATAGTTCAATGAAATGTTTTTCAGTAGTTTGTGTTTTAATTTAGAAGGAAGGTATAAGCATATACACCATTGGGAAGTATGTAGCATGCTTGACAGTCAGGCTTAAGAAAGGCACCTTGTCCCTCAACTCTATGCATCCCCTTTGCCGCTTTTCGTAGCTAGGAGAATTTAGTGTAATATACAATGTAATATTTTTATGGGTCATTTCTAATTTAAAGTATTCTATTTTGTAATTGGAGTCCTGGTGTGGCGCTGTGTTTTACTGCGCTGGCCTGCAAACTCACCAGTCACTCCTTGGAAGCCCTATACAGGGGTTGGTATGGGTCAGAGCTGAATCGACGGCACTCAACAACAATTTTGTAACCAAATCATGTCCCCCTCCTTTTCTTTTAACTGTAAGATTTTGTTGCTAAGTGCCATTGAGTCAGTTTTGACTCCTAATAGTGACCCTGTGTAGAGTTTGCAAGTAGTGTCTGGTAGATTTGAACCGTCAACCTTATGATTGGCGATCTAGTGATATATATGAATGTTTTTCTTTTATCAGTGATCTGGCAATAAAAATGCTACTTTGTGGATTGAAAATGACAAATATTACCTTTTTTTCTAGTTTAATAAGAGAAAATTTGTTAACATTAGAGCAGTGTGCTCTCAGTGTTTCATAACAGAGTGTAAATATGGAAAATTAGATACATTATCCAGTTAGATAATCTCTTGCACAAGAGTGCTTTAACACCATGTGCTGACGTGCAAGCCTTCATAAAGGAAAGCAGCTGGACTTTATAGTTGGGCAGTTCTTGGTTTAGATCCCAGCTTCACCATTGATGTTAGAATGGGAAGGAATTACAACTGCCTGTCCTATTGTGTTGTTAGGATTAAGTGAGATTAGCGAGTGTGAAAGTTCCTAGTTTGACACAATGTACTAAATGCAAATTGCCTTATCTCCCTTTATCTTTTTCTTCATTGTCTTGCTTATAGAGCTTATATAGGTACCCTGCTCTGTACTTATACTTGTAATATGAATGAACAAAAATGACATAATATATAAAAACAGGGCAATGTTCATATACTAGTTTTGGTTAAAATTTTCCAGCATTTTAAATTCCTTGTCAGATTATATATAAAATATTCAATCAACTATTGTCGAGTTTATTGAGTTTATTTTCAATTTATAAACATTGTTTCTAACTTCCATAACCTCTCCACATATTAAGAAAATATATAAATGAATGTAAATATTTTTCCTACTTTTCTAGCATATGACTTTTAAGAATTTTCTGTTGATTTCAAGATACATTTAGAAATTGAAATTTAAAATTATTAAAAGTTTAATAATTTTTAATGCACTGGAATAGGTGTTTTTAAAAATTAACTTTCATCTACTAGGTAATCTGTTACTGTTTAGACTTCATTTTACCTGATTTGTGACACCATATGAATTTTGTATTCATTATCTGTAAACCTTAAAGTACACTAAATCCTGTGTATTTTATTATATAAACTAATTTGTTAATAAGTCTCATACATCAAGGTATGTATGTTAGCACTTACTTAATAAATGGTGTACTTAAGACTATAGTTGTTTTAGCATTATTGAATCTAATAAATGATACATTTGTATAGACTGAATTTGGTACTGAACTTAACTTATTGAATATTGAATTGTTGTTTTAGTAATCACTCAAGATAGTCGCTTAGATTCTTCACCTGAAATGAAGTCATAAGCATATGAGCGTAAAAAACAGGCTTGTTTGTGAAGTGCAATACCAACTATTTCAGCATTAGTGTATTACAGCTGATAATTTATTTCTTCATTAGTTTAATAACTGATGAACCTTGTTTCCTGGTTATTTTCATGACCAGCAGCATGTATAAGCAGGTTGGCTTAAAATAGTTTGAGATATAATTTTCTGACCCTGTAGCAAAAGGATATTTTGTTGTTGTTAGGTGCCATCGAGTCTCTGCCGACTCATAGCGACCCTATGCACAACAGAATAAAACACTGCCTGGTTCCGGGTTAACCTCCCAATTGTTGCCATGCTTCAGCCCATTGATGCTGCCGTTTTGACAATCCATATTGTTGGGGGTCTTCCTCTTTTTCTCTGACCCTCCACCTTACCAAACATCATATCCTTCTCCAGTGAGTGACTGGTCCCTCCTTACAATATGTCCAAAGTATGAGAGATGAAGTTTGGCCTTCCTGGCTTCCAAGGAGTATTCTGGTAGCACTTCTTCCAACACAGATCTATTGGTTCTGTTGGCAGCCCATGGTACTTTCAATATTCTCCTCCAACACCATAACTCAAAAGCATCAAAATACGGCTTGTTTAATGTGGTAAGATAACTTGTGAATTTTGGTTTATTAAGTCAAACTGCTCTTGCTGTTGATTAATAATATATTTGTCAATCTTATCTCTAGCCCCAGCAATCCTTCTATGTAGAGACAGTAATTTTATTTCTGAAATTCAGATCTAGACACCTAGACACCATTTTTCTTTGTAAAACAAAAAAACCCAATTTTGAAGGCCTATAAAAGCAAGTAGGGAAGCAATAATGTAAGAGGTTAGAGATTGACCTCTAAAATTAGACTGCTCTGGTAGCGTAGTTGCGAATTGGGTTGCTAACCTCAAGGTTGGCACTTCAAAACTACCAGCTGTTACTTGGGAGAAAGATGAGACTTTCTGCTCCGATAAAGATTTGCAGCCTCAGAAACCTTGGGCAAGGTCACTGTGAGTCGAAACTGACTCCACGGTACTTAACAACAACAACATAAGCAATGGATGCCTGACCCCAAGGAAACCGTGTGCAGGGTTGCCATGAGTCAGTTTCAATTCCATGGCACTTAACAGTAACAACATACTATAACGAAACAAACATCTGTGTTGGAAGACCTACAGCCAGAATGCTTCTTAGAAGCCATGGTGATGAGACTTTGTCTCTCATACTTTGAAAATGTTATCAGGAGGAATCAGTCCTTGGAGAAAGACATCATATTTAGTCAAGTAGGAGGGTCAGCAAAAAAGAGGAAGGACACCTCCTCTTTCCCAAGCAAGATGGATTGGCACAGCGGCAGCAGTGGTGGGCTCAAGTGTTTCAACAATTGTGAGGTTGGCGCAGAACTGGACAGTGTTTCATTCTATTGTACGTAGGGTCACTGTGAGTCAGAACTAACTTGTTGGTACCTGACAACAACAACATACTGTAAAGCCTTTAGTTTATTGATTCGTGCATAGTTTGTTATTGTTCAGTGCTGTTGACAGCACTTCATAGAGTTTTGAAGAGTATTCAGTGAAGTATATTATGCAGCATTTAGTCTAATGCCTAGTTTGTTGTTAGGTGTTAGTCGAGTCTGTTCCCACTCATAGCAACTCTGTCTAGGGTTTCTGAGAGGTGGGTCTAGTGGATTTGAACCATAGACCTTTTGGTTAGCAGTCCACACCAGATTTTGTTGTTGTGTGCTGTTGAGTCAGTTGTGACTCCTAGTGGCCCTGTATGGTTTATAGGAGGCCTCACCAGGTTAGCATGCAGCAATTGTTTCCTCCTACAATTATCATTTAGGAGCCCGTGAGGTGCATTGTTTAAAGCTGTTGATTGCTAACCGGAAGGTCAGGATTTGAACTGACCCATTGCAGCAGCAACAATCACTGCTATTACTGCAGCTGCTGTTGATACTCGTAGTTCACTTCAGAATAAGACTCCATCCTATTGTTCCAGGTTCACTGTCAGCCACAACTCGACAGTCTCTGTGCCCCTGTCAAGGCTGGCTGGCTGCTCCTCTCCTGAAAAGCTATTTTCATGCTGAGGACTCCTACTTTTATTTCTGTAACCCAGAATTTTCCTGAATACGTTAGCCATAGGGCTAAAATAGGTTAAACCTCCCAACTCTGGTGTCCGCTGGCTTTTCCCAACTTAGTAAATGGCAGTTGTTGTTGTTAAGTGCTGTCAAGTCGGTTCCGACCCATAGCGACCCTGTATAGGGTTTCCAAGAAGCTGGTGAGCTTGAACTGCCGACCTTGCAGTTCTATTGCAGTCTGGCGCCTCACCAGGACTCCTAGTAAATGGCAGGACTCAAGCCCAAACCGAAGCGATCCTCCTTGATCTCCTTTTCTTTCAAGTCCAGTTCATCACCAAGTTCTGTTGGACCTTCGGAATTTATCTTGAGTTACTCCACTACTGCCCGTCTTCACTGTTGTTGTTGTTGTTAAGTGCCATCCAAGCAGGTCCTACCGGTAGTGACCCTGTGGTGGGTTTGAATCCTACAGCGCCACACTAGGACTCCTGCTACTGCTGTATTCTCAGTCATTGTCTCTTGGATGAATTGAAGTAATAGCCTTCTAGCTGGGCTGCTTTCTTCTCTCTCTCTTTTATTTGTCCTGTCAAGTTCTTTCTCCTTGTAGCACCACTAGGGATCATTTTAAGAGTTTAAATCAAATCATGTAGTTTTCTACTTAAAATCTTCTATTGACTTCCCATTTCTCTTGAAATACCTGTACTCCTTTCCATGTCCTGGCTTTTCCTTGTCTTCATTCATAGGTTGCCAGCCACAGGGGCCTCTTTTCTGTTCCTTAGACTTCCTAAACCTTTTCCTATTTTAGAGTACTGGTTACGAATCGGACTGCTAATCTCACAGTCAGCAGTTAGAAACTACCAGCTGTTCTGCAGGAGAAAGATGAGGCTTTCTGCTCTCCTCGTAAACATTTACAGCCTCGGAAACCCTGTACACGGTTGCTATGAGTTGGAACCGGCTCCATGGCACATAACAACAACATAATTTTTGTACCACCTGCTTGAAATGCTCTTCTAACCCTTAGGAACTTGGCCCAAATTTTAATTCTCACTGAGAGGCCTTCTCTAGCCATATTATTTAATGTTGGACTCCATAACTTTGCTTTCTCAATCATTTTATTTATTTTAAGACCATTGTGCTTATGCAAAATTGTTCTCTTTTTTTGCTGATTGTGGTCTTTGTCTAGTACCTCAGTTGTAAACTGTGAAGCAGAGAACATGCCTGTTTTTGTTTTTCTGTTAAGTCTGTCTTTGTTAAGTGTTATGGAGTTAGTTCTGACCCCTATCAATCCTGTATAAGGTTTCTGAGGAGTAGCTGGTGAGCTTGAACCACTAATCTTATGGTTCAAACCAACTTTGCATTCCAGCGCCACACTGGCACTCCAGTGGTGGTGGTAGTGGTAGTGGTAGTGGTTATATGTCGTTGTGGAGTTGGTTCCGACTCATAGCTACTCTGTATAGGGTTTCCAAGGAGCAGCTGATGAGCTTGAACCACCAGCCTTGCAGTCCAGCACCACACTAGGACTCAGGACTCCATTGTTGTTGTTAAGTGCCGTCAAGTTGATTCCAAGCCATAGTGACCCTGTACAGGTTTTCTGAGGAGCAGCTGGTGAGCTTGAACTGCCGACCTTGTGGTTTAGACCAACTTTGCAGTCTAACACCTTAACCCACAACGCCACACCAAGACCTGTTTTAGACCACTGGCCTGGCACTTGGAAAATTGACTATTTGAATGAACCCTTCCTTGCCTTTGCTCCTATTTTTGCTAATGTTGTTTATAGACCTAATGAAGTAATTTCCCATTTAAAGTCTAGCTCAGATGTGATCTCATTTGTGACATAATTTTGATCTCTTCACTTTGTTTTTTTTTTTTTTTCTTGCTCTTAAGTGCTCCCAAAACATACTGTTTGGAGAGTAAATTCCATTGTAGAGTACTTAAAGTATTATCATTGATGTTACTTTTCTGCTTGGTGGAGTTTCCAGGTCAAGAACTATTATTATGTCCTTTTTGTATGCTCACTCTTCAGAAATTCTAAGGGCATATTCTAGATTACAGAATCTTAATTTATGCATATGAATATTTTGCCATCAGTATTCTGGGTCAGGTTATGAGTTCTAGAGCTGTGAAGTACGTTGGGGTATTTTCTGAGATTACATTTTGCCTTCTTTTTGGTCAAGGAGTAGCCTTATGAGCTATGTGAGGAGCTTTAAAAAATTCATGGAAAAATTTTGTTATCTTTTGATTTAATATTCTAAGAGTTGTGTGAAACTCCCCCATGTTACCAGTTTGAAATGCATATCCCTATAAAAAGTATTAGAAATTGTATTTAGTTACCAGTTGTTGTTATGTGCCGTGGAGTCAGTTCTGACTCATAGTGACCCTGCACAGGGTTTCTGAGGCTGTAAATTTTTATGGGAGCAGAAAGCCTCTCCCGCGGAACAATTGGTAGTTTCGAACCATGGACTGTGAGATTAGCAGCCCAATTCATAACCACTTACTCCTTACTAATCCTTCCTTCTAGCTTATTCAGTTATTTTCACATGCTCTTTTAAGAAAGACTCCAAGTTGAGGGAGAACCCTGTGCAGTAAACAAAGTATGCATGAAATACACTGTATTAATTCAGCTGTATTACTAACAAAGAATTATCAAATAACTTTCTGTTTAACCTTAAGAACCTAACCACCATTTATAATAGTGAAAATCATTCTACTACAAATGGACTTTGGGAACATATGCCATTTACAAGTTGATAACTACTTTAGCAGAATGTTTATTTTAATCCAGAAAACCTTTTTCTTAGAGGTGTTAAGCCTTGTTTTAATGACATGGATTGTGAAGGGAAAGGGAAAGGATAAACTAGGAGATAAGGTTTATTTTTCAGAAATGGTTCATTTCCTCTAAGCTAAAGCTTTTGAATGTAATTTTCTTTTTCAGAGAAATCCTTCTGATTCTAAAATAATTTAAGCTTGCAGAAAAGTTCTAGACATAGTACACGAACCTCCATGTATCTGTCACATAGATTAACCAATTGCTAACATTTTGCCACTTTATCATTCTTTCTGTACTTGCACAGTGATCACAAACTCTGGAGATGGATATAATTTTATTTACAGCTCAAAGGTCCTTAATTACATCTTGTTGAGTATGCCAGAGATGCAAGTTTATTCAGTTAAAAATAAACGCTTGTCTCCTGAGGCAAAACATTACAGATGTACGTGCAAGGAGAGATAGTAATGCATAACAGAGGTTTCAAAAAGTTCATGGAAAAATAGAATTAAAAGGCAAACGAATTTTTCCACGAACAGTTTGAAGCCTCCTAGCATTAAACATTACGTAACGTCCCACTCCTGGTGTGGCGCTGTACGATAATCACTGAACTGTGAACCACATTGTCAGCAGCTCAGACCCACTAACTGGTCCTCAGAAACCCTACACAAGGTTGCTGTGAGTCAGAGCCAACTTGACAGCATTTACAGTAACAACAGTAATGCCATGTGAACATTGTCATGTATTTTAATGTACTATCAGGAAACCTGGAGTCCTGGTGTGGCTCTGTGGGTTAATGTGCTGCGCTGCAAGGTCAACGGTTCAAGCTCACCAGCTGCTCCTCGGAAAACTTTATACAGGGTCAGTGTGGGTGTGAACTGACTCGATGGCACATTAACAATAACAATAAAGAAATCTATAGGACTAGTTCTCATCCTCCTTTGCTTTTTCCTCTCTTTTTTCTCCTTTTCTTTTCTTTTACTTATTTAATATCAATATGAATTCATTGGATTCTTTTTGAGTGAAAAGGTTGTAATCCACTACCATATCTAGAGGTCTTCCTTACTTTCTGGAGCAGTAAAATATTCCAGATTTAATTTTGTGATTTCCTGCTGTTGGTCTGGTGGTTCTGTGGGCTGTTAACTGCAAGGTACCGGTGATTCAAACCCACCAGATGCTCTATGGGGGAAAGATGAGGTTGTCTCCTCCCATAAAGAT
>NW_006408702.1:873016-874700 GCF_000296735.1 Chrysochloris asiatica
GGCAGTAGACTGTAATTTCCCTTTACACTCCTAAAAATTGTTAGAAGAAAGCCTTTTCCTTTGAAATTTTAACAATTTAAGTGTAACTGCTTTCACCTACTTTTTCTACTTAATTCTGCAGTGGTTAGGTTGTTTTTCACAACATATTTTAAGCTTCTTGGAACTAGCGATTGTGTCTTAAACCTCTTGTTCACTCAGGGAATATACTCTACAGTGCCTTGAACATAGTTGATACCCATATGTTGTTTATAATGCATAATTATACTAATGACTAAATAGTATATTCTTATGCTGTATAATTAAAACACTGAAATTAATGTTGTTGAAATCTCTTTTAAAAAATGAGAATTGGTGATTCATTTGTTCTTTTAATAACTGTTACCCTAGAAAAAGAAACAACTTAAAAGTTTTCAATTTAAGAAAATCTAACTCCTAAGATTAAAGTATGTAATTAAAAAACATCAAAATGCCTAATCTTGGCATTGGTGTTTGTTTTACAGTGTTTTGTCCTTTGCAAGTAATAGCTTTTCTGAGCATCACTTTAATTATAAAATGAGATGATATCTAATCCTTTTTAGCTGTATACCTAATTAACTGTTGATGAAAGTAAAATTAAGTGCCACAAAGTAAAACGGAAGAAATATTGCACTTGTAAGCCAGGAGTTATTGAATTCTGCTGTCGAGTTGGTTCCTACCCATAGCGACACTGCATAGGGTTTCCAAGAAGCGGCTGGTGAGCTTGAACTGCTGACCTTGAGGTTCAAACTGACTTTACACTTCAATGAATTAACCCACAGTGCCACACCAGTACTCCCGTTGGATTCTAGTCCTCTGTTATTTCACTGTTTGATCTCAGTTGCCTTATTCGTTTGGTTCTCTTGGCTCGGTACTAGAGGATATCACTGCATAAGGCCTGACGCAGAGAGTAGTATAAACATGTGTTGATAATCAACTGTGATATGTGTTTAATGTGTATTGTACGGTATGCTGCACATAGAAAGGTTACTTACTCCAATTCCTGGAGTATTTGTCCAATTCAGGAGCATTTGTTCCAGAGAAAGTGTCATCTAGTTTGAAGCTTCAAGAGTGAATGAGGAGGGTGACATTTACTAGCCTCTGTTAGGGACTAGAGATACTTTAGAGAGCTTGGATTGCTTTGGAGAAATGTAAACAATACAGTAAGGCTGGATTAGAAAGTGCAAGAGAGGCAGGCACCATTTTTGTCAGGTGCCATTGAGTTGGTTCCAAATCTAGCGACTTTGTATAGGGTTTCTGAGGTCCAACTGTTGAATTATAGCTACCCACCTTATGGTTACTAGTGTAGTGCTTATCCTACAGCACAACACCAACTCATAGCAACCCACAGGATTTCTGAGAAACTACTGGTAAGTGTGAACTGCCCACCTTGTAGTTAGCAGTCCAGTACATATCCTACGGCACCACACCAGGAGTCCAGCAGGCACCACTGTTGTTGTTAAGTGCCATCAAGTTGGTTCCGACTCAGAGTGACCCTGTATAGGGTTTCCAAGAAGTGACTGGTGAGTTTGAACCTCTAGAATTTAGGTTAGCAGTCAAGTGCTTATCCTATAGCTCCACACCAGGACTCCTGGCAAGGCATCATATTGTCGTTAAGAGCCGTCTAGTTGGTTCTGATTCATATTGTTGTTGTTAGGTGCCATCAAGT
>NW_006408702.1:876060-876947 GCF_000296735.1 Chrysochloris asiatica
CATGGGAGAACATTAGCTTTACATTCATCCTATTGCATATCGTTACTTTGCCATGGTTACAATCCCTCCATGCATCATCAACCAACCAAAGGGTACACCCCGCAGGCCTGCCCCTTGGTTGTCAGCACACAGCCCCTCTCTTACTCTGAGTCTACAGTTGACAGCCGGTCTGTCTCTCCATGTCGTCTCTGCCTCCATCTCTGGTGTCACTGTTTCTCCAGGTAGGGTCCCACACTCCACTCTTCTCCCCTGATGGTCCCAGGGACATCCGCTCCTGGACTGCAGAGTCAACCACTCTCCTCCTTTTGAAACCAAACGTCTACCTTTACATTTCCAACCCTCACAGTCAGTCCTGATAGTAATTATTCACTGTTGTACCACATGAGTACTATCCCCATCTCCTTTCATCAGCCCCACCCAGACTGATTAGATACTACTCTGGGGAGATTCTACCTTCCTCCGTGCCCTCTGGATCTAGGCTCTGTCATGAAAGCATGTAAGCCGGTCACTTCTTGCTTTTGTAGCCCCTCATTTTGGGTAGCCAATGTCTAAGTTACCCATCCCTGTCTACTGTGTGTACCAAGGGGGTGGGGAATGATTCTCGCTGTAAAGATTTGTTCCCTCTTTTGAGCTCCTGCATCCATAGGTGTAGGTCAAGTTCATCAAATTGTGTCCGATTACTTTTTTTCCTAATCTTTCTTCTTCTAGTTGAGCTCTGATCATCCAGTCATTGAAGCCAGGTCATTTGGGTATATTCTCTGCAAGTGTGGGTGTTCTTGTACATCTGCTCTCTCTTCTTATCAGCGGGATGCTTCACTCTCCACTCTAGTTCTCTGTGGCTATGTCACTGACTCTGGGCCCAGGAGTCCCCAGATCTTGCCACACTG
>NW_006408702.1:893547-894794 GCF_000296735.1 Chrysochloris asiatica
TCGGATTATTTGCTCAGCATACAAGTTGAATAAGTATGGTGAAGGAATACAACCTTGTCGCACACCTTTCTTAATTTTAAACCGTTTAGTGTTCCCATGTTCTGTTCAAACAGCTGCCTCTTGGTCCATGAACAGATTCCTCATGAGCACAATTAAGTGTTCCAGAATACTTATACTTCGCAATGTTGTCCATAGTTTGTCATGAGCCACAAAGTCCAAAGCCTTTGCCTAGTCAATAAAGCAGAGGTAAACATTTTTATTTCTGATAATTTCTGCTTCCAGCCAATACCCATCTGATGTCAGCAATGCTGTCCCTTGTTCTACATCCTCTTCTGACTCTGGCTTAAACCTCTGAAAGTTCTCTGTCAATGTATGCTTGCAGCATGAGATATCAAAGATACCGTCCAATGATTTCCACATTCCTTTGGGTCACCTTTCTTTGTAATAGGTGCAAATACAGATCTCTTCCAATGGTTGACTGGATAGTTGTCTTCCAGGTTTGTTGACAAAAATGAATGTGTGCCTCCAGTGCTGCCTCACTTTCTTGAAAGACTGCAGTTTTTATTCCATCAATTCCTGGTGCCTTGTTCTTTGCCAATTCCTAATGCACCTTGGACTTCCTACTTCAGTATCATTGGCTCTTGATCATATGCTACCTCTTGAAACAGTTGAACATCAACCATTTTGTCTTGGTACAGTTACTCTGTGTACCAGAGTACCATCTTCTTTTGATGCTTTCTGCATCCATTCAGTAATTTGCCCAGAGAATCCTTCAATAATGAAAATCGAGGCTTGAGTTTTTTCTAAACGTCCACCAGCTTGAGAAATGCTGAGCGTGTTCTTTCCTTTTGGTTTTCTGACTCCAGATCTTTGCACATTTTGTTATAATATTTTACTTTGTCTTCTCGAGCTGACCTTTGAAATTTTTTGTTCAGTTCTTGTACCTCTTCATTTCTTCCATTTGCTTTAGCATCTTTACTCTGGTGAGCAAGTTTTAGCGTCGCCTCCTATATCCATTTTGATCTTTTCCTTCTTGTCTTCTTAAGGTGACGTATTGTTTCCTTCCTGGATGATGTTCTTGATGTCATCCTTCAACTCTTCTGGTCTTCGGTCTTTAGTGTTTAATGTATCAAATCTGTTCTTCAGAAGATCTCTAAATTCAGGTGGGATATTTTCAAGGTCATATTTTGGCTCTCGTGGACTTGTTTTCATTTTCTTCATCTTCAGTATGAATTTTCATATGAGCA
>NW_006408702.1:895841-900984 GCF_000296735.1 Chrysochloris asiatica
TGCCTCAAGCTACTAAAAAAGAATTTACAAAATAGTTAGTAAAAACATTTCTGTGGGGAAAAATAAATCCTCTGGATTATACAGTACCCACTGAAAGAACATGGTTGTTGTTGTTAAGTGCTGTTGAGTTGGTTCTGACCCATAACGAACCTGTGCAGGGTTTCTGAGGAGCAACTGTTGCATTCGAACCAGTGACCTTGTGTTTCAAATTGACCTTGCAGTTCAGTGAATCACCCTGCCGCACCACACCAGCCATTAATCAGACCTGACTTCATTCTCTTCGGCTGCTGCATTCTCTTCATTTTTAATTTCTCAAGTTTTGGTAGGGAAATCTTTAGTTTCTTGGTTAACCACTTCAGCCTGGGTTTCCTTTTGTTTACACCTTTTTTTTTTCCTGTAGATTTATCGTTTCCTGTTGCCTTTTTTGGATTCATTTCCACTCCCCCCTCCCCCCCCAAAGTGGCATTTTGTTAATTTGTTCAAAAGGTTAGTGCAGAGATACTATGAACAACTTGTGTACAATTCTTAGCGTACATATCAAAAATAAAAGACCTATGTAGTTGTAATTATTTTCTAAACTCCAGTCACTTTCCAGCTTTGAATTTGGAGGCAGATTTTCTTTGTACCCAAATTTTCAAGTACCAGTATCATTTTCAACTTTCCACAGCACATCACAGTGCTATTGAGTTAATGGGGCTACTCTGACCAAAGATGTCACAGAATGCACACATTTTTGAGAGGCAGAGCCAAAATGACTGAAACAGTTCTAAAAACGGCATGGAAATAGAATTTAAAATGTCCAAGTCATACAAATGCATAACCGAGACTGCCAGTTGCCATTAAGTGTGCTTTGTATTGTGGGATATAAAACTGTCCCCCCACAGTGGAATGTTAAGTTCACATCCAAGATAGTCAAAACCTCCCATCAGTTAACATTCCACTATTTTCTAGTTGGACCAAAAAATAAACAAATAAAAAATAAAAGCATTTACATTTAAAAAATGGGATGAAGTGGGATTTCTTCCTTTTTGGCAGTGTTTCTAGAGCTACTAAAAAAACTTGCATTTACAAAATAGTTAATAAAAATATTCCTGTGGATTGTACAACAAGAGAGATACAAGATCCATGAGTGTCACGTGTTAGACAAACATTAATCCAACTTGGCTTCTTTCTTTCTGGCTTTATCAGAGGCTGGACTTTACTCATCTTTAGTTTCTCCAATTTTTGGCAATTAAATCGTCTTTACTTTCTTGGTTAGCCATTTCAGCCTGTTTTCCCTTTGTTCCTTTTTCCCTTTTTTTTTTTAATACTTTTTTGTCTGTAGATTTATCCTTTCCTGCTGCCTTTTTTGGCTTCAGTTCCACTTTTGCAGGACCAGGCTGACAACATCGCTATCTCTTCTTGTGCGCCTCCTTCGACTGCACCTTTAGCTGAGCTGACCTTCCTCTTGGGCATCTTGGCAGGAGGAAGGCGTGTGCTGGGAGCCCGTGGGACCAGGTGCCCTGTGAACCTTGGGGAAGCTGAGTTGCCTGGCTGCTCGAAGGTCCTTTAAACTTGAAAGTGCTAAACCAAAAGAGGTCCCAGTTCCTGTAGCTATTGCATCAATGGTAATTTTAAGTCTTTTACCGGTTTCTGGACTGGAGTCACCTTTGTTGAGATTCATGGCCTTCCTTCTCTTATTTTGAGGTCTTTCTGATTTTCCTTAAACTACTTGTTTCATCTAAAAGCTGTGTTTTATGGGATACCAGCCCCATAAACTTGTTGCAAAACTTCAGTGATTTGGGAAAATTTCAACTTAGGAGTTTTGTCAGAATTTTATTTTCTCCTTGATCTTAACATTGTTTTTTTCCATGTCAAAAAAAGTATCCTTTGTTTTTTAATGTATCCTAATGAGTTGAGAAGGAGCTCTGGTAGCGTAGTGGTTACGAATAGGGCTGCAAACCTTAAGGTCAGCAGTTCGAAATTACCAGCCACTCTGCGGGAGAAAGATGAGGCTTTCTACTCCTGTAAAGAATTATACCCTCGGAAACCCTGTACAGGGTTGCTATGGGTCGGAACCGACTCGACGGCACTTAACAACAACAACAACAACAATGAGTTGAATCTAAGATAAGTGTATTGAGAGACCTTGTTTGCAGCTATTCAATAATCTCAGAGACATGGTTTAATTAATCCTGTTAGCTATGCTTTTTTTTTAATGTTTTATTATGAATTATGTGATAGTTTACATGGGAGGACATTAGTTTTACATTCATTCTATTGTATATCGTTTCATTGCCATGATTACAGTCCCCTCCATGCATCATCAACCAACCAAAGGGTATACATTACAAGCCTGTTCCCCGGTCGTCATCACACATCCCCTCTCCCTCTCTGGGTCTAAAGTCCCCAGCTGCTCCATCTCTCCACGTCATCGTCTCTGCCTCCATCTCTGGCATCACTGCTTCTCTGGGTAGGGTCCCGCTCTCCGCTCTTCTCCGTTGATGGTCACAGGGACCTCCGCTCCTAGACTGCAAAGTTAATCACTCCCCTCCTTGCTAGAAAACGTCTACCTTTACATTTCCAACCCTCACAAGCAGTCCTGATAACAATTATTCACTATTGTATCACAAGAGACCTATCCGCATTTCATTTCATCAGCCCTGCCTAGACAGATTGGATACTACTCAGTGGAGATTCTACCTTCCTCCATGCCCTCTGGATCTAGGTTCCCTCTTGAAAGATTGTAAGCCAGTCACTTCTTGCCTTTGTAGCTCCCCCATTTTGGGTAGCCAATGCCCAAGCTGCCCGTCCCTGTCTACTCTGTGTATGGAGGGGTGGGAATGATCCTCGCTGTAAAGATTTGTTTCCTCTTTTGAGCTACTGCATCAATAGGTGTAGGTCAAGTTCATCAAATTGTATCAGATTACTCCTCCCCCCCCCCCTTCTGTCTTCTTCTGATTGAGCTCTGATCATCCAGTCATTGAAACCAGGTCAAGTGGGTATTATCTGTATGTATGGGTGTTCTTATTTAGCTATGTTTTTTGACTTACCTTCTTATATTAGGCATACAAAAAATTACAGTGTAAAATATAAGGATTATTAGAGTTGTTCTAGTGGAGTATAGACCCCAGTTTCAGCCATTGCATGTTGCTAAGTGCTGTAGAGTCGGTTCTGAGTCATAGTGACCCCATTATAGGGTTTTTACAGAGTGACTATGAGCTTGAACCACTTGCCTTGCAGTTCAAACTGACCTTGTAGTCCAGAACTCCAAACATTGTATGGTGGTGGTAGTGTACCCATGGAGTCGATTCTGATTCATCACGACCCTACATAGTGTTTCTAAGGCTGTAAATCTTTATGGGAGCAGAAAACCTCTTCTTTCTTCCATGGAATGACTGATAGTTTCAAACTTCTGACCTTGAGGTTAGTAGCCTGACTTGTAATCATTTCATTACCAGTGCTCCTTAAACATTGTATAAAGACTCCCTTATTTAAGTCTTAAACAGGACAAAGGTAAGACAAAGGCAAATCACCTGGAGGAGGGAAACCATCAGTATGAAGCCATGATATTGTCTTAAGGATTAAAGGTTATGTGATGAGTTTTTAGACAATAGAAAACAAAGCAAATCATCACAAGATCATGATTGGTCGCAAGATTATGTCATCACTGCGCAGGTGGGACTATAGAAACCTTTGTGGAAGGACCATGATTTGGTTATGTACACAATTGCAGATTAGAAGATCTTCCAGGATTGTTTCTGGGGCCCCGTGACCCCCTGACTATTTGATGACAGCAATATTAGTCATGACCTGGTGGTACTGGTACCCCAACTCCCAGGTGGCATCATGTCCCTAACTCGTTAGGGGCATGCCTAGGCAGCTCTCCTGAGAACAAGACTGCCCTTCTGTGGATTGGCTGTTGTGAAGTGCTAGCAAATGGGTTCCAACTCATATTTACCTTGTACAGGGCTTCTAAGGAGTGGCTGGTGGGTTTGAACCCCAAACTTTATGGTTAGCTCTCTAGTGTTTATCTGGCCACACCACACCTAGACTGGCTGGGTAAGTTGTAATCTACTTTTAAATACACTCTGCCTGAGGGTTAATGGGCAGAAAGCAGCTCAAGTGTGGACAACTCAAAATGGATTTAGCACTCCTGTGGTAAACCACTGCTTTCCAAGGCAAACCAAATGCTTTAAAATGTAAAATCTAATACAGAATATGCCACTTGACTTAAGAAATTAAACAGATGAATGAATTGAATACCCCTATGGATTTACAAGTTCAGCTGCTAACCTCAAGGTCAGCGGTTCGAAACTACTAGGAGAAAGATTGAGGGTAAAGATGAGGCTTTCTGTTCCCATAAAGAACCTTATACAGGGCTGCTGTGAGTTGGAACTTACTCCATGGTACCATCACCACCACCACTACTACCACCATCACCACCATGGACATCTTTCAGGAACTCTGGTAGCATAGTGGTTAGGAGTTGGTCTGCTAATCTCATAGTCAGTAATTCAAAACTACCTGTGATTCCTCCAGAGAAATATGAGGCTTTCTCCCATAAAGATGTACAGCTTCAGAACTCCTATACAGGGCTGTTATGAGTTGTTACATGGCACACCACCACCACCACCACCATGGACATCTATTGGAGTCCTGGTGTGGTGCTGTAGGATAAGTGCTGGACAGCTAACTGAAAGATCAGTGGTTCAAACCTACCAGCCGCTCCTGGAAATCCTATACAGGGTTGCTATGAGTTTCAACTGTTTCGTGAGACAAAGATGAGGCTTTCTGTTCTTATAAAGCTTTACAGCCTCGGAAACCCTATACAGGGTCCCTATGAGTTGGAACTGACTCCATGGCATACTACCACCAAATGTATGTATTTTATATATATTTGTGTATATATAGCAACAATAAATAAACAAATTATATATATATGTATACACACACACACACACACATAAAGGAGTTCTGGTAGCGTGGTGGTTACGAATTGGGCTGTGAACCGCAAGGTCAGCAGTTTGAAACTACCAGCTGTTCTGTAGGAGAAAGATGAGGCTTTCTGCTCCTGTAGAGATTTACAGGCTTGGAAACCCTCTACGGGGTCACTATGAGTCAGAACCGACTCCACGGCATATAACAACAACAACAACAACAA
>NW_006408702.1:901814-904486 GCF_000296735.1 Chrysochloris asiatica
GTGTGTGTGTGTGTGTGTGTGTGTGCGTGTATGTTTTGAATAGTTTAAAGCTCTATATAACAGTATAGAATTTTGCATTTCTTTGTATAATTTGAGTATCAGCAAATAATCACACAGTAAACATCTGTTCTTTTCAGTATAATGAATTGGCTATTATTAACATGGGGAAAAAATCATGGGTTATTATGACATTGACATTGATGAATTATCTTTACATTGCCATAGGAATTGTTATAATTTGTCAAAACTCAGTAAGTTTTGTATAAACTAGATTATTCATGGCATGAATATTCCTTTTTGTTAATCCTATCAGTAAAAGCAGTATTTTAAAGAACTTTTGATTGTGAAATAATGTTGGACTAGAGAAAAGTTGCAAAAATAGTATAGCTTTTGTACTCTTCGTCCAGCTTTCCATAATGCTGCGAGTATGTTTAATGTATTATAATGACCAAACCAGGAAATTGATACTGGTATTAATTAATTAAAGAGTTTATGTAATTTTATCAGTTTTTCCTGTTAGGACATTTTTTCTGTGTTAATGTCCAATTCAGAACTGCACATAGTCGTGGTGTGGCACTATAGGATAAGCACTGGACTGCAAAGTTGGTGGTTCAAAGCCACCAGTCGCTCCTCAGAAACCCTATACAGGGTTGCTATGAGTCAGAATTGACTCGATGGCACTTAGCAACAATATCAGTTTCCTCCACTCTGTGATGTTCCCACATTCTCTCCATGTCTTTTATGACCTTGACACTTTTGACGAACCAACTCCAAGGCACGTAACAACAGCAACTCCAGAACAGTGTCATTATTTCCAAAAATATATAATAACCCCAAACTAATCAAAAGAAAACACTGGCAAAGTCCAAGGCATTCTAGGAAACACTTGTGCTCCTCATAAGTGTCAGTGTCACAAAAGACATGGAAAGAATGAGGTAGTATCACGTAGTTGAAGAAACTGTTGTTGTTGTTAAGTGACATTTGAACCTGTATAGAGTTTCCAAGGAGTGGCTGGTGTTTTTGAACCGCTGACCTTGTGTTTATATCTTATTACTGGTAATGTTAACAATGATCGCTTGATTTAAAGTGGCATCTATTGGTTTTTCCACTGTAAAGTCACAGTTTTTCTCTTTGTAACTGATACATAGGAGAATACTTTGAGAAGATGCTAATTTCCTGTTTTCCCTCAAACTTTTACCTGCTGATACTAGCATCTCTAGGTAGTACCTGCAGCAATTATTACATTAGTTTTTATATGTTGTTGTGTGCCATTTATATGACAGAGTAGAAATGCCCCATAGAGTTTCCTAGGTGGAAAGTTTTGTGGGACCAGATTGTTAAGTCTTTTCTCCCACATTGCTGCTGGTTGGCTTTGAACTGTCAACCTTTTGGATTAGTAGCTGAGCTTTTATTCTTGGTGCCACCATGATTCCTGTGTATTTTCCTAGTGGTGATAAATTTTCATTTTCCTTTCTCATATATTCATTGAAATATTTAATGTAATGAAAATCTGTCCCTTTTTCATTTATTTATTCAATTATTTACTTACATCAACATAGATACAAATTTATTTTATTCTGTGTGTTTATAACCCAATACTTAGTGTTGCTCAGATTTTCAGCTTTGGCCATTGAAAGCTCTTGTTGGTTCACTCCTGTGCCCTTTTGATATGTCCCTATTATTTATTTTTTTTATTAAGTAGAAGTTTTATTGACCATAATTTAGAGGTGATTTTCTTATAATGGTTAAGTATCATAATCCAAGATTACACAGTTAATTAACCTTCAACCAGGATTTGGATCCAATTCTGATTGAGCCCAAAGTTCAAGCTCATGTTGAAGTTCTGTGATACCTTACTATGATTTGAGATCCACTGGGATTGGGTTGTCGGTTATTTATCCTTTTAACTTCTAAGCCTTCAGTTCATTGAAGAGTCTGTCTAATAAATGCTACCAAGAAATTGATAAAGTGAATGTATGTCCTTAATACAGAACAAAACAAAAAACTATATATATATATATTTGCCGTCCTCATCACTCAAGTTAAAAAAGTGGCAATCCTCCAGCCAGTGAATAATTCTCGTTTTCTCCCATCCTTGGTAACCATCATACAATAGTTCTTTTAGCATGAAAACCTTTTTTTTGATGAAATGGTGGTCTCATACAATATTTGCACTTTTGTAATTGACTGATTTCATTTAGCATAATGTCTTCCAGTTGAATCCATGTTATGAGTTGTTTTACAGATTCATCATTATTCTTCAGCATTGTGTAGTTGTTGTTGTTATTAGGTGCCATTGAGTCGGTACTGACTCATAGCGACCCTGTGCAAAACAGAATGAAACACTGCCCGGTCCTAGGTCAACCACACAATAGTTGCCACGCTTGAGCCCATTGCTGCTGCCACTGTGCCACTCCATCTCTCTGGGGGGTCTTCCTCTTTTTCTCTGACCCTCCACCGTACCAAAAATGATATTCTTCTCCAGTGACTGGTCGCTCCTGACAATATGCCCAAAATATGAAAGACAATGTCTGGCCATCCTGGCTTCAAAGAAGCATTCTTGGAATGCTTCTTGGTTGGACTTCTTCCAATACAGATCTGTTTGGTTTTTGGCAGCCCATGGTACTTTCAATATTCTCATCTAATACCATAACTCAGATGCATCAATTCTA
>NW_006408702.1:911606-919984 GCF_000296735.1 Chrysochloris asiatica
CTGGAGCAGCTGAGCGTCCCGAACCAGGATGCAATGGATTTCTTGCTTCTGCCGCAAACTCCCCAGCTGTAAGTCTTCCAACCTTCTAAATATTCTTTTACATGTAGTTCAGAGTACTGGGACCATTCCCTGAGCCTTCTTGGTCCTGCATTCTGTGTTGTTCTCGGCAGAGCTCGTCACTACACTTCCACCCGATCTGCCATCCTTTTCCGGAAACCATAAATACTCATAATCAAATGTCATCTTGGTTTGCAGAAGACCTGGTTTGCTTTTGCAACTGAGTGTCGGCAGAGTTATTGTGAATTTGGTGGAAAGAGATATTTGAAATCAGATGAAAAGTTGTAATGCCTCATGTGTATGGATGTGGCTCTTAACACAAGCAACAAACTATGTGGTTTGTAATTTGTTCTTCATATCTGAAGTAACTTTGAAATTTTGTTCTATTTCTGTTCTGCATTTAGTCAGTTGTTGTAATTTTTCTTTGTGTTTTGTTCATTTCTGAGTTTAGTTTTTTAAATTTCTTCATCAAGGTGGTTTGTTTTCATATCCTCAACTGCTTGTATGAATTTATTTAATTCTTCTGGGAGTGTTAATTTAGTTTTTTTTTTTTTTTTTCCTGCTTTGAACTTGTTTTTTATATGGAGGAGGAGGACTTTTTCCTTCAAATGATGTATCAAATTTTGTTTCTTGGTTTTCTGATCATCTTCAAAGTGGTATAAGGAATTCACTGTTCTTTTGTTTATTTATGGTATTGGGATGTTTTTCGACATTCCTAGTTTAATACTCTCTTTTGTAGGAATGGAATAGTCCTGCTAGTTTAACTATTTCTGTTTTAATGATTGGAGAAGGGTTGTGAGACCTCCAGTTGTTTGATTGTCCCTCCCCTCCTCTCATCCCATACATCTTGGTCATCAGCAATTATATATAAAGTTTTTGTGTCGTTCCCCCCCCCCCTTTAGTGTGGGTTCTTTTTCTTAGTGTTTTACAATAATGGTCCTGTGTAGTATCTCTCCTTTGGTGTCTAATTTCGCTTAGTGCAATGTCCTCAAGGTTCATCCATGTTATGTGGTGGCTTGCAGCTTCCTTGTTCTTCAAGGTAGCATGGTATCCCATTGTATGTATGTACCACAGTTCGTTCATCCATTCTTCAGTTGATGGGCATTTAGGCTGTGTCCATCTTTTTGCTATTGTAAATAGTGCTGCTATGAACATTGGTGTGCATATATCTTCTTGTGTTATGGCTCGTATTTCTTGTGGGTAAATACCAAGTAGAGGAATTGCTGGATCATAAGGTATTTCTGTTTCCAACCTTCTGAGGAAGCATCATATTGCTTTTCAGAGTGGTTGGACCATTTTGCAGTCCCACCAACAATGTAGGAGGGTCCCAGTCTATCCACATCCTCGCCAGCATTTATTGTCCTCAGTTTTTTTGATCTTTGCTGTTATTGCTGGTGTGAGGTGATTTCTCATTGTTGTTTTGATTTGCATCTCTTTAATGGCTAGTGATGGTGAACATTTCTTCATATGTTTGTTGGCTGCCTGTAGCTTCTCCTTGATGAAGCGTCTATTCATGTCATGTGCCCATTTTTTTAATTGGCTATTTTTTAATTTAATTGTCTTTTTCTTGTAGAGACGATGTAGTTTTGAATATATTTTAGAAATGAGTCCCTTATCTGATGTGTCATTGCAAAATATTTTCTTCTATTCTGTGGGTTCCCTTTATACTCTTTTAGTGAAGTCTTTTAATGCACACAAGTTTTTAATTTGTAGTATGTCCCAATCATCTATTTTGTCTACTTTTGTTTGTGTAATTTTCAAAATGCTTGGTAGTTGGTGTGTGCCCTGAATTAGAGCCCTTAGATTTGTCCCAATTTTTTCTTTGATGACCTTCATAACTTTGGAATTCCCATTTAGGTCTTTAATCCATGCTGAGTTGGTTTTTGTATATGGTGTGAGGTAAAGGTCTTGTTTCAGTCTTTCGTATGTTGCTTTCCAGTTCTGCCAGCACCGTCTGTTGAAGAGACCATCTTGTCCCCTTGCAATATACCTAGGCACTTTTGTCAAAAATCTGTTGGCTGTATGTGGATGGGTCAATTTCTGGATTCTCAGTTCTGTTCCATTGATCAATGTATCTTTCATTGTACCAGTACCAGGCTGTTTAGACTACTGTAGCTGTGTAATAAAATTTGAAATCGGGAAGTGAGAGGCCTCCAACCTTGTTCTTCTTCTTAAGCAGTGCTTTGCTTATCCTGGGTCTCTCTCCTTTCCATATAAAGTTTGTAATTGTCTGTTCCATCTCTTTGAAGAATGTTGTTGGAAACTGGATTGGGATTGCATTATATGTGTAAATAGCTTTGGACAGTATTGGCATTTCACATTTTCCTATCCAGGAACATGGTATGTTCTTCCACATCTTTAAGTCTTTTTTGCTTTCTTAATAGTAGTGTTTTGTAATTTTTTTTGTATAGGTTACATTTATTCCTAAATATTTCATCCCTTGGGCGGCTATTGTAAATGGTATTACTTGCCTCATGCCCTTTTCCCCTCTGCCCTGTTACTCTAGAGGAATCCAACTGATTTTTGTATGTTGATCTAATACCCTGCCACTTTGCCAAATCTTCCAGTGATGTCTAGTAGCTTTTTTAACTGCACCTTTGGGGTTTTCTATGTATAGTATCATATCGTCTGCAAATAGTGTTTTATTTCCTCTTTGCCAATTTGGATGCCTTTAATTTCTCGATCTTGCCATATAGCTCTGGCAAAGACTTCCAAAACAATATTCAATAGGAGTGGTGACAAAGAGCATCCTTGGTTCCCGTTAGCAGAGAGAAGGCTTTCAGTTTCTCTCCATTGAGAGTAATATAGGCTGTTGGCTTTGTATATATGCTCTTGATTATGTTGAGAAATTTCCCATCAATCCCTACTTTGTTGAGTGTTTTTATCAGGAATGGATTTGGATTTTGTCAAATGCCTTTTCTGCGTCATTCGATATGATCATGTGGTTCTTTTCCTTTTTCTTATTTATATGGTGGATTACATTGATTGTTTTTCTATTGTTGAATCATCTTTGTATCCCTTTTATGAAACCCACTTAGTCATGATGTATTTTTTTTTTTTTTTTGATGAGCTCCTGGATTCTGTTGGCTAGCATTTTGTTGAGAATTTTTTTCAAATTCTCCAAAATTTATACTTGTTTCTAAAATATATGCCACACTTTACACAATGGTTTTATTGTTACATCTTTCCTTCAGTCTTTTTTCATCCTTTTAAAAACAGTTCTTCAGTAGAAGCCTGAATCCTGAGTTGCCCAGTTAGGAGTCTCTGACCCACCGTTCTGGTTAAGTTTCTTTTCAGTGTTCATGGCCAACATCTGGCTTCTAAAAGAAAGGCTTTTGGTCTTTTCTATCACTTGTTGATAGGGTGAGACTGCATTGTTACCCATAACCACATGACCTAATTTAGAATCAGTCTTGCCATGCAGCCTTGCATTTCTAATCAGATTCACAATTCACCTTTCAGCTTCTTCTGGAGTCATGTTCAGTTTATGTGTCAGCAAGTTAATGCTGATACATTGATGGGTGTGACAGAAGGTCTCAAATGTGAAGAGATGGGCATTTTTAATGAAATCCTCAAGACAAGCCACCAAGAAGAAGTCAGTTACAAGCACTGATTGACATTCCCTTAGCTTTTTCTGAGCCCCATCAAAGTCAAAGTTAATGTATAAGCATTCAACAGATTCTGTAATTGGGTCTTTATATGTATAAGATTCCTATTGAATAACCTTGACTAGGTCTTTGAGCACTTGCCAGCATTTTTGAACATCTTTATTTGTTACAACTGCTGTCTGCAAATAGCGGAGCATATGTGGACACATTGTCTGAATTGCATTAAGATACTATGGCTGGTAAAGGAAGAGATCAATAATGTTATCGCTACCTTTGGGGTGGTTGAAGAAAACAAACATAGACCAGTGAATGAGCCATGTTCGTTGCTGAAGAGACTGGAGTGGAGAACTCACAGAATTATTATCTGTGGTCTCTTTTAATTGTGTAAGGTCTTACATTGCGGCATCCCAATTCTGCACTAAGTTTTCAGAAGCCAGTTTCCCCCAAAGTGAACTCAAAGCATTTCTGTCTGTTGCTGGAACCAGCACTCTAAAAAAGTAAAGATATTCAGGTGCTCCTCAGTAATTCCCACATTCATACTGGAACTTTGTGTACCTGTAGAGAGTGTCTAAATATTCCTGCCTAAATCCATGCTTGTCTGCCAGGTAGTCAGATAACATCCGACCATCCCTGGTTGACTGCACTGGCCTTGTAGTTTCTGCATCTTCAAACATCACAATTGGCTCTGTTTCTGCCTGAAGTTGTTTTAGTTGTGCAATGACTGTAGTTCTCTCAGAGCATGAGGAATATCATCAGAATAAAGATTCTTGTATACATCCATTGCAAAGTCTACCATGTTGGTATCACTAAGAAGATCAAATTTCCCTGGCAATAGTTTTTTTTCATTATATATCTCCTTTACTGAGAGAAACTCAAGCAACGGAAAGACTGGATGCCAATCCAAAAAATGTGCGAATAGAGTAGTCAAGTCGTACTCCGCCATCTTGCCAAGGAAAGGGGTTTGTTGAGAATTTTTGCGTCAATGTTCATGAGGGATATTTATGTATAGTTTTCTTTCTTAGTGATGCCCTTCCCCAGTTTTGATATGAGGGTTATGCTGGTTTCCATCCCACTTCAGTATTCTGGAATTTTGAGCAGAATTGGTGACACCTCTTCCCTGAATGTTTGGTAGAGCTTATTTGTGAAACCACCTGGGCCTGGACTTCTTTTGGTTGAGAGTTTTTTCATGATCTGATCAATTTCTTCTTTTGTTATGGGTCTGTACAAGTTTTCTACTTCACTCTGTGTAAGTTTAGGTAGGTCGTGTTTTTCTAAAAATATATTCATCTCTTCTAAGTTTTCGAATTTGTTGGAGTACAACTTTTCATAGTATTCTGTTACTATCCTTTTGATTTACAATGGTTCTGTTGTGACATTGCCCATGTGGTTTCTAATGCAAGTTATTTGTGTCTTCTCCCTCTTTCCTTTTATTATGTTTGCCATTGATTTGCTGATTTTATTAATCCCTTCAAAGAACCAGCCTCTTGTCCTCTTTTTCTAGTTTCTAATTCACTTATTTTTTCTCAAATCTTTACTATTATTTTTTCTTCAGGTGACTATAGGCTTACTTTGCTGGTCTTTTTCTAATTGTGGAGGTGTTGTGTTAATAACTTGATTTTGGTTCTTTCTTTTTTATTTTTCTACATTTTCTTCTGAGCACTGCTTTTGCTGTATGCCAAATTTATTTTTGTTCTCATTTGCTTTAAGGAATTTTGTTTTTGTTTTTATTTGTTCTATTTCCCAGTAACTTTTAAGCATTGTTCTTTCAGTTTCCATGTTTTTTATTATGTGTCCTTGATCTTCTTATTGCTATTTCTAATTTTATAGGGTTGTGATTTGAAAAGATGGTTTGTAGTGTTATGTGCTTATATTTATTGAAGCTTGCTTTGTGGTTTAATATATGTACGGTATGTTTTGGAGGCTGTGTCATATGCTCTAGAAAAGAATGTGTTTTGTTCTGTTGTTGGGTTTAGTGCTCTGTATAAATCTAGGAGGTCAAGTTATTTGATTATTTAGTTCCTCTGTTGAGTTTCTTTCTTGTTCTGTCCTTTATCAACAGTGGTGTTTCAAAATCTATTTTTATTGTAGAGATGTCTATTTCTTCAGTTCTATTAGCGTTTGACTTATATATTCTGAGGCATATTTACTAATGGTTATGTTCTCTTGAAAATTGTCCCTTTAATCATGAGATAATATCCTTCTTTGTCTCGTAAGCTGGTTTTTGCCTTAAAATCTATTTGATCAGAAATTACTGTTGGTACTCCTTCTTGTTTTTAATTGCCCTTACCTTATTATTTTCCCCCCATTTAAAAAAATCTTTAGTGTATGTTTGTCTTTGTGTGTAAGGTAATATCTTGTAAACAGTATATTGAAGGATCTTGTTTTCTTACCCACTGTGCTACTGTCTCTTGCCTCATGCACTGAATTCATTGATGTTTAGTGTAATTGTTGCTAGGTATGAATTGATTGTACTCATTTTGCTGAGTTTGTATGATTATTGTGGTACTGCTGGTTTCTTTGTTCTGCATACTTTCGTATGGTGAGTAATTTTTTTTTTTGCGCTTTTTCTTGTCAGTTTTTTCTTAGTTTTAATGTATACCCAGTCTTCAAGGACTTTCCCTTCCTTGGTTTCATATGAAATTGTATTAAATTTCTTTGTAATTTATTTACTTATTCCCCATTTTAAAATAGTGTGCTTTATCTTGAAGTCTGTTTGACTTTCTCCCCTTAGGGAATTCTGTAACTATACTTTACCCTCTTTTTGCTTTCTAGTTGTCTTCATTATAGATTGATATCTCTGATCCCATATTTTCATTTTTTGTAGTTTACTTTTACTCTGGATACTTCTATACCTAGATTGACTTCTAGGTCGCGTTGCCATGTATGTCAATTGAAATGTTTTATTTTCTGTTTTTGATTCTTAGTCCAGTAGACTCCCTTTAGTATTTTTTGTAAAGTTGGCTTGGTTTTAACAAATTCCTTTAATTTGTATTTTTCTGGATGTGTTCTAATTTTGCTATAGTTAATATTTGAGCTTTGCTGGGTATATGATTCTTGGTTGGCAAGTTTTTTCCTTCAGAGCTTTGTATTTGTCTCTTCATTGCTTTCTTGCCTACATGGCTTCTGCTGAAAAACCATAGCTTAATCCTCCTGAGTTTTCTTTGTAGGTGAAATTTCATTTTTCCCAAGCTGCTGCTTTTTTTTTTTTTTTTTTTTAAGTTTTTGTGAATTGAGTGATAGTTTACAGGGGAGAACATCAGCTTTACATTCATCCATCTCTGGAGTCACTGCTTCTCTGAATAAGGTGCCACACTCCACTCTTTTCCTTTGATGGTACCAGGGACCTCTCGTCCTGGACTGCAAAATCAACCACTCCCTTCCTTTTGTTACAAAATGTCTATCTTTACATTTACAACTCTCACAGTCAGTCCTGATAGCAGTTATTCACTGTTTAACCACAAGAGTTTTATCTACATCTCCTTTCACCAGCCACGTCCAGACAGGTTGGAAACCACTCAGTGGAGATTCTACCTTCCCCTGCACCCTCTGGAACTAGGTTCCCTCTTGAAAGCCTGTAAGCCAGTCACTTCTTGCTTTTTGTAGCCCCCCATTTTGGGTAGCCAGTGTCTAACTAAGTTGCCCATTCTTATTAATCCTGTGTACCGGGGGGTGGGGAAGTGGGAATGGTCCTTGTAAAGATTTATTCCCTCCTTTGAGCTACTACATACATAAGGATAGGTCAAATTCATCAAGTTGTAGCAGATTACTCTTTTTTTTTTTTCCTCTTCTTTCTTTCTCTCGTCAAGTTCTGATCATTGTGCTGTTGAAGCCTGGTCAAGTGGATACTATCTGCAACTACGGGTGTTGTACATCTCCCCTCACTTCATATCAGCTGGACGCTTCACTCTCCACTCTAGTCCTCTGTGGTCATGTCCCTGTCCCTGGGCCCAGGAGTCTCCCAGGTCTCACCATACTGCTGGCCAACCAGGTCTCAACCCAGGTTGACAGGAATCTATTGAACATGGTGAGACTTAGCTCACAACTTCATTGCTGTTTTTCCCCCACATCCCTTTATCGGGAGACCAGTGTGGTCATCAGAAAGACCACATGCCTGCTTGTTTATTCCCCTTGAGTTTCAGTCTTGGAAGGGGGTTTGTCCTGAGGGGATCCGACTGCTTACCTTGATGGCTCCTGGGCAAACAACTTGCTTGTTATTGTAGTATTCAATCAGACTGCCATTATTGTTTTTGATTTTTCCTGCTGGCCTTTCTTTTAAGAAGTATCTTCTGTTCTTCTAGCCACTCCAGGCTGGTTTGCCTGTCTTTTCAAGTGGAAAATTCCCACCTCAGAAGATTCTGGATGGGGATCAGGCTATCACCTGTGCAATGCAAAGGCTCCACAGGAGGACTCCTTCACTGGGCAAGGTCTAGTCCCTGGAAGCTTACCAGCCATTCCTTGGAAATCCTATACAGGGTTGCTATGGGTCGGAACAGACTCAGTGGCACTTAACAACAACAATCAGTTATAGGCTGAAGACTGACTTACAGATTTTCTATGGTGATGATTCTAGCTATTCCTTTCTCTTCCTCTCAGGTGTCTATTTTACAATAGTAGGCAAGGGAAACTAAGATTCAAAAAGACAGCCAAGCATGTTAACATTATTTCCCCTCTTTTACCCATTCAAACCATGTATCCCAGAGCCCTGTTTTTCCA
>NW_006408702.1:925787-931335 GCF_000296735.1 Chrysochloris asiatica
GTGGCATAGCCCTCAGAATCACAGCAATTCAAACCACCTCAGCACAACAGACAGACGAGTGGCGGTTGCGTGGTTGCTGTTAAATAGGAATCTCCTTGTGCTAGGGCCCTTAAGTCCTCAGATGTCAATCAAAAGGCAGCAGGGGCGACTGGGTTGTAGTGAGATGCTTTGGGTTGTGCTTGTGGGTCTCAAAGTTAGTCGATCCCGCCTCAAAGCCAGGATCCAAGGGTTAGTCTAGGACGGCGCTCTAGAGTCCGGGGTAAGTAGGACAGCCTGGCAGGCCCCTGCAGTCTCTTCCCGCTAGGCAGTGTCTCCCCATCAACCTGGTCTCTAGACACCTCTCACCCCGCTGCTCCGTGGTCTGGGTTTCATTTAACACCTCCACCAGGTCTGCGCAGCTCTCGCACATCGTTTAACCGCCGCCCTCCATGATAGAAGCCCTCATGCTTCTTGTAGGGGTGATGAAAATGTTGTGGAATTGATAGTGATGATGATTTTGTAACCCTGTGACTATACTAAAAGACATTCATGTGTGTATTTTAAATGGTGAATTATATCATTTGAATTATATTGCCATAAATCTAGTACTTTTGTTGTTTTGTTTTTGCTGTTTGTTTTTAAAGAATAAAAATCATGAAAAGGGCTTTTCTTTTCAGTGTAATAATGCTTTATTTAAGTTTAAAAACATTTCAGCTTTCTAAACATAAAAAAGAAATAACAAAACATTACAAAGTCTTTCTTGAAATTCCATTGATTCAGTGGCTCTTTGCTTCTCTGACAATGAAGAGCTTGACATTTGTCCAAAAACAAACACTTGTAAAATGATCACACTTAAAACAAATACAAAACAAAGACAAAAAACAAATATTTCTCTTGCCAGCTGACCCCCTTTTTCTACAGCTAAGAATGGCAGCAGATGTTATGGTCACACTGTATACAAAAACGAGACAACCCGAAGCTAAATGATGGCCACTGTGTGTCAGTAGGTCAGCTTTACAGTGTATACCCTGAGCTCCTCCAAAGCCCCCCCCGCCAAGCATGAACCAAGAGTTTGTTCCAGTTGCTTTGTTCTTTTTACAAACTATAGATATGTATAGTTGAGAACTCAGGATTTGTAGCCAATAACCATTTAGTTAACACCACTTTACAAATTAAACAAAAAAGAAAATGCCAGAACCAGCTTTTTTTTGCCTTGTCACACCAACAGCAAAGTGCACAGAGGGAGGAGACCATGAGAGTGCCTTTTCATTTGACAAATGCTTGAGAATATGTACAACTTTTATACAGGCTCAGGGTGCTCTGGACACCCAGGGCCACTTTACCACTTCATGTAAACCACTGGCGAGGTCTAGAGCACATTGAGAGACTACAGTATGACCATGATCCAATTTTGTAATGAAACCTAATCAGGGAAACAGACAAGTCTCAAAGAGATGTGTCAGTCATGGCGCTCCCCTACTCTGAGGTATTCACAAGGAGACAGTCAGTTTTATTCAACTTCCTTCTCTTCATCTTCCTCCTCCATCTTTTTTCCGGGCAACTTTAGTGGGACTCTTTGCACAATCCAACTTCCCTTACGATTTCTAGTCAACAACATCCTTCTCATACTTCTTCAGTTTCACCGCCTTGTTGATGTAAGGCTGCTTCTCACTGTCACCCAGGTTTATTCTCAGCTTTTTGGCCACATCACCAATCGACATGCCAGGGTTCGTGAATTTGATCTTGGAGCAAAATTTGGAACAGAACAGGAAGAATACAGACGGTGGTTGTTTGGGGCCATTCAGGTTCTTCTTGCCTCTCTTTAGGGTGGCCCATAATCCTTCATTTCTCTATCATAACATACTTTGTCTGCCTTTGCCATCTCATCAAATTTAGATTTCTCTTTTCCAGACATAGTCTTACACCTCTCAGAACACTTCTTGGAAAATTCGACAGAATGGACAGGGACCTCTGGACTTTCCTTCTTATCTTCCTCTCTGCATGTCTGCACAAAGAAGGTGTGTGCAGACATCTTACCCTTTGGTTTCTTGGGTCACCTTTAGCCATCCTGACTGTATTGTTTGGGGCCTGGGCAGCCGAAAAGGTTTTTTTTTTTTTTTCCTTTGAGCCCTATGGTTAGTTTAAAGAGTTCTGGTAGTTTAGTGAAGTAAAAGTTGGACTGCTAACCAAGAGATGAACTGTTCGACTCTACCAGCCACTCTGGGAAAAAGATGAGGCTTTCTGTTCTAATTAAGATTTAAAGCTTTGTAAACCGTATATAGGGTTGTTTCGAGTCAGAACCAACTCCATAGCACATAACCGCCACCACCATGGTTAGTTTGGGAATGTGGATGTAGGTAGAAGGGCATTGGGCAAAATAGACATAATATGACATCAAGTTCAATGCTGTCTTTCCCATCCACTAGCTAAGATGGTTAAGAGATCTTCTTGTTTCAGTGGTGTTGCACAGAAACCCATTTTTTTGTTTTACTGATGCTGGAAGTTGTGTTATTGCAGTTGACAGACTTTGTCTAGCCTTTTAAAACAACTTTGCTGTTTTTTGTTTTGTTGTTGTTGTTAAGAGCAAATGTTTTCCTATTTTAAGGTTTTGTACAATTGTGCTCTGCCCATCTGTCCTGTCATTTCATCCTACTCCCTGCTTTGCTCTTTTTATTCACACCTACTCACGTTTGTCATCCTTCTTTTTTGCCCCCTGTAATTGCAAAAGTCCCTTGTTTCACGTGTGCCTTTCTTAAACACTGCTTCTGTAAAATTTTACCGATTTAAAGATATTATGTATTATAAATTAGCATGCATTTATAAATTTGCCCTTTTATAGTTTTTGTAAGTTTTTTATTTTCCCAATTTTGGTATCAGATACTATATAATTTCAAATATGCATCAAAATGTCTAATGTGATTTTTGTGGTAATGTTTTCTTTCCTGATGCCTTATGAAACAAGTGATGATTTGTGTTAATTAACTTTTAGCAGCACACACACTCCATCTGTTCCATTTGCTCATTTTCTAGGTGATTTTCTTATTGATATATCTGTCCCTCATACATAACCATAATGGTGATGAGGATTTAAAAACAGCTACTGCAATTAGTTGGCACTTATTGAGCTCTTATTGTATGCCAGACACTAGGCTAAGCATTTTGCATGCTTATTTAATTCTCACAACTGAACTTAATAGCTGTGAAAATGTGAAGCCAGAACCATTCCTCCTATAGCTGGGTTCGATAATTCATTTCACTGGCCACACAGGACTCAGACACCATACTACAGTTATAGGGCTTTTAGGGAAGTTAACAAGTTACTCTCTAGGATCAGAAAGTGCTCAGGTTAGAATGTTCCAGTCAGCTACTGATAAATGCCCACAGGACATACCACTCAACCATAATCTCAGCATGAAGGTCCCTGACTCGATCTCAGGGGTCAGTAAACCTAGCCCTCCCCTGGAAGCACGCCACTCTACAAGTAAGCTTCCTGCACAAAATCATGCAACTTTACTTGCTCCATGGGCTGCTTAGCCCAGTGCTCTGTCTCATGCTCTGGTTCTTGGTTTTGCTGTTGCTGTGCCTCTGCCATTTCTCTGCTGTCCATGGGGCAAGGAGGTTGAATGCACAGGGATCTCTGGGTCCAGAGGATACTCTCTACTAATGGCTCAAATGGCGTACTATATAGGCAGGTCTGCTGTAAAAGCACCTCTTTAAAGTACTCAAAAACAAAGGTGTCACTTTGAAGACTAACATTCATCTGATTTAAGTCAGGATATTTTCAGTTGCCTCATATGCATGCAAAAGTTGGACAGTGAATAAGAAATACTGAAGAATAATTAATGCCTTTGAATTATGGATTTGGTGAAGAGAATTGAATATAGTGTGGCACTATAGGATAAAGCACTGGATTGCAAGATTGGTTTGAACCACATGGTTGGCAGTTCAAATTCACCAGCTGCTCCTTTGAGACCCTGTATAGTGTTGTTATGAGTCGGAACTGACTCGATGGCACTTAACAACAGTGGATTGCCAGAAGACTGAACAAATCTGTCTTAGAAGAGATACATCCAGAATGCTCCTTAGAAATGAGACTGGTGAGCCTTTGTATTTTGTACTTTGGACATGTCATCAGGAGGTTAAAGTTTCTGGAGAAGGACATCATGCTTGGTAGGGAAAAGAAGAAAGACCTTCATTAAGACAAATTGACAGAGTGACTGAAACAGTGGGTTCAAACAGCAATGATTGTGAGCATGGCACAAGACCAGGCAGGGTTTCTTTGTTCTGTTGTAACAAAGGAACCAACTGGATGCCACCTAACAACAACAACAACAACATACTGGTGTTTTACTATAGTTTTAACTTTAATGGTGGCTAATGAGAGTTGGAAAATATGGCCTTGGCGATAGAAATAATGATGGCAGAACGCAAGATAGAATTCTGCAAAACCAATGATTTGTTCATTTCAAATACCTTCTTTAGACAGCAAAAGAGACAACTATACACATGGACCTCACCAGATGGAATACACAGAAATCAAATTGACTACCTCTGTGGAAAGAGATGATGGAAAAACTCCATGTCATCAGTGAAAACAAGGCCATGGGTAGACTGTGGAATAGACCATCAATCACTCATATGCAAATTCAAAATGAAGCTGAAGAAAATGAAAACAAGTCCACAAAAGCCAAAATATGACCTTGAATATATCCCACCTGAATTTAGAGATCATCTGAAGAACAGATTTGATACATTAAACATTAAAGACCGAAGACCAGAAGAGTTGTGAGATGACATCAAGAACATCACACATGAAGAAAGCAAAAGTCATTAAGAAGACACGAAAGAAAGAAAAAGTCAAAATGGTTGTCAGAAGAGACACTGAAACTTGCTCTCCAGCGTAGAGATGCTAAAGCAAATGGAAGAAATGAGGAAGTCTAAGAGCTGAACTGAAAATTTCGAAGATCAGCTCGAGAAGATAAAGCCAAGTATTACAACAAAATGTGCAAAGATCTGGAATCAGAAAATCAAAACAAGCTCAGCATTTCTCAAGCTGGGAGAACTGAAGAAAAAAATCAAGGCTTGACTTTTATTATGAAAAGATTATCTGGGCAAATGATTGAATGATGCAGAAAGCATCAAGAGAAGGAGGAAGGAATACACAGAGTCACGGTACCAAAAGGAAATGGTTCATGTTAAACCGTTTCAAGAGGTAGTATATAATCCAGAACCAGTGATACTGAAGGGAAGATGTCCAAGGTGCATTGAAGGAATTGGCAAAGAACAAGGCACCAGGAATTCATGGAATAAAAATTGAAATCTTTCAAGAAAGTTAGGCGGCATAGGAGGCACTCACTCAGTTATGCCAAGAAATTTGCAAGACAACTCTCTGGCCGACTGATTGGAAGAGATCCGTTTTTGTACACATTCCAAAGAGAGGTGACCCAATGGAATGCAGAAATCATGGGACAATCTCTTTGATATCCCATGAGAGTAAAGTTTTACTAAAGGTAATACAGAAATGGGTACAGTCATACATTGACAGAGAACTTCCAGAGGTTCAAGCTGG
>NW_006408702.1:931435-934455 GCF_000296735.1 Chrysochloris asiatica
CATTCCCCTCCCTTTTCTTGTGTATTGCTCCCCCTCCCCTAGCCCCAGCACCCAGAGTGTACTGTGTCTGTTCTCTACTCTGTGCCAAGCTGCTTTTGATGTTCTTTCCTTTTTGTTAGTTTGGAGAGTTTGATTATGATATGTCTTGGTGATTTTCTTCTGTGGTCTGTCCTATTTGGGGTTCATTCAGCTTCTGGAATGCTTATCGTCTCATCTTTTATGATATGAGGGGAAAATTTCTTCCAGCAGCTCTTCAACTATCTTTTCTGTGCTTTTGTTTGTCTTTTCCTGTTCTGGAATTCTGATCACCTGTATATTATTATTCTTCATGTTGCCCTACATGAATCTTAGGCTTTTAAAGGATTTTTTCAGTCTTTACTTCTGATTATTCTAGGTTAGTAGTTTTGAGAGATGTATTTTCAAGTGCAGTAATTCTGGCTTCCATTGATATAAATCTACTTTATTTTTGATATCTTAGTATTAATCTTTTAAATTTGTTTGCAGGTTTTGTATTGTCTCCTGTCCTTTGTTTGATTGTTCATGTTGTACTTTAGATTCCTCATTGTTTTTTTCAACCTTTTTCTATCAGTTGTTTGTTGTTGTTCAGTGCTATTGAGTCAATTCCAACCCATAGCGACCCTGAATAGGGTTTCCCAGGAGCAGCTGGTGAGCTTGAGCCACGGGCTTTGCAGTTCAAAGAACTGTAGTCTGACGCATTAGCCCACAGCGCCACACCAGGACTCCATTTGGAGGAACTTAAATATAATTCTCCTAAACTCTTTTTTTTCAGGCAGTTCCAATACCTCTTTCTGTCAGAAACATTTTCTAGCTCTGCCTCAGTGTCTTTTCTTTGAGCTGCTCTGTCTTGCTTCTTCATGTGAACAGAAATTGTCTGCTTTCGAGACCTTGTGGTGGTGTTGTATTTGTATGAAGTTGATGAATGTATGTTGGTGTATTCGGACACACTCATTGACTGCCTTCTGGTGGGTGTGGTAAGGAGCAGAGCTTGTATGGTGTTATCTGTTTGCTGTTCGTGTGGTTCATTTCAGGGAGGATTTAGCTGACACTGATTGTTGTTGCTGAGCTTGTGTTTTTCAGGTTTACCGACTCTAGCCCAATTATTAGGGCTGTTGAGGGAAGGCTGTAGCTGACCATAGTTGCTGTCTCCTGGTGGGTGAGGCTAGGAAAGAAAACACACACACACAGAAGAGAGAAGGAAAACAAACCAGCAGACGACAGGGAGAAGATAAAATAGTAATGAAGAAAGATATAAAACTGCCTATGGCTTTATTTCCATGAACTGCATCTCCTAGTGAGAGATCGTCCAGGGCTGTGCAGAGCCAACTTTGCTGATTTGCAGTATGGCTTGCCTGAACGGAGTTATTGTGGATAGATAGTTCCTCTCTCCTTTATTAGGGTTCACACCCTCAGTGTTACCTTGGAGCAACTCTGACCTCCTGGAAAATACATGTTTTCCTGAAGGTGTATGGTGTGGTGGCTGGCCTTGCCCGTGGTCACCAGGGCGGTGTGGAATGTTTTGATGCACATAAGTGTTTAATTTCCAGGAGGTCTCAGTCATCTAGTTTGTTTTCTGCAGTTTGTGTGTTTTCTGTTATGGTTGATAGTGTATTTATGCTATTTATCCAGATCTTAAAAGTGTGTCCCTATTTCTTTCATTGATGATTTTTATAGCTCTAGATTTTTCTTTTATGTCTTTAATGACTTTTGGCCTTTTGTCAAAGATCATTTGGTATAGTAGTTGTCGTAGTTGTCAAGTTACCCTGTATATGGTTTCTGAGGAGTGTGTAGTGGGTTTGAACCACCAACCGTGTGCTTATCCTGTAGCACCACAGTAAGACTCCAGGTAGATGAATTTATTTTTGGATTCTTGGTTCCATTCTATTGGTCTATGTGTCTTTTCTATAGTACCAGGCTGTTTTCACTACTGTGACTGTATGGTATGTTTTGAGGTTAGGCAGCAAGATGGCTCTTACTTTGTTCTCCTTTAGCAGTAACTTGCCTATTTGGGATCTGTTTTCCTTCTATATAAAGTTGGTCAGCAATAGAGTAAATGGAATGTTAGCCTGTAGGGAGTCATATCTTTCACTTGAAAAGTGACAGCATCCTCAGAGCATGTTATAAATACTACAGTTTAATGTAAAACTCTCACTCAGCTTGCTGATTATAGATTTGTGGGAAGAGAATGAAAGCATCAAAGGATTAGGTTACAAAGACCAGGTTAGCTAAAATTGGCAGTATAAAAAAAGGATAATTATATCATATTAGTTTATAAAATGAAGGATAATTACATCATCGTCACAGGTGCTCTATGTGAGAAAGATGAGGCTTTATGCTCCCGCAAAGATACATAGCTGTGGAATCCTTATAATTACCAAATTACATCATTATATGTCAGTAGCTAAACTACTGACAATCTTGGCCCAGCCAAATTGACACATAATCGTAACCCTAACAGCCCTGCATTTCTCTTGCTTCTCACCTTTGTGTTTGCTATTGCCAGCAGTATGTTATTAATGTGCAAAAGAGTACCTGGCCGTGGTAGTGGTTATATGCCATGGAGTCGACTCTGACTCATAGTGACCCTGTATAGGGTTTCTGAGACTGTAACTCTTTAATGGGAGCAGAAAGCCTCATCTTTCGCCCGCAGAACAGCTGGTAGTTTTGAGTTGCTGACTTTGAGGTTAGCAGCCCAACTCATAACCACTATGCTACCAGAGCTCCTTAAATAATAAATGCATAGAGACAGAAATTAGATTGGTGGTTGCTTAGGGTTAGGGAATGGGGAGTAAGTGCTGATGGTAGTGGGCTTCTTGTTGTTGTTGTTGTCAGGTGCCATCGAGTTGGAACCGACTCAAAGTGACCCCATGCACAGCAGAACGAAACAATGTCTGATCCTGGGCCAACCTCACTACCGCTGCCACGCTTGAGCCCATCAATGATGTCACCTGGCTGACCCATCTCGTTGGGGGTCTTCCTCTTTTTCTCTGACCCTCCACCCT
>NW_006408702.1:943400-957479 GCF_000296735.1 Chrysochloris asiatica
AACATGTTTGGTAAGATGGAAGGTCAGAGAAAAAGAGGAAGACCCCCAATGAGATGGATTGGCCAAGTGGCAGCATAGATAGACTCAAGCGTGGCAACATTAGTGAGGTTAGCCCAGGATCTCTCATAAGGTTGCTATGGTCGGTACTGACTCAGTGGAACCTAACAACAACAATAATGGGAGTCCTGGTGTGGCTCTGTGGGTTAATGCGCCAGACTGCAAAGCCATTTGAACTGCAGGGTCTGTGGTTCAAGCTCACCAGCTGCTCCTTGGAAACCGTACACAGGGTCGCTCTATGGGGCGACTTGACAGCACTTAACAACAACAACAACAGTGATATTAAGGAGTTCTGGTATGGTGCTGTGGGCTAATGGGCCAGACTGCAAAGCTGTTTGACCTTCAAGGCTGGCAGTTTGCTTTTACCAGCTGCTCTTCGGAAACCCTATATAGAGTCGCTATGGGTTGGAACCAACTTGATATGGTACTTAACAACAAATACAATAATATTAAGCACTGGACTGTAAGATCATATGAACTGCCTGGTTGGCAGTTCAAATTCACCAGTCGCTCCTCAGAAACCCTATAAAAGAGTTGCTATGAGTCGGACCTGACTCGACAGCAGTTAACGATGATGACAACAACAACAATGGTATTAGTTTTTCGTTTACTTAACTGGGTAATTACTTATTTGTTGCCTATTTTTAAGTGTATCGTTGACCTTTTTATACTGAGTGGTAAGATGTCTTTGGAGTCCTGGTGTGATGCTATAGGATAAGCACTGAACCCCAAAGTCAGCAGTTTAAACTTGGCAGCTGTTCCTCAGAAACCTTGTACAGGGTCATTGTAACTTGAAACCGACCTGACGGCATTTAACAGCAACAACAATGACGAGATCTTTATATATGAAGGGGCTTCAAAAAGTTTATGGAAAAATTGAATTAAAAGGTAATAGATTTTTTCCACAAACTTTTGAAGCTCCTTTATAGTCTAAAAGTTGTTGTTTTTTTTTTTTTTTTGCTTTGCTATTCTATCCATTGCACTGTAAACATTTTTCTGTTAGTGTGTGGTTTGGTTTTTAATTTCTTTACAGGTATCTTTCAGAAGGAGCCTTGGTGGTTTAGTGAGTTTGTTGCAGATATACAGCCTCAGAAGCCCTACATATGGTTGCTATGAGGTGGAAGGTTATATGAATAGTCGGTGTGTTTTTCTTTTATGTTGTTGTTATGTGCCGTTTGAGTGGGTTCCAACTCATAGCAACCTTGTCTAGGATTTCCGAGGCGTGTCTTTTTGGTTTGAGTTACCAACCCTGTTGTTCAAACCTACCTTGTGATACAGTGCATTACCCTGAAGCGCCATGTTTTTTTTTAAGTTCTAGCTGAGGAATCTTTGCCTTCAAGAGGCAGTGAAATTTTTATTCTTTGTTTACTTACAGACATTTTAATATCTTTTCCATATAGATTTAAGATCCATTTTGAGTTAATTTTTGTGAACGGTATGAAGTAATGTTAAGGTTCATTTGTTTGCTCCAACACCATTTCTTGATAAGACTTCCCTTTTTTTGTTGTTAAAATAGCTTTAAATCTTTGTTTAAGAGCAGATGACTTTAAGTGTTTTGATTTACTTCTGGATTCTCTATTTCCTTGATTTTATGTTTTTCTTACATAATAGCACACTGTGTTATTGTAGCTTTATAGTAAGTAAGGAAATCAGGTGTGATAAACCCTACACTCTGTGTTTCTTTTCCCTTCACTTGTCTGTAAGTTTGCCATACTGCGGTGGCTTTTGAGTTACTGTGATTCTGGAAGCAATGCCACGGATATTTTAAATACCAGCCATCTCACCAATGATGGACAGGTTTCAATTGAGTTTTCAGACTAAGACAGTCTAAAAAGAAGGAGAGATGGACTGATTCTGAATATTTACTAACTGAAAACCGTATGAATAGCAGTGGAACACTTTCAGATAGCAATATTGAGTATTGAAACAAGACGAAGAGCCCCAGAATAGTGTCAGATATAGTGCCAGAAAATGAGCACCTCAGGTTGGAAGGTACTCCGCATACAACCAGAGAAGAGCTTCTTAAGTAGAGGTGATAGTGATGATGCAAATGGAGTAAAACTGATGGGACCTTCGTTTGCTGATGAGACACTCTCAAAAATATATATAGAATAATAATTGAAGTATGGAATGTGTAAAGTGTGAATCAAGGAAAATTGCAGATTGTCAAAAATGCAATGGGACACATAAACATTGATAATCTTAGACATTAGTGAGCAGAAATAGACTCGTATTGCCCATTTTGAATCTGACAACCACATGGTTTACTATGCTGGGAATGACAAAACTGAAGAGAATGGTGTCACATTCATCATCAGAACATTTCAAGATCTATCTTGAACTACAATGCTGTATATGTGGTAGGATAATGTTCATTTTCTAATAAAAAAGACCAGTTAAAACAACTATTTTTTCAAATTTATGCACCAACCAGAAAAGCCAGTAATGGTGAAATTGAAGAATTCTACCAACTTTTTCAGTCTGAAATTGATCAAACATACAATCAAGATGCATTGATAATTATTGGAGGACTGCAGAGGTTGGAACCAGAGAGATGGTAGAATAGCTCTGTATCATCAGTCAGAATAAGGCCGGGGGCAGATTGTAGAACAGACCATCAATTGCTCATACACAAATCGAGGCTGAAGCTGAAGGAAATTAAAATAAGTCCACGAGAGCCAAAATATGACCTTGAACATACCCCACTTGAATTTAGAGAGCAACTCAAGAACAGATTTGATGCATTAGGCATTAATGATCAAAGACCAAAAGATTGTGGGATGACATCAAGCACATCATACAGGAAGAAAGAAGACTAGAATGAAGAAGACCAAAGTGGATGTCAGAAGAGGCTCTGAAACTCTCCATCATAGAGATGCTAAAGCAAATGGATGACATAAGAAGGTAAAAGATCTGACTAGAAAATTTCAAAGGTTAGCTTGAAAAGTCAAAGTCAGATATAATGAAATTTGCAAAGAACTGGAATTAGAAAACCAAAAGGGAAGAACATGCTCAGTATTTGTCAAGCTGAGGAAACTGAAGAAAAATTCAAGCCTCAGCTTACAATATTAAAGGATTCTTTGGGCAAAATATTGAACGATACAGAAACAACCAAAAGAAGACAGAAGGAATACACAGAGTCTCTGTACCAAAAAGAAATGGTAGATGTTCAATCATTTCAAGAGGTAGCATGTGATCAAGATCCCATGATACTGAAGGGAGAAGTCCAAGGTACACTGAAGGCATTGGCAAAGATCAAACCTCTGGGAATTGAAGGAATAAAAATTGAAATCTTTCAAGAAAGTGAGGTGGCACTGGAGACACTCACTCATCTATCTATGCCAAGAAATTTGGAAGACATCTACCTGGCCAACTGGAAGACATCCATATTTTTGTCCATTCCAAAGAGAGGTGACCCAACCAAATGTGGAAACCGTGGGGCAATATCATTAATGTCGGGTGCAGGTAAATTTTGCTGAAGATAATGTGAAAACAACTACAGCAGTACATTGACAGGGAATTGCCATACGTTCAAACAGACTTAGACAAGGATGTGAAACGAGGGATATCATTATTTAGGTAAGAAGGATCTTGGCTGAAAGCAGAGAATACCAGAAAGATGTTTACTTATGTTTTTTTATTGACTGAGCAAAAGCTTTCAATTGTGTGGATCATTAGAAGCTATCGACAGAATTGAGGAGAATAAGTGTTCTGAAACATTTAACTGCACTCATGAGGAACCTGTACGTAGACCATAGAACAAAGTACACTGAATGGTTTGAAAGTAGGGAAGGTGTGTGCCAGGTTTTCTTTCACCATACTTATTCAATCTGTATACTGAGCATATAATTTGAGAAGTTCTATTATATGAAGAAAAGCTTGATATCAGGGTTGGAGAAAGACTCATTAACAACCTGCAGTGTATACAGCTGCTACAACCTTGCTTGCTGAAAGCGAAGAAGACTGAAAGTACTTACTGATGAAGATCAAAGATCTTTGGTATGGATTGCGTTCCAACATAACGAAAACAAAAATCCTCACCACTGGACCAATAAATGACATCAAGATAAATGGAGAAAAGATTGAAGCTGTCAAAGACTGATTTTGCTTGGATCAGCTATCAACACTCATGGAAGCAGTAGTCAAATCAAAGGCCACCATTGCACAAAACCTCTTTTAAACGTTCAAGAGCAGAGATGTCAGTTTGAGGACTAAAGTGTGTCTGACCCAAGCCATGGTATTTTCAGTATTCTCATATGCATGTGAAAATTGGACAGTGAATAAAGAAGACCATAGAAGAATTGATGTATTTGAGTTGTGGTGCTGGAAGAGAATATTAAAAGTACTATGGACTGCCAAAAAAACCCAAACAAATCTGTTTGGATGAAGGACAGCCAGAATGCTCCTTAGAAGCCAGGATAGCCAAACTTTTATCTCTCATGTTGTTGTTGTCAGGTGCCATCGAGTCGGAATTGACTCATAGCGACCCCATGCACAGCAGAACGAAACAATGCTCGATCCTGGGCCAACCTCACTACTGCTGCCACACTTGAGTCCATCAATGATGCCACCTGGCCGATCCATCTCGTTGGGGGTCTTCCTCTTTTTCTCTGACCCTCCACCCTACCCAGCATGACATCCTTCTCCAACGATTGTTTCCTCCAGACAATATGTCCAAAGTAGGAGAGACGAAGCTTAGCCATCCTGGCCTCCAAGGAGCACTCTGGCTGCACTTCTTCCAAAACAGGTCTATTGGTTCTTTTGGTAGTCCAAAAGAGGCACCCTCAGTACTCTCCTCCAACACCACAACTCAAAGGCATCAATTATCTCTCATAGTTTGGATGTATTATCAAAAGGGACCAGTTCCAGAGAAGGCAATCATGTATAGTAAAGTGGAGGGTCAGCGAAAAAGAGGAAGCCTCCACAACAAGATGAATTGGCACCGTGGAGCATAGCGGTGATTTTGAGGTTGATGCAGGACTGGATAGCATTTCGTTTTGTTGTGCATCAGGTTGAGTTGGTGCTGACTAGGTGGTACCCACCATCTTAACAACAACAGTATGTAGAAACACAATTCAGATTTTTTGTTTGTCTTGTATGCTTGTTAAGTACCATGGAGTCGGTTCCGACTCATAGTGACCCTGCACTGGGTTTCCGAGCCTGTAAATCTTTACAGGAGCAGAACGCCTCATCCTACACCCTTGCAAAACTTACTTTCTCTAGTCACCTTATTTTAGATCCTTTAGGCATTTGCTGTGTGTGTGTCTTTTGAAAGTTCAAGCTTTGAATACTTAATTTGTTAAAGCAAAAAGATTTGGCAGTTTGTATCTTTTCCCTCTAGAGGGAGTGTTCATTTCCAAATAGAAACAGAGTCACAGTATGATAGTAATTAATTTTCTGAATGAGATCCAAAAAGACTGGTGTTGCTGAGGAGAAACTGTAAAATTTTTTTTTTTTAACAAAGCAGATTTACTTGGAAGATGGTAGTTACTCCACCAGGCATTTATGAATTACTGGATGGATAAACATCATACGTGATCCTGACCAATCTTGGCTGTGGAAGAGGGGTGACTTTTTTCAAATTCCACATTTCTACTGAAATACACTGCCACCATGGTCCAAGAAAGAAAATGTTGTTGTCATTAAGTGCTGTTGAGTCGGTTCCAGCTTATAGTGACCCTGTACAGGGTTTCCCAGTAGTGGCTAGTGAGTTTGAAGTGCCGACCGTGTGGCCCAAATCGATCATGGGTCCATTGCATATCCCACAGCATCATACCAGGATTCCAAGAAAGAATGTGGTGGTGGTAGTGTTTATGTGCTGTGGAGTTGGTTTTGACTCATAGTGACCCTGCATCGGGTTTTCAAGGCTGTAAACCTTTACAGGAGCAAAAAGCTTCAACTTTCTCCCATGGAATGGCTGGTACTTTTGAACTGCTGACCTTGAGGTTATTAGCAGCCTGACTCGTAACCACTACTTGACCAGAGCTCCTTAAGAAAGAATGTAGTAGTGCTAAATTTGAAAATAAGGAGTGAGCAGTTTTTTTAATCTTTTAAAAAATCTTATTTTGTGTTATTGAAACTATACACAGCAGAAGATCATTCAGTAATTTCTATATGTACATTTCAGTGACATTAATTTCATTCTTCAAGTCATATAACCATTTTACCCTCCTTTTCTGAATTGTTCCTTTCCAATTCCTATAAACTCACTGACCCCCTAAGGTTCCTGTCTAACCTTTAAGTTGGTGGTGTTTCTTTTGTCTTTTATAGAATGATTTTAAAAGAGCAGCGTGTTCAGTCTTTACTAGTTACGATAAATTATAGTATGGTTTTAAGAAGACTTCAGGGGATATTTGTATTTTAAGGTTTCAAGATTATCTCAGAGAAATAATCTTGGAGTTTATCCAGACTCAATGACTCCTGAACATTTTGAGCTGCAAAATTGGCGGTTCAAGCTCACCAGCCACTCCTCTGAAACCCTATACAAGGTTGCTATGAGTCAGAATTGACTCAGCGGCACTTAACAACAATGCTCCCGTTGGGATGTAATCGCCAGTGTTCATTTGTTAATGTGAATTGACAGTGATGGATTTTATATTCAGTTTTGGTGTTTTATGTTCATTTTATTTAATTTGTGGTGTTTTATGTTCATTCTATTTCATTTGTTCCTTAACAAGATAGATAGTAGAAAGTACAAGTTTATTATATTTGAAATAAAAATATTGATGGCAGTGCAAAGAACTGATCCTTTAATTTCCATTTTAATTAAGAACAATGCAGTTCATGTTTACAGCTTTTTAAAATCAACACTGGTAAAAAAAAAAAAACAGTAGAATGTCCTGTTTTTGAATCTTGACTAAAATATGAGTAGCACTTCTCTCCCCAGTCCCAATGGATCAGTGACATTAGCAAACTCAGTTAGCCGACATTCTGTTTATATTAGCAAAATCAAATCACCGCTTTCCCACCATTCAGCTTAGACTTCAAAAATTCATGTAAAAATGGAATAGAAAGATAGGGAATTCTTTCATGAACCTTTTGAAGCCCCCTTTATATGTGGTGCTGCCATAGGCCAGGCAGCTCTATGCCATGCATGGTATTGAATATTGGAATTTTAAAATGATAAAATATATATTTAATATTGTCTTAGAACCATTACTAACCTGTGTCCTCCCCCTTTTTTTAAGGAACTGCATATTGTGAAAAAGAAACAAAGGAGAAGATTTTGCAAGGCTCCCATCTAACTACACTTTCTGCTGATGTTCCTAGTAAGACATTTTCCTTTTCCTGTGTTGTGAAGTAAGTAACAGTGGAAAGGCTTGTCTGTTTTAAACTAGGTTGTTCTTTTAGGGTTTAATGGTTATTTTAGAGTTTATATTTAGGCAATGCCTACTATTGTGCAGTGGCTGTTTCTCTTATGTTGTCTGGCAACGTGGAAATAATCTCAGCTCTTTTAATCTGTTCTACTTCTTCCATATTCCATATTAATTATTCTTTATTTGAAAAAAGGAGGGAGCAATCTAGAGTTGTTGTTAGGTGTCGTCCAGTTGGCTCAGGCTCATAGCGACCCCATGCACAGTAGAACTGCACGCTGTCTGCTCCTGTGGCATACTCACAATTGTTATGTTTGAGCTCATTGCTGCTGCCACTGTGCCAACAAGTCCATCTTGTTGGGGTCTTCCTCTATTTTGGTGACCCTCTCCATTTTACCAAGTATTCTGTCATTTTCTAGGGACTGATCCTTCATGATAATATGTCATAAATATGAGAGATGCAAATCTGGTCATCTTGGCTTCTAAGGAGCCATTCTGTCTGTATTTCTAACAACACAGATTTGGCAGTCCATGGTACCTTTACTATTCTTCTTCAACACCATAACTTAAATGCATTAGTAATTTTGTGGTATTCTGTAGTTTACACATCTTTGTGAAGAAAACAAAAATTCTCACAACTTTACCAATAAATAACAAAAAAATCTATAGAGTTGGTAGTCTGTAGTTCAGTGGAAATAAATAGGAAGAGAAAGCTGGAGAATGTAAGTAAAATATTTTGAGAAAGGATATTTTCAAGTGAAAGATGAAGTTGACAAATCTAGCCTATCTCTTAAGAGATGGAAGGTTTCAAAGAGAAAAGTAAAGCAAATTTTAGGAGGCCTTTTACAAATAAAGGACCTTTGTTTTATTTTGCTTTTCTTTTAATGCCTTTGGGGCTTCAACCATGGGCTCATATTTAGCGGGGAAAAAAAGACAAAATAAAAATTTAAAAAACATGGGAGTAGATGGTTTTGATAAAAATTTCATGGGCCCCAATTAACAGTCCCAATATGTAAATAGAATGTTTAGACTTCTTAAAGTTTTCATGTGTGAAACCGCACCTGAATTTCACCTTCTAGTCAAAAGTGAAGGAGCCCTGGTTATCCAGTGGACTAAGCATTGGGCCGCTAACAGAAAGGTCAGCAGTTCAAACCCACCAGTCGCTTCATGAGAGCAAGCTAAGGCAGTGTGCTTTCAGAAACCCTACGGGTAGTTCTGCCTTGTCCTTTTAGGATTGCTATGAGTCAGAATTGACTTGATGGCATTGGGCTTTATTCACAACTGAAAACAAATGAATTATATTTAGTAGTTGCCATCCAGTTAGTCCTGACTTACAGTGACCATGATAGACCCACCATCAACACTCATGGTAGCAGCGCTTCATCAAGAAATCAAATGACGTATTGCATTAGGTAAATCTGCTGGACCAAGACCTCTTTAAATTGTTGAAGAGCAAAGATGTCAGTTTGTAGACTATAGTGTGCCTGACTCAAACCATGATATTTACAATAGCCACATGTACATATGAAAGTTAGACAAGGAATAGGGAAGACTGTAGAATTGATGCATTTGAGTTACGTTGTTGGGGGAGTCCATGGTCAGTTGGAAGCTGACCATGGACTGCCGAAAGAACAAATAGATCTCTGTTGGGAGAAGTATAACCAGAATGCTCCTTAGAAGCCTAGATGATCAGACTTTATCTCTCACACTTTGGACATAATGTCAGGAGAAACTAATCCCTGGAGAAGGACATGGTGCTTGGTTAAGTGGAGGGTCAGTGAAAAAGAGGGAGACCCTCAATGAGGTGGATTGGCACAGTGACAGCAGCAATGAATGGGCTCAAGCTTAGCAGCCATTGTGTGCAGGACTGGCTGGCGTTTTGTTTTGTTGTACATAGGGTTGCTATGGGTCAAAGCCGAGCCGACAGCACCTAACAACAACAAGGATGACTAGAACTAGAGCAGGCTTTTTAAAATGTCTTGAACATTAGGGGACCAGCGGAAGTTTCTTTAGGTCTGTGCAACCTGTAGTGCTCTATTAGAACCTTTGCATCACACTCCATCAGTGTCTGCCTGCCCATTCTCCTAAGAACCATTGTTAACACTTCTTGCATCTGTAAAATCCGTGTGAAGAAGTTGTGCCAACAAATCTGACACGGCTTCTCAGATTGTCGCTTTGTTTCTCAGTAGTAAGGCTTCATGGGATGGCCATACAGAACGGGTTTTCTTGATTACCATATCTGCTATGACCTGTGTAAAGAGTACACTCAATGAATGAATATTGTGGTCTTCATAAAGCTATTCAAACATGTCTTCCGTAAGCATCATAATAACTGATTCCTCTGGAATGCTTCACTGAGTATTTAGAAGGGAAGAGGGGCAGTTTCCCTCCTCAGGGTAGACAGAGCTTACTGCAAATTTTTTTTCCAGGTTACCACACTGGCTATATTCTCTGGGTTAACTTTCAATGTAAGTGGATCTAGTATTACTATTTGTGACGGTTTCATAGTGAGTTGTGTGTCTTGTCTCAACCCAAACATACCCTTCCATTCTGTAGCATTCAAAACTAAAGGCACGACCCCTAAATTAGCCACTCAAAATGTAATTAATTACAGTGCCTCTGGAAGCTGACGATTGTTGTTGTTGTTAAATGCCGTCGAGTTGGTTCCAACCCATAGCGGCCCTGTACAGGGTTTCTGAGGCTGTGAATCTTTACGGGAGCAGAAAGCCTCATCTTTCTCCCGCGGAGCTGCTGGTAGTTTCGAACTGCTGACCTTAAGGTTCGCAGCCCGATTCGTAACCACTATGCTACCAGAGCTCGATGATACTGATATACAAATTGAAGCAATTCCTTTCACTATAGTAACGGTTTCAATAGTTGCTGGGTTTTGCCTATTCCCTTCTTAGAATACTTCTTGGTGACCATTGGTCACAGGGGTGCTTCCTGTTGTGCTAACCCAGTTTTTCCTTTTCGAGTCAGGTGTGAGGCAACTGGTAATAGCTTGGTCCTAACGATCTGAATTTGGGTCAGTGCTATAGTCAGCCCCTACACGCTTTTTGTTTTCTTGCCACTGCAGCTACTATTGATAACAGAACCCCTGGAATTGTATGTCTTAGCACTCTGTAGTTCTGTATACATCCAAGTAGCTCATTCACCGGGACTTAAATCAATACCTACCAATCGGTGTCCCATGAATAACTTTTGCTTTGGGTAAGTGATTACAACATCACAGCTGCTTTAATTCACAGGTAATTTTTATCTCGTCAAAAAACCAAAGGTTTCCCTTTCTCCCATTTGTTCCCCTTTCCCCAAAACCACATATTACAGTGAGTCAGGGCCATTGCATTAAGCCCTACAATTCTGTCTGGCAGCTGCTGCATGAATAATTTCTTTTAGACAGATCAACTTGAGGCTGGTTTGTATGGGGTGGAGGTTAAAGATATCCTAAATGTCCAACTTTTCCAACATATTATCCCACTTCATATCAATCACCACTCCTCCTCGACCTCTTGTCCCAGGGTTCCCCAGTATTCTACAACAGCTCACAGAACTCAACAATTATAAAAGGAAATGCTTCATGCAGTTGTGGATGCTGGCAAGGCCCAAAGCCATAGTCAGTCTAGAGAATTACCTTCACCCACATACTTCCAGTAGCTGAGGAACCCAAATCAACAGGTTAGATGACAGGCTGCTGATGCATGAAACTGCAGGAGCTCGTAAATTAGGTCAAGTGATGCCCATGAACTGGAGGGTCAGATATGATGAGACAGATGCAAGATTCAGAGCAAGAGAGTGAACTTTTCCAAAGTGTTCCATATATTAGACTCAGTCCATATCCCCAAGGAAAACTAAGGTTGGTGACTTGAGTCACACCCTCAAAGAAGGTAGGATCATTCTTAATCCTTGTTAAGTGCTGACAAGTTGGTTCCTATTTATAGCAACCCTGTATAGGGTCTCCGAGGAGTGGCTTGTGGGTTTGAACTTCCGACCTTATGGTTAGTGGTCCATTGCTTATCATACAGTGCCACACCAGGACTCTGTGTAATCCTTTGTTGTTGTTAAGTGCCATTGAGTCGACTTCAACTTATAGTGACCCTGTATGGGGTTTCTGAGGAGTGGCTGGTGAGTTTGAACTGCTGACCCTATGGTTCAAACCAACCTTATGGTCTAGTGCTTTATTCAACAATGTCATCGAGTCTGTTCTGGCTCATAGCAATCTTGTATAGGGTTTCTAAGGAACCACCTTGCAGTTAGCAGTCCAGCAACACACCACAACACCTTAATCCTTAATTCTACCTTAATCCTGACTCATTAACAACTCACTTTAAAATGGATCCATAATCACAGGTGTGGAGGCTAAGATTTACAGTATCACAGAATGGAACAGTATGGCTAGAAGAAATAATTGGCTGCCTTGCACGAGCATAGTGCTAAACACAAAAATTAGACCTAGCACATCATTTTATACAAGTGTGAATCAGTGATACAAGGTTAAGAGGCTCTTTTTAAAACCTTTTTATTGTGAATTGAGTGAAGGTTCGCAGACAAGATCATCAGTTTTCCGTTCCACAAATGTCACTTTGTGTCATCTCAGTGATTGCAATCCCCTCCATGGAACAACAGTTATCCCAGTTTCTCCTTGTACCTCTCTCTCATCTCCATCCCACCCATCTTCCCGTTCCTTCTTACCTTTATCCTTAGTTAGGTACATGTTGCCCTTTTGATTTTGAATGATGGACCGGACCTTACCTTACTAGTATTATTGGTCCGTCTATATACCTATGGGGAGTCCCTCTATATACCTGTTGTGGCACTGTGGGTTAATGTACCAGACTGCAGAGCTGTTTGAACTGCAAGGTTGGTGGTTCAAGCTCACCAGCTGCTCCATGGAAACCCTACACAGGGTCGCTATGGGTCAGAACCTACTTGACAGACTTAACGACAACATATACCTATGTACTGCTTGGCTGAAAGTTGGACCATGAGGTTCAGTTCCTTACCAGACCTGAAGGGTGGCTGAGGACCATGGTCTCAAGGTCCTCCAGTCTCTTTCTGACCAGTAAGCCTGGTCTTTTTTTTTTTTTTTTTTAATTATTTTGATTTTTATTCCACATATTCTACTGCTAGCTGGGCACCATTTAGTTCTTTTGGTCTCAGAGACATGGAGATGATGTTCACATGTTTCATTAATCCATTGGACTAATGGATACCAAACATCTTCAATTCTCGTAACTCTTCTTTCTTCTGCTTATGGAGAGACCAATAGCTGCATAAGGTTAAGAGTTTTTAATGTATTTAGTACTAAAATCATAATGTAGAACATTGATAAAATTTCTAGTAATGCGAATTTGTCTTTATAATCAATTTAATGATTTGTAAAGCATTCTCCACACCAGAAATCATTATGACAGCCTAAAAGGTATTTTGGATAGTTGTATGTATCTACTGTACAAGTGTGAGGGCATTTTAATTTTAATTTTCAGTTGGTGGTGGTAAATTAGAATCTCATTTTTGTTTCCATTTTGTTTTTCTATACCCTTCATTTCTCTGGTGTTTCTCATGTGTAGATAAGACTTTGCTCTTACTTAAGCATAATTAATCTAAGGATGAAAGGCTTTCTGTCGGGCTTTAGTCTTAACTTTGCAATTTACAAACTCTCCTTTCTAAGAATGATTGTAATGACAGTATGCCAATCACGAAGGAGCTCAGGTGTCCTGTGATTATTTCCTCAATTCTCATAATTTCCTGTAAGAGGTTTTAGCTGTATTTCTACTCTATTCTTGGGAAATGATGGAGGACGTGAAATAAATAAATCACTGAAGATCACATAACAGTTATTATATCTAGAAATAAAAATATAAACTTTGGTCATTATGATAAAAGTTTTGAAGCTAAAGAGTTTATAGTTGCTGGTTTGGATTACTCATCGTGATTAATAATTTATATTGTTTTAAAATAATTTTATGCCTTGCTTGAAGAAAGCCATTTTTAAAGAACTTTGGCTTCTTTCTGCTGTTAAATTAAGGGGTGATGCTAGACATCATAAGGAGCCCTTGTGAAGTCCTGGTGTGCTCACTAACTGGTTGGCAGTGCCCATCTGCCAGGTGCTCCATGGAAACCCTGTCCAGAGTCGTGATAACACTTCCCAATGACACCCATAGCAACAGGGGGTCCTGGTGGTGCTGTAGGGTAAATACTGGACTGCTCATTACAAGGTAGACAGGCCGTTCAAGTCCACCAGCTGCGTTTTGTTCCTTTAAAGCTTTATTGACTATATTTGTGACCAACATGCAACTTTTTTTTAGCACTGCCATCTATTGTGTCAAACAAGGTGCATGCTTCCACAAAAGGAAAATAATTCTACATTATTTATTGTGCAGTCCTACTTTTTTCCCTCTTAATCCTTACCATTTTACAGAGAACTGAAAAATCTGATATACTTGGTGTTTGCAATAGAGTACCCTGAAAGCAGAGCATCAACTCCATTTAAAAATCTTTACACGAGTCTAGAATCTATGTTAACTTTTAAAAGCTTCCTTTTGTAATAGCAGTCCCTCTAATCTTAATGCTGGTTTAGCCATATATCCTAAAGGAAACATTCTCTTCTCTGAGGTCTGGCAGGTGCAGGTATCAACATCAATTCCCAGAGAATCTTTTCTCTATGGTCAAAGAGACCCAAGATGTGATAGTGCACACCTGAAGGTTTTTT
>NW_006408702.1:958054-960061 GCF_000296735.1 Chrysochloris asiatica
CCATTTGGGTATCCAATGTCCAAGTTGCCCATCTCTGTCTACTCTGTGTGTGGAGGGGGTGGGAATGTTTCTTGCTGTAAGGATTTGTTGCCTCTTTTGAGTCATTGCATTTGTAGGTATAGGTCAAGTTTATCAGATTGAATCAGCTCGATCTTCTTCTCTCCCCCCCGCTTTCTTTCTTCTCCTGGTTGAGCTCTGATCATCCAATCATCCGGTCCTGGTCACCTGGGTACCATCTGCAAGTGTGGGTGTTCTTGTGCACATGCCCTTCCTTCCCATCAACTGGCAGCTCCATTCTCCACTTGAATCCTCCGTGACCACGTCATTGATTCTGGGCCCAGGAGTCCTCAGGTCTCCTCACACTGCTTGCCACCCAGGTCCCCAACCGGGTCCACAGCAGCCCACTAAATATTATAAAGCTTAGCTCGCTGCTTCATTGCTGCCTTTACCCCATGTCTCCCCTTCGGTGACGTTGTGTGGTCACCAATCCGAGCGTGCATTTCCACCGAGTCTCAGTCTTGGAAGGGATCCCCAGAAACAAACATGATTGAGTAAGCAATTTTTATATTAGGTTACCTGAAAAACCTGTCCTGACATTGTCTAGTGACCATCCTGTAATAAATGGAAGAGCGCATATGCTGCAATTCGGCACCCATAACTAATCATGTAATCTCACTTATCCATCTATCTATCCCTGCTAAACCCAGCTTTTAGATAGCCTGCCTTTGACTCTTCTGATTGTTTTTCAGTGAATTCCGATTTTGTAACTTTTAGTTCCTGCTGTAACTATACAGAAATTTTTCTTTATTGTCTGATGGAGTAGCTATTTTTTTGCTCTGTGAATTTGGATGTTTTTCCAGTCCAGCCTGTCTGTATCCCTCAATCTTTTGTTGTTTTTAATTTTAAGTAGATTTGGATGATGCTCTACATCAGCCTTTATTTCTTCTGAAATTAAATCCTTTGGAATATTATTATTCTGTCATTTTAAAAATTCATAAAGCAACCTTCCTGTCTTTCTTAAGCTCTAACCATATAATCTGAAGGAGGCAGTCTTTTTCTCTGATGTCTGGCAGGTGCCAGGTTATCACAGTCTGTTTCCAGAGGATCTTTCTTTTATGGTCAGATGCAAGATGTAATTATCCTTTCTATCTCTCTCATTTCTTTCTATACTGGGAAATCTTCAGCCCAGTTAATAGTGCAAGATATCATAACCCTGGCCAAGACTTTATGGTGGTGGTGGTGGTGGTGGTAGTAGTGTGTTTTGGAGTCGGTTCCGATTCATAGTGACCCTACATAGGGTTTCCGAGGCTGTAAATCTTTACAGGAGCAGAAAGTGTTATCTTTCTCCCGCAGAACGAGTGGTACTTTTGAACTGCTGACCTTGAGATTAGCAGCCCAATTCGTAACAGAGCTCTTTGGCCAAGAATTTATAGGTAACAAGATATTTTTTAGATGTAAAATTTTACCCCTAAACTTATTTACTTTCCTGCATTATGCTTTAAAATGTTTAAAATTAAACAACAAAATGAGGCCAAATCATGTAAAATATGTAATTGCTATTAATGAAGGAAATAAAGTTAAAATAGCTACGCTGCCAGAGTATATATATAATTTAAGTTTTTGAAATAAAAAATCATATAGAACATCAGCAGTGAACAATCTGAAAATGAAGTTAAGAAAATTCCATTTATAATAGCATCTAAAAAGATAAAATACTTAGGCAAAAATTTGACAAAAGGGTTTCTGAGGAGCAGCTGGTGAGTTTGGACCACTGACCTTGTTCATAGACACGTGGTAACATGAGTGCTGGGGCAAAATATTAATAAGATAATGTTCATTTGGAGTGGTCTAAAATCAATCAGTCAATAAAAAGAGATAATAGCCTTTTTTTTTTCTCTCTCTCTTTCTGCGGCCATTGTTTGGGCCATTGTTTCATGGATGCAGCGTGATCACTTGAATTGAAATTAAATCCTTAGGGTTTTTTGTTTGTTTTAATGTTGGAACTTA
>NW_006408702.1:984810-986351 GCF_000296735.1 Chrysochloris asiatica
TTAATTTCTTTATCATGCATGCCATATAGCTCCAGATCATCAGTTTTACATGCAATAAATCATACACTTTGTTTCATTACAATGGTTATAATCCCCTCCATGTACTATTAAATAACAATATTTCTATTCATTTTAGCTCTTTTATTTTCTTTTAAACACTCAGGCATATATAATAATCTAAACCACCCAAGGGCACATTCTGTAAGCCTACCTCCTGGCTACCAGTTCTCGGCTACCAGTTCTCCATCCCTCTCTTTCCACGAATCTAGAGTCCTCAGCTGCTCCCTCTCTCCAGGTCCCTTCTCTCCAGATCCTCATCTCTGCCTCTATATCTGGTGTCACTGCTTCTCTGGATAGTGTCCTGCATTCCACTTCTGCTCTTCTCACTTGATGGTCCAAGAGTCCTCTGTTTCAAGACTGTAAGAGTAACTACTCCCCTGTTGTTGTTTTAAGTTTTTATTGTGAGGTTTACATGGGAGACCTTCAGCTTTACAGCTGTTGTATTTCATTTCACTGCAATGATTACAATCTACTCGATGCACCATCAAATAACCAAAGGGTATACCATACAGGCCCACCCTCTTGCTGCCAGCAAACAGCCCTTCTCCCTCTCTGAGGCCAATGACCCCAGTCGCTGCATCTTCCCAAGTCATCATCTCTGTCTCCATCCCTGGAATCACTGCCTTTCTGGGTAGGGTCCCACTCTCCGTTCTTCTCACTTGATGGTCTCAGGGACCTCCACTCCTGAGCTGCAAAATCACTCACTCTGCTCCTTTTGTTAAAAAACATCTACCTCTATATTTTCTACCCTCACAGTCAGTCCTGATGGCAGTTTTTCACTATTGTACCACAAGACTCTTATCCCAATTTCCTTTCACCAGCCTGGTCCCTACAGATTGGAAATTATTCAATGGTGTGTCTACCATCCCCCACCCCATCAGGAACTAGTCTCCCTCTTGAAAGCTTGTAGGCCAGTCACTTCTTGCCTTTATACCCCCCCCATTTTGGGTAGCCAATGTCCAAGTTGCCCATCCCTGTCAACCCTGTTTACCAAGGGGGTAGCATTGATCCTCGCCGTAAAGATTTCCCTTTTTTGAGCTGCTACATCCATAAGTATAGGTAAAGTCCATCAAATTTTAGCAGGTTAATCTCCCCCGCTTCTTTCTTCTTCTAGTTGAGTTCTGATCATCCAGCCATTGAAGCCAGGTCAAGTGGGTACTATCTGCAAGTGTGGGTGTTCTTGTGCATCTCCCCACACTTCATATCATCTGGACGCTTCATTCTCCGCTCTAGTTCTCTGTGGCCATGTCACTGCCTCTGGGCCCAGGAGTACCCGGGTCTTACCATACTGCTGGCCAGCCAGGTTTCCATCCGGGTTCACAGGAGTGTGTTGAATGTGGTTGGGCTTATCTCGCAAATTCATTGCTGTTCCCCCCTCCCCCCCTTTATCGGTGACCAACGTGGTCACCAGCCAGACCACATGCCTGCACATGTATTCCCCTTGAGTCTCAGTCTTGGGAGGGGGTTTGCTCTGAGGGGTC
>NW_006408702.1:987952-991508 GCF_000296735.1 Chrysochloris asiatica
GGAGTCCTTTGTCTGATGTGTCATTACAAAAGATTTTTTCCCATTCTTGGGTTTCCTCTTTACTCTTCTTGTGAAGTCTTTTGCTGCACATAAGTTTTTAATTTTTAGTGCGTCCCACTCATCTATTTTGTGTACTTTTGTTTGTGGACTTTTAAAAATGTTTGGTTGTTGGTGTGTTCCCTGTAGTAGAGCCCTCACATTTTTCCCTGTTTTTTCATTGATGACTTTCATAATTTAGGGATTCACATTTAGGTCTTTAATCCATGCTGAGTTCGTTTTGGTATAGGGCGTGAGGAAAAGGTCTTGTTTCAGTCTTTTGCATATCGCTTTCCAGTTCTGCCAGCACCATCTGTTAAAGAGACTATCTCCTCCCCATGCAGTATACTAGGCACTTTGTCGAAAATCAGTTGGCTGTATGTGGATGGGTTAATTTCTGGATTCTCAACTCTGTTCCATGGATCACTGTATCTTTCATTGTACCAGTACCAGGCTGTTTTGACCACTGGAGCTGAGTAGTAAATTTTGAAGTCAGGGAGTGAGAGCCTTGTTCTTCTTGAGCAGTGCTTTGCTTATCCTGGGTCTCCTTCCTTTCCATATAAAGTTAGTAATAGTCATTTCTATCACTTTGAAGAATATTGCTGTAATCTGGATTGGAATTGCACTATATGTGTAAATTGTTTTGGGTAGTATTGACATTTTCATGATGTTGAGTGTTCCTATCCAGGAACATGGTATGTCTTCCACTTTTGTAAGTCTCTTTTGGTTTCTTGTAGTAGTGTTGTAATTCTTTTTGTATAGGTCATTTGTTTCTCTGTTTGCATTTATTCCTAACTATTTCATCCTTTGTGTGGCTATTGTAAGTGGTATTGCTTTCCTAATGTCCTTTTCAATGCTGTCATTGTTACTATAGAGGACTCCAACTTATTTTTGTATGTTGATCTTGTTCCCTGCCACTCTGCTGAATCTTCCAATGAGGTCTAGTAGCTTTTTTACCGAGTCTCTGAGGTTTTCTGTGTATAGGATCAAACCATCTGCAAATAGAGTTTTACTTCCTCTTTGCCAATTTGGATGCCTTTAATTTTCCTTTCTTACCGTTGTTGTTGTTAAGTGCCGTCGAGTCGGATCCGACCCATAGCAACCCTGTACAGGGTTTCCGAGGCTGTAAATCTTTACGGGAGCAGAATGCCTCATCTTTCTCCCGCGGAGCGGCTGGTAGTTTCGAACTGCTGGCCTTAAGGTTTGCAGCCCGATTCGTAACCACTACGCTACTAGAGCTCCTTTCTTACCGTAGAGCTTGGCAAATACATCCAAAACAATATTAAAAAGGAGTGGTGACAAAGGGCATCCTTGTCTGGTTTCCATTCGCAGAGAGAAGGCTTTCAGTTTCTCTCCATTGAGAGTGATGTAGGCTATTGGTTTTGTATATATGTTCTTGATTATGTTGAGGAATTTCCCTTCAATTCCTACTTTGTTGAGTATTTTTATCAGGAATGGTTGTTGGAGTCTGTCAAATGCCTTTTCTGCATCAATCGATATGATCATGTGGTTCTTTCCCTTTCTCTTTATTTATGTGGTGGATTACATTGATTGTTTTTCTAATGTTCAATCATCCTTGCATCTCTTTTATGAAACCCACTTGGTCATGATGTATTATTATTATTTTTTGATGAGCTGGTGGATTCTGTTGCTTAGGATTTTGTTGAGAATTTTTGTGTCTATGTTCATGAGGGGTATTGGTCTGCAGTTTTCTTTCTTCGTGCTGTCCTTCCGTGGTTTTCGTTTGATGGTTATGCTTGCGTCATAAAAAGTTTTAGGAAGTTTTCTGTTCTTTTCTGTATTCTGGAGTAATTTGAGTAGAATTGGTGACAGCTCATCCCTGAATGTTTGGTAGAACTCACCAGTGAAGCCGACTGGGCCTGGACATCTTTTGGTTGAGAGTTTTTTGATGATCTGATCAATTTCTTCTTTTGTTATGGGTCTGTTCAAGTTTTCTTCTTCACTCTGTGTAAGTTTAGGTAGGTTGTGTTTTTCTAAATATGCATCCATCTCTACTAAGTTTTCGAATTTGTTGGAGTACAGCTCTTCGTAGTATTCTGTTATCCTTTTGATTTCATTTGGTTGTGACATTGCCCATGTGGTTTCTAATGCAAGTTATTTGTGTCTTCTCCCTCTTGTCTTTGGTTAGGTTTACCAGTGGTCTGTCAATTTTATTAATCCTTTCAAAGAACCAGCATCTTGTTCTGCTGATTCTTTCTATAGTTTTTCTGATTTGCATCTCATTTATTTCTGTTCTTATTTATATTATTTCTTTTGGTGATTGTAGATTTCCTCTGTTGATCAGTTTCCAATTGTTGGAGATGCTGTGTTAATGTGTTCATTTTGGTTCTTTCTTGTTTTTGGATGTACGCATTTATCGCAATAAATTGTCCTCTCAGCATCACTTTCGCTGTGTCCCAAAGATTTTGGTATGTTTTGTTTTCATTCTTGTTTATTTCAAGAACTTTATGAATTCACATTTAATTTCTTCTTTTACCCAATCGCATTTCAGCAGGGTGTTGTTCAATTTCCATTGATTCAACTTTATTTCCTTAGTCGTCTTGTTGGTTGATTTCTAGTTTTATAGAATTGTGGTCTGAAAAAAATGTTCTGTAGTATTTTGATGTTTTTAAATTTATCTAGGCTTGCTGTGTGACCTAACACATGGTCAATTCTGGAGAATGTTCCATGTGCACTGGAAAAGAAAGTATATTGTGCTGTTGTTGGGTTGAATGCTCTGTACACTTCTAAGAGGTCAACTTGGTCGCCTGTGCTGTTTAATTCCTCTGTAACTTTGCCGAGTTTCTTTCTAGTTGTTCTGTTCTTTCCAAAAGTGGTGTATTAACATCTCCCACTGTAATAGTCCATTTACCTATTTCTTTCTTCAGTTCTAGTAAGGTTTGCTTCATATATCTTGGTGCTTTTTCATGGGGAGCATAGATATTTATTATTGTTATGTCGTGCTTGGAAGTTCACTTTCATGGTAAGTTGTGCAGTACTAACTTTCTTTTGGGTTACCTTACAGACTTTTTACTTTTCTCTCGATTTAAGAGGATCTATTGTAACCTGCAATCTACCTGACATTCCCACCACCTGGATCTCTGTTCCTACAGGAAAAAGCTATTTTTAAGATGGCCACTGAGCATGGGAGATTGGAGGGACAGAAGGAAGAGACCAGACTTCAGGAGTGGCCATGAGGCTTCTCTATCTGAGTTGGGTTCCTCCTCTTCTGTAATCCATTTTTGCTATAGGTTTTTGTGATACAGCTGGGCCACATTGACCAGACTGCTGACCTAGGGTAACTCTTGGCCCAGAGTCCTGGGACAGAGCTTATACCACATATGAGCTGCTGTGAGAAAAGTGATGCACGACCTTAGCTTCTGAGCCCTGTTCCTCTTTTACTAAGACAGTGAAGCATAACTGTTAGATCAGTCCTAGAGTCACACAGAATTGGATTGAGTCATGACCCTATTGTATAGTAGCAGTGACCTTGGGAAAGTGGTATCAGCTGCCTGGACTT
>NW_006408702.1:991608-994417 GCF_000296735.1 Chrysochloris asiatica
TATTAAAATAAAAGAATTTATATAAAGGGAAAAATAGGAAATTAATAGTTTACAGACTAATACACGATTAGGTCAAGTATTTGATAAATTTGTATGCAAATGACTGAAGTTCAAGGACAACTTCCCATGTTACAGTAAAAAGTTCCTGGCTCTTTTAACAAATGAGACTTTGGACAGTTTATTCTCCTTGGATTCAGTTTCCTTTTTGCTAGAGGATAGGGGTTATGATACAAAGTGAATTAGATGAGAGTTTACAAATTGCGGAATTCTAATATTCTTCAAGCATCTTGATTGAGCTTTCATACAGAAAAAGGTTCAGATTAAAATTGATCTGGAACAGTATTGAGTCAGTGATTACTTGTTTTTCCTTGTTCTTTTCACTAATAGGTTATTTACAGGAAAAATAAATAAGACTATCAACTTTCTTTAAGGAACAAAAATTAAAAAATATATAAGGGGTGTGATAAGGATCAGCATAAATACAGTTCCTAAAATGCTCTTGTTGTGTTGTTGTTGTGCCGTTGAGTCGATTCTGACCCATAGCGACCCTGTATAGGGTATCCGAGGAACAGCTGGTGAGCTTGAACAGCTGATCTTGCAGTTCAAATGGCTTTGCAGTCTTACATTTTCTGTTTTTGTTGCCAGTTCCCCCTGTTGTGCTCCTGCACCATAACATTTGATGCCATCTTCAGATTGTCAAATAAGCAGGTGCTTATTTGTTTTGGTGTCCACATAACACCTCCACCTTCTAACCTGCTGACTCCTACTACCCTTTGAGCTTGATAATTTGCTGGAGTGATTCTCAGAACTCACAGAGAATATATTTAAGACTACAAATTTATTCTAATAAAAGATAGTATAAGAGTCATGAAGGGTGAGGTCTGGGACAGTTCCCAGTGATGAAAGTAGGAAGCCCCTTAATCCCTTGGTGTTCAGGGCTTTTACTGTCCAGTCCTTTGTGATAGACTAAATCATGCCTCCTGAGGCAAGTTGATACTGGCCTCCTGGCTGAGTCTTTTCTGCTCGGCCTAGTCCTCACTTACCAGCACAAATTACTACAGCACCTAAATTTCTACAAAGGTCATCTTGTTGTTGTTGTTGTTATGTGCCGTGGGTATCCAAATCAGAGGCCTCCTTCCTTAGGGTAAAACTAAATCCTTTTTCCCACAATGAAAAATTTCATCTACTCTATATTTGTTTTAAGGAGTTCTGGTAGCATAGTGATTACAAATTGAACTGCTAATCTCTAGGTTAGCAGTTCTGCAGTAGAAAGAGGAGGCTTTCTGCTCCCATAAAGATTTGCAGTCTCAGAAACCCTACAGAAGGTTGCTGTGAGTCGGAACCAACTCCATGGCACATAACCACCACCATGTTTGGTTTGCTTTTTATGAGATATAATCTTTGAGACCAAATTGACATCCAGTTATTAGAAATTGATTGAAGATTTACTTTTGTCCTGATTTCACATATGTATACATTGATTGTTCATTATTGTTGTTAAGTGCTGTCAAGTCATTTTTGATACATAGTGACCCTGTACAGGGTTTCTGAGGAGCAGCTGATGAGTTTGAACCACTGACCTTGCAGTCTACTGCTTATCCTACAGGGCCATACACACACACACATATAAAGTATATTTTAAGGTAAATATGTGAAACATCTGTCACACAATACTCACTTTCTAATCATAAGTATTTCTGTTACATGCTTATAAATGCACTTATATATATATGATAGGGACTAGGATGCACAGTTTCTGACTCATACCTGGCAGTAAACTGTCTCAGTCATACAGTGCTTTGAAATGGCAAGCAAACTGATGAAAGGGTAACTGGAAATTGTACAAAGTGCTACAGGAGAGAGAACGTTTCAGCAAAATTTGATGCTCATTTTTGACTACTTTTTGGTTTTCAGGTTAAACACGCCCCCCCCTCCCAAATTTTTTTTTTGGGGGGGAATTCAATAACGTTTAATTGTGCTCATGAGAAACCTGTACATAGACCGAAAGGCAGTTGTTTGAACACAATGAGGTACTATAACATGATTCGAATCAGGGAAGGTGAGCACCAGGGTGATAGCCTTTCACTATGGTTATTCAGTCTGTATGCTGAGCACATTCTAAGACTGGATTAAATAAAGAAAAACATGGCATCAGGATTGGAGGAAGACTCATTAACAACCTGTGAATGACCAAATATTTTTTTATTTAGATTTTTGTAGATTTTCTTGCAAAAATTATTAGTGAGTCTATGATTTAAAAAAAAGGAGCTCTGGTAGCGTACTGGTTATGAATCTGGCTGCTAATCTCATGGTCATCAGTTCGAAACTACCGGCTCTTCCCTGGCTTTCTGCTCCTGTAAAGACCCACAGCCTCGGAAACCCTGTACAGGGTCGCTATGAGTCGGAACCAACTCCATTGCACATAACAAAAACAACAGCATGATAAAAAAAAATATGTCAGATCAGCTAATTTACTTAACAGTGCATGGGTATTCACATATACAATTGATTGTTTTTCCTATTTGTGAGTTTTTACTAAATATTGTTTCTCTTTCTTTACATTTTTGGTAATATTAGGCTATGAGTATTACTGCTTTTAAGAGTTTGAAACCTAAACTCTTTAATACAGACTCTGCTTTCTAGACTGTCTCTAAAGAAAGTCTTGACTTCAATCTATGTTGTTGTTTTTGTTGTTGTTCCAACTATAGCAACCTTGTATAGGGTTTGTTTTTTTTTTTTTCTTAAATGATTTATTGTGAATTATGTGACAGTTTACATGGGAGAACATTAGTTTTACATTCATTCTATC
>NW_006408702.1:995126-999051 GCF_000296735.1 Chrysochloris asiatica
GAAGCCAGGCCGAATTTTAAAAGCAGTCTTTAGTTTGTGTTTGCTATACCTTTTTTCCTTTATCACAACAGTGGTATTTATTTATTTTGTTGTTGTTGTTGTTGTTGTTATGTGCCATGGAGTCGGTTTCGACTCATAGCGACCCTGTACAGGGTTTCCGAGGTTGTAAATCTTTACGGGAGCAGAAAGCCTCATCTTTCTCCCGCGAAACAGCTGGTAGTTTCGAACTGCTGACCTTGTGGTTCGCAGCCCAATTCGTAACCACTATGCTACCAGAGCTCCTTGGTATTTATTTTAGGAGACTATCAAATTTAAATTTAAATTTTCAACTTGGTATTAGTAAGAGTCAACTTTAAAAATTAAATTAAAAACACTGCCCACAAGGTTGTTTTTTTTCCATCTTGTGTGTCTTTGTTTTTATTTTTTTTAAATTTGTGAATTGAGTGAAGGTTTACAGAGCAGATCATCAGTTTTATATTCAACAAATTATAGACGTTGCCTCATATGATTGCAATCCCCTCAATGTACCAACAATAGCATGACTGATCATGGCTTCCAGTCTTACCTGTATGTTGTTGTTAATTGCCGTTGAGCCAGTTCTGACTCATAGAAATCTTGTATATGGTTTCCGAGGAGCAGCTGGTGAGTTTGAACCCCTGACCTTCTGGTTCAGTGTATTATCCTGCAGCGTGCCACACACACACAGAATCTATAGATTTTTATAAAACAAAACTAAAATTGTTATTTCCCCCCACAACAGTATATTGTGAACCTTTGCAGTAAAATATTCAACCTTTTTAATGTTTACAATATTTTATTTATAAGTCAAAAGTTTTGCTATTAGAATTCCAGATCATACATGCAGAGGCTTATTCCCAATAAGACATGTTTAAACATGTCTCTGTGGTCTGTGGGTGGCTGTAGATAAGTTATTTTGGTAATATAGGTGTCTTCGTCTTGTTAGGGAGTTCTGGTGTGGTGCCGTGGATTAATGCGCTGGACTGCAAGATCAGTTTGAACTGCAAGGTCGATGGTTCAAGCTCACCAGCCACTCCTTGGAAATCCTATAAAGGGTCTTTATGAGTGGTAACCGACTTGACAGCACTCAACAACAGTAGTCTTGTTAGGGTGCCTTTAAAAAGGATACTTTTTATGCTGTGGGGGAAAAAAACAACTACTTTGAGATCAGAGCTAAAGTCAGATTTTTAACAAAATTTATGTAGATATCTTCCCAAATCATTGAAGCTTTGCAACAAGTTCACCAGAATGCTGCCCCAAATAAAACAAGTTTTTAGGTACATAAAGTGTTTGTGAAGGCCACGAAGACCTCAAAAATGAGTCAAGAGTGGGAAGATCGTTAACCTTGATGAATTAAGAAACTGTGACTAAAGTTGAGAAACTGGTGAATGAAGACTGTATCATTACCATTGTTGAACCTGGGATTGCATATGGCTTGGCGTTTTCAATTTTAAGCAAACATCTTGGGCTCAGTAAATTTTTGGCTCGATTGGTACCAAAAGAATTGCATGAAGATCAGCTAACTTAAACAGCTGATTGTTCCATCGGTCTTTTAACCAAGGTTGAAGTTTATAATCTTGAATGTACTAATACGATCCAGAGAGCAAAATCCTGTCAAAACAGTCGCTTCTAAGCCAGTTCAATTTAAGGCAGAGAGGTCTGCTCAGGTCAGCAACTGTTTTTGTTTTTATTCTACAGGGGTAATTTTAATCGATTTTCTTGAACACAGGACAGTCACAGGGGCTTTTTAAAAAAGAGGAAGATGGTGTAAGAAAATTGAAAACTGCTTTTAGAAAAAGGCCAGGAAAGTTATGCTGAAGAATTTGTTTTCTGTCACAGCAATGTGCCTGCTCAGTCTTTGAGGAGCTTTGCAAAGACTGTTCTACAAGAATTTTATGGAAAACCTTAACCCCATTTACACTATAGCCCTGATCATGCCTCTTCAGACTTCTCTTTTAGCTCCCCAAACTCAAAGAATATTGTCAATGAACATGATTTGACTCCCTCAAGGATGCCAAAATTGCCATCTTGATGTGGGTGATATAAATCAATACCACTTTTTGGGGAAGGATTTAAGAGATGGCATTACCACCTCCAGAAATAGATAGACCTAAGTGTAGGTTATGTTGAGAAGCAGTAGTTTCACATGTTGATATTTTTATTTAATAAAGGTTTCTTATGAATAGATGGAACACAAATTGAAATATTTCAACAAAGTGATGTAGCGCTGGAGGTTCTCAGTCGTCTATGCTAAGAATTTGGAAAAGATCCATATTTGTGCCTGGTTCAGGACGGATTCTCTAGAGAAGCAAAGTCAGTAAAACTTAAACATGTATGTATATATATGGATCTCTGGTAGCATAGTGGTTACGAGTCAGGCTGCGAACCTTAAGGTCAGCAGTTCGAAACTACCAGCCGCTCTAGGGGAGAAAGATGAGTCTTTCTGCTTCCATAAAGATTTACAGACTTGGAAACCCTATACAGGGTCGCTATGGGTCAGAACCGACTCGACGGCATATAACAACAACAAAAACATATATTTATATATAAAGTTTATATCAAGGAGCTCTGATAGTGTAGTGGTTACGAATCGGGCTGTGAACCGCAAGGTCAGCAGTTCGAAACTATCAGCTGTTCCGTAGGAGAATGATGAGACTTTCTGCTCCCGTAAAGATTTACAGCCTTGGAAACCCTGTACAGGGTCGCTATGAGTCGGAACCGACTCCACGGCACATAACAACAACAACAACCTTTATCTTATTTAGTATAATGTCCTCTGGATTCATCTGTATTATAAGATGATTTGCATTATTCTTTATAACTGCTGTATTCCATTATATATAGGATATACCACATTTTGTTAATCTATCTTTTGTTGATAGGCACTCAGGTTGTTTCTGTCTTTTTGCTATGTGTAACTTACTGCATGTGTCTATGTGTCTAGGAGTCCTGGTGTGGCGCTACGGGTTAACGCACTAGACTGCAAAGTTGCTTGAATTGCAAGGTTCAAGCTCACCAGCCACTCCTCAGAACCCTTATACTGGGTTGCTATGGGTTGGAACTGACTTGACGGCAGTTAATAACAACAACAACAACCGTGTATATCATATCACTGCTATTAGATCTTGAAGATCTATGTAGGATTGGGATTACTTTTTCCATAGTGGTTATTTCATTTTACATTCTCATCAGCAATGGATAAAATCTTCCAATTTTCCCATAACCTTACTAGCATTTGTTATTATCTGTGTGTATTTGTTTTAATCAGAGCCATTTTTGTAGAGCTGCGATGGTGGCTCTTGTTTTTTTTTTGTATTTCTAGTAGATAAGGATTACAAATATCTTTTTGTATTTGCTGGCTATGTGAATGTCCTCTTTGGTGAAGTGTATGTTCATTTCCTTGCCCTTTTTTTTTTTCACTTGGTTGTCTTTTTGTTGTTGAAGTTTTCTGAATATTTGGGAGCTTAGACCCTTTTCAGATATGTCACTCCCCAATATTTTTTCTCTAGTCTGTAGATTCTTGTTTTACTCTTTAGGTAAGCATACATATTTAATTTTTAAGAGATTTTGGTTGTGTGATTTATCTCCTTTTGTTTATGCGTGGTATTGTCCTTATGTTATCTTCTAGGAACTTTATATTTTTAGCATTAACATTTAGGTCTTTTAATTCCATTTTCCTATGAACCTGTTTGAATCCCCTTTGCATGTCTCATTAAACCTGTCGGGGACCCGCCTCGACATTGGGGTTCAGTTCACGAGGAGAGGATACCTGACGGCGATTCATATATATCAAGAATACACAGAAAGAGACAAAGGAGACAAAGAGAGAGACAAAGAGGCACCCCAAAGCCAGGGTGGATACATCACTGATAGGCAGGCTTGGGACTACAGGCATCGTGGCCTCTGC
>NW_006408702.1:999681-1001122 GCF_000296735.1 Chrysochloris asiatica
TCAAAGGCTCCAGTGTATTAATTTAATATATATACCTGAATATTAATATGAAAGCAATTTGCCATTAACTGCCAGTGGCCTCATTTGTTACACTCGGCCCTAGAGGGCCTCGAACCTCTGACTAGTCTTACACGGTCTGTAACATAAACCAATACAACTGTTTTGACTATTGCAGGAAACCTCCTACTTTGTTCCTCACTATTGCATTACCTATTTGGGGGCCTCTTTACTTATAAAGTTGGTGATACATTTTTATTTTTATTTTTAAAGTTTCAGTAAAGAATATTGAAATTTGAGTTAAGAGTTCATAGATTGCTTCAGATAGTACTTATTTCAGTAGATTTTAAAAAGTTTAGTGTGTAACTGATTTGCCAGAATCATCAGATATTGGTGCTTTTATGAAGTCAATGACTGGTGTAAATAGTGGTCAGGTTTGGAAAGTAAAGTTCATCTTCTGTTTAAAGTCCATGCTCTTAAAATATTTATTTACTTAAGCAACAGGTTCTTTATGACAGTAAACAAAATAGATTGAAAAGAATATGAACATGTGTGGTCAGTACAAGTATTAAATTAGTTGGAAATTAAAAAAAAAAAAAACAACCTTGTTCCTAATTTTTTTGGTTGTTAAATAAAATGCTAGAAAAATACTTCAGTTATCTAAGAGATCAGTTTAAACTAATTTTGTTAATGTTTGAATACAGCTATTCGAGCTGCTTTTGAGATGACACTGACTAATGGTAACCCCATGTATGTCAGAATAGAACTGTGTTCCATAGAATTTTCAGTATCTGGTTTTTTGGAAATAGATCACCAGACCTTTTCTCCAGTGTTCCCTTCTGGCTTAAATCCTCTGCCTGCCCCGTCCCCCTATGGCACCTGTGTTACCTGAAGAAACTTAAAGTTTTGTAGCAATGAATTGTTGAAAATAAGAAAGTATAAAACTTTCTAAAGGTAGATTTCAATTTTAAAGTAGGTTTTAATTGTTGGTTGACATTTACGGTAAAGGACTCTTAATGTGGTGCCGTAGGGTAAATACTGGACTGTGACCCACAAGGTTGACAGTTCAAACCCACCAGCTGCTTCTCAGAAACCCTGTACAGGATCGATATGAGCCTGAATTGACTGATGGCACTTCACCACCACCACCATTTAAAGTAAAACTCCTTTAGTACTGAAGATAGTGATTACTCAGTTGACTAAATATTTCTTGATTGGTCTTAATAAAATCATAATCTTGATATTTTAAAGAGTTATTCATTTGCATTAGATAGGGAAAATACAAGAATAAATAATGAGTTAAACAATTAAAATCTAAATATTTTTTAAATCTACCTTTTTATTTTCTGATTATCATTATTTCTAAATTTTTTATTCTGAATTGGGTGAAGGTTTACAGACAAGATCATCAGTTTTACATTCAATAAATTTTACACTTTTTTTT
>NW_006408702.1:1001782-1002546 GCF_000296735.1 Chrysochloris asiatica
CCCTGTGTATGTAGGGGGTGGGAATGACCCTCGCTGTAAAAATTTGTTCCTTTTATAAGCTACTGCATCCATAGGTGTAGATCAAGTTCATCAAATTGTATCCGATTACTTTTTTCCCCTATTCTTTCTTCTTCTAGTTCAGCTCTCTGATCATACAGTCGTTGAAGCCAGGTCAGTTGGCTATTCTCTGCAAGTGTAGGTGTTCTTATGTATATGCCCTCTCTTCTTATCAGCTGGATACTTCACTCTCCACTCTAGTTCTCTGTGGCTAGGTCACTGACTTTGGACCCAAGAGTCCCCAGATCTTGCCACACTGCTGAACAGGCAGGTCTCCACCTGGGTTCACAGGAGTCTATTGAACACTGTGGGGCTTAGCTTGCAGCTTGGTGGCTGTTTTTGCCTCACTTCCCCTTATTGGAGACAACCAATGTCACTAATCAGAGTGCATGTCTGCTTGTGTATTCCCATTGAGTTTTAGTCTCGGAAAAGGGTTTGCCCTGAGGTGACCCGGCCACTTGCCTTGATGGCTGCTGGGTGAGCAACTTATTTGTTCTTGTAGTAGTCAGTCAGACTACCATTATTGTTTAGTATTTTCCCTGCTGGTCTTTCTTTCAAGAAGTATCTTCTGTTCTTCTAGCCACTCCAGGCTGGTCGGCTTGTCCTTTCAAGTGGAGATTTCCTACCTCAGAAGATTCTGTATGGGGCTCAGGATTCCACCAATGGTCTTATGTATTGCAGAGACTCTACACGAAGTCTCCCTCACT
>NW_006408702.1:1003016-1004604 GCF_000296735.1 Chrysochloris asiatica
TTAAGGTTTGCAGCCCGATTCGTAATCACTACGCTACCAGAGCTTGCCTAATTGTTTTACATCCGCCTTATTCTTCCATTCCCCTTCCCCTTCTAGTGTATTGTCCCCCTCCCCAGCACCCAAACTATCCTGTGTCTGTTCCCTACCCTGTGCTCCACTTTCCCTTCCCTCCCCTCACCACACCTGCCACATCCCAGTAACCAGCAAAGAATCCCCCCACCCTTTAGTATGGGTTCTTTTTCATAGTCTTTTACTGTAGTGGTCCTATGCAGTACTTCTCCTTTAGTGACTTACTAATTTCACTCAACATAATGTCCTCAAGGTTCATCCATGTTATGCAGGGGCTTGCAGCTTCCTTGTTATTCTTCAAGGTAGCATAATATTCCACTGTGTGTATGTACCACAGTTTGTTTATCCATTTTTCATTGATGGGCACTGTCTCTATCTTTTTGCTCTTGTAAATAGTGCTGCTGTGAATATTCGTGTGCATATATCTGATCGTGTTATGGTTCATTTTTCTTGCGGATAAATACCAAGTAGAGGAATTGCTGGATCATAAGGTATTTTTATTTCCACCTTCTGAGGAAGCGCCATATTGTTTTCCAGAGAGGTTGGACCATTTTGCAATCCCACCAGCAATACAGGACCGTCCCCGTCTCTCCACACCCTCGCCAGCATTTATTGTCCTCTACATTTTTTATCTTTGCTGTTATTGTTGGTGTTAGATGATATCTCATTGTTGTTTTGGTTTGCATCTCTCTAATGGCTAGTGATCGTGAACATTTCTTCATATGTTTGTTGGCTGCCCATATCTCCTCCTTGGTGAAGTGCCTGTTCATGTCCTGTGCCCATTTTTTAATTGGGCTATTTGTCTTTTTCTGGTAGAGGTGTTGTTGTTGTGTGCCATGGAGTCGGTTCCTACTCATAGCGACCCTGTACAGGGTTTCCGAGGCTGTAAATCTTTACGGGAGCAGAACGCCTCATCTTTTCCCCATGGAACAGCTGGTAGTTGCAAACTGCTGACCCTGAGGTTAGCAACCTGATTCATAACCACTATGCTGTTTCCTATATACTTTAGAAATGAGTCTCTTATCTGATGTGTCGTTGCAAAAGAATTTTTTCCCAATCCATGGTCTCCCTTTTTACTCTTCTGGCATAGTCTTTTGATGCACATAAGTTTTTAACTTTTAGTATGTCCCAATCTTCTAATTTTGTCTACTTTTGTTTGTCTAGTTTTCAAAATGTTTTGTAGTCTGTTATTTTCCTGAATTTGTGCCCTCACATTTGTTCCTATTTTTTTCATTGATGGCCTTCACAATTTAGGGATTCACATTTAGGTCTTTAATCCATGCTGTGAATTGGTTTTTGTATAAGGCGTGAGGTAAAGGTCTTGTTTTAGTCTTTTGCATATTGCTTTCCAGTTCTACCAGCACCATCTATTGAAGAGACTACCCCCTCCCCTTGCAATATATTTAGGTATTTTGTCAAAAATCAGTTGTCTGTATGTGCTTGGGTTAATTTCTGGATTCTCGATTCTGTTCCATTGATCAATATATCTCTCATTGTACCAGTACCAGGCTGTTTTGAC
>NW_006408702.1:1007664-1025141 GCF_000296735.1 Chrysochloris asiatica
GGTTGACAACATTTCCTGCAGGGAAGTATCTGGCCACCACAAATGAGGACCCGTCACTTGCAGATGCCTTTCCCACTCCCATCTTCTTTGTATTTTTCCATACCATGGCTGTGAAGTGTCCTGTCCCTGAGGTGAAGCCTGGCTGCTGGAAGTTGTAGCTCTTGATTTCATTGTACCACCTATCAGCCACTTCCTTCCCTGGCTGGTTGTAGGATGCCCAAGCCAGGTTCTCCCCACACTGGTTTCGACTGGCCTCCGAGCTGTGCTTGAGGATCCTTGTGCTGGCCAGGGCCTCGGAATACTTTTGAGCCTCCCGATTGAGCTTCTTGCAGAGTTTTAGTGAGGAGACCCCGTGCTTCTGCCGGTACTCATTGTGGGCCTTCAGGACCTCATTGTTGAACTGTTTGTAAGCTGATTTGCCCATGGCTGGCCTGCCCGCTCTTCTGCTCCCGCTGTGGCTCCCCTCACTCAGGCCGCTCGCGTGCCGGGCAGGCGGGAGTTCATCCATTTTTAAAGGGGGTGTATTAAAATAGCCCACGATTATTGTAGATTCACTATTTCTTTCTTCAATTCTATTAGAGTTTGCTTTATATACTTTGGAGCTCTTTCATTGGGAGCATAGACATTTATTATGGTTATGCCATCTTGTTCAATTGTCCCTTTAATCATGAGGTAAATGTCCATCTTTATGTATTTTGCTGATTTTTGCCTTAAAGTGTGTGCACCTTAGAAGCCTCCAGCAGTGGGTGGGAGTGTCTGCTTGCTCAGGCCCCTTCTCTAGTCACCACCGTTGAGGTGCGCAGATAGATATTAAGAAGTTAATGGGAGAAAGATTGCCTGTATTTTTGTCTCTGTAAGTTAGTTAGGTATCTGCGTGTGCACAGTGTAATTCTCGAGATAGTTGTGTCCTTTTATGTTGGGGTTTTTACAGATTGTTCATGTGGTTTGTTTGTCACGCCAGACCTCCTTTTTTCTTTGCTGCATAGGCCGGATTAAAGTTAATTTTAGGACTGTCACCCAGAGGCTGACATCATAAGTAGCCGCCAAAGAATTTGCCCTTGGTACCGATAAGGCTCTTTCTTTCTCTCTGTGCCATTGAAAACTGTGGGCTCAACACTGGACTTTTTTTAGGGGTGCGCGCCCACCTGTCTGAAGGTTTCCGGGATGGGTAAAGAAGGCGCGACTGGGAAGAGGAGTTAAAAGTCACTGCACAGCTTCTAGAGCTGGTTCCCTGGGCCAGTCGGGCTGAAATCCCGCCCACTGATCTCTGCCCGGGTGGGGTGGCTGCAGAGGAAGTCCCGTGTCTCCAGCAATTCCTAAATCGCAGTATCTTCCTTTATACCGTGATTTTTCCACTAGTGGGTGCGTGAGACATACGCACTGCACTTTATACTAGATCTAGAGCTCTAGTGCTGTTCCGTGAAAGCTGCCTCTCAGATTTTCAGTCCCTCCCCTACGTAGCCTGTCCTACCTGACTCTGCCTCAGCCACAGCCTAAACCAGAATTCTCCTGTTCGTTTTTTATTGCAATTAGCTTGGTATATTTTTTTTTTCCATCCTTTGACTTTTCATCTGTTTTTGTCTCTGTGTAAGATGTGTCTCTTACAGACAGCATATTGAAGGATCTTGTTTTCTTATCCATTCGGCCACCCTCCTATTAACTGGTGCATTTAATCTGTTTACATTCAGTGTAATTATTGATAGCTGTGGATTAATTGCCTCATATATATATTGTGTGTGTGTGTGGTGTTACTGCTTTCTTCTTTCTTCTGTGTGGCTTCCGTTGCTGAGTTCATGCTTTTGTGTTCTTTCTTGTGAGTTTCATCATAGTTTTAATGTTTCCATGTTCTTGTATTTTCATTTTCTTGGTATATTGTTAAGTGTTAGTTTTCTTTGAGGTTACCTTATATTCCATTAAATTTTCCCTCCATTTAGGGCAGTCTATATTATCCTGTAATCTACCTGACCTTCTCACCATCTGGATCTCTGTTCCTCTGTATTTACCTCATTTTACATTGTTGGCAATTGTTTTGATCATAGACTGACCTCCCAGAGTCTCTGAGTTTGTTCTTTTTTTTAAGTTCTTATTGTGAGGTTTAAATGGGAGAATATCAGCTTTACACTCACCGTATTTTATTTCATTGCAATGATTACAGTCCCCTCCATGCATCATAAAATTAACCCCAAAGGGCACACCACACAGGCCCTCCCTTCTCGGCCGCCAGCCCACAGCCCTTCTCCCTCCTTAAGTCCGGTGTCCCCAGCTGCTCCATCTGTCCACATCATCATCTCTTGTCTCCATCCCTGGCGTCACTGTCTCTCTGGGTGGGGTCATTTCTCCATTCTTCTCACTTGATGGTCCCAGGGACCTCCACTCCTGGGTTGCAAAATCAATTCTGAGTTTGTTCATATAGTTTTGTTCTGTTCTTGACTCTTACTTCTGTCGATTTATTCTGGGAGGTGCTGCCACGTATGTCAATCTCTGGATTTTGTCTGTTCCTGTTGGTTCTCAATCCACAGAACTTCCTTTTGGATGTTTGTAGTGCAGGGTTGGCTTTAGAAAAATCCCTTAGCCTCTGTTTATCCTGGAATGTTTTGCTACACCGTCATATTTGATTGATAGCTTTGCTGGGTAAAGGATTCTTGGTTGGCACTTTCTTTTTCTTTCAGGGTTTTATATATGTCTCCCTATTTCCTTCTTGCTTGCATGATTTCTGCTGAGAGATCTGAGCTTAATCTGACTTGCTACATAACAAGTATATAACACTTCCGTTTTCCTTAGCTGCTTTCAGGATTATCTGCTTATCTTTGACTTTGAAGAGCTTGATTATGATATTTTTGGCGATTTTCTTTTGGGCCTTTCCTTCCTGGGTTTCGTTGAGCTTCTTGAATGTTCATGTTTTCACTTTTCAGGATGTTAGGGAAATTCTCTTCCAAGTGTTCTTCAACTATTTCCTCTGTGGACTTCTGTGATTTTTCCTGTTCTGGATTACCGGTAATTCTTAAATTATTCCTCTTCATGTTGTCCAACATGAATCTTAGACCTTCTTCAGATTTTTTTAATCCTGTTTTCTGTTTGCTTCTCTGGGTGGGGTCCCACATTCCGCTTATTCCTTTTTTATAGATGGTCCTAGGATCCTCTGTTCTTGTACTGTAAGATTAACTACTGCCCCGTTTGTGGCACAAAACTTCTGCCTTTAGAGTTGTGACAGTCACAATTAGCTATAATAGAAATTATTCACTGTTGAGTCATAAGTATCTTATTCCCCTCTTCTTTCATCAGACTCATCTAGAGAAGATGCAAACTATTCTACTTTCCACTGCACATTCTGAAACTAATCCCCCCTTGAAAACTTGTAAGCCAGTCACTTCATGCCTTCATAGTCCCCCCCTCCTCCCATTTTATGTAGCTCATGTCTAAGTTGCCCATCCCTACCAACCCTATATACAGAAAGGGATAGGAGTAATACTTGATGTGAAGACTCCTTCTCTCTCAGTTGGTATTTTGAGCTACTACATCCATAAGTCAAGCTCATCAAATTGTAGCAATTTGCACATGTGTCCTTTAACAATACTTTTTATTTTTTTAATCTTCCTCTAGTGAGGATCTGATCATCAAGCCACCGAGGCTAGGTTGAATGAGTACTATCTACAAGTTTGGGTGTTCTTGTGCATCTTCCCTCAGTTCATTTCAGCTGGATGCTTTACTTTCAGCTATAGCCCTCCATGGCTATGTCCTTGTCCATGGGCTCAGGAGTCCCCATGTCTCACCACACTTTGGACCAACCAGCCTTTCCTCTCCTCTCTCTCATCCCCAGGTCGACAGGAGTCTATGGAACATGGTTGAACTCAGCCCATGTCTTCATTGAGGCTTTCACCCTCTTCCACTCACCAGAAGACCAACGTGTTCAACAGCAAGCTTACATGTCTGCTTGTGTGTTCCCTTTGAGTTTCAGTCTTGGAGGGGGATTTGCCAAGGCAACTTGATTGCTTGCCTTGGTGACTCTCGGGCGAACAATTTGCTTGTCCTTGTAGTTTTTTGCTGGTCTGTCTTTCAAGAAATGTCTTCTGTTCCTCTAACTGCTCCAGGCTGGTCTGCTTGTCCGTTCAAGTGAGAATGTCCCACCTCAGAAGGTTCTCGATGGGGCTCAGGATTCCACTTAAGGTCCTATACACTACAAAGGCTCCACAAGGAGCCTGTTTCAATGTGCAGATTCTACAGAAAGCTCGTAAGCTTTCTGTAGACAGCTTTTCTACAGAAAGCATGTTTCCCAATATTCCTTTCTATCCTACTCAAGTGTCTATTTTATAATAGTAGTCAAGGGAAACCAATATTTATATGACAGTTAAGCATCTTAACATTATTGATAGGAAAAGATTTCTTAAATACACTTTAAGAAGATGAGCCATAAAGGAAAATGTTATAAAATTTTAATGTTGTAATTAACAGTTTCTTTTTATATAAAGATACCATTGATAGAGTAAATGGCAAAGCACAAGAATGGGAGATGGTACATGAAATACTCAATGTCCATAGAGCATTATATCCAGATATATAAACAGTTAATGACATACAACAACCTAATTTTATATGTATTTGTTTATTTTTGGAACAAAGTTAATGCCGTCTGAATATTATATTAAGTCTGATAAATTGTGTTGTATAAATCTTATTTGTGCATCGAGAATGCCTTGGCTGTCCCTGGGTCTTTATATTTATCTATGAATTGTAGAATCAACTTGTCAGTTTCTACATTATAAAATAGAAAAGTGCTTGTATTTTGGTTGACATTTCATTGACTCTAGATTTATAGAGAATTGACATTGTTACAACAGTGAGACTTCCAAAAAATTGGCAAACTTGTATTTGCTTAGTACATTTTACATTTCTGTGAGGGTCAGGGTCAGGAGTGGATTACCTAATGAGCTATTTCAACACGGGCTTACCTGTGCTTGCTAATCTATAGTTATAACCAAGCACAAGTAGACGCATGCTTACCTTGCTTATTGAGTAATACAACATTGGTCAAGATACTTTGTGATTTCTGTGTTTTGTTGAATTAAGTGAAATGGCATTTTAAAAAGTCAATGGGGATGTTTCAGCATAGGCAAAAAATATGACATTATATGAAAAAGAAAAATTGCTGAAACAAAGACCTTGAGTAGATGAAGAGGAGATGGGAAGGATTTACTGTGTAATACAGCTATAGACAGCTCATCCATAGAAATACGAAAACCCCAAATGCAATCCCACTACGATCGAATTGATTCCAAATTATAGAGAATCCCGTAGAGGATTTCTGAGACTGTAAATCTATTTGGGAACAGAAAACCTCATATTTCTCCCACAACCTGTGTGAGAAATATGAAGGGTGGTTGTTGTGACGGAATGAATTTGAATTGCTTCTCTCTGATTGCATTTTTCATCTGTAAAATGGGAAGCAAAATCATCAGTACAGTAGAGAAGATCAACAAAATCAATAAAATTAGTTCTTTGGAAGGACCAGTAAAATTGATTAAAACTTCTGGTAAGAAAAAGAGAAGTAGTCCAAAACCTCTCTGACCGCAAAGGTCTTGGATAAGATAATATGCACTCATTTTATCAAAGTTTCCTGTTTACTTCATCACATACAAAGGAACTTTAAGTTAGTGGTAAAATTCCATTATCTTTTAGATCCATTTTTCCAAAACTCTTTTGAAACCTCTTCATTGGTCCTGTACATACTCCTCACATACTAAAAAAAACTAATATAAATAACCAGCAAAAATGTGACAGTACAGCAAATTATTTATATTGAAATTGTCATGTATATGCTCTGGCCACCACCTCCTATATTTTGAGGTTGTTTGTTAAGTGCTGTCAAGCCAGTTCAGATTCTTAACCCATCTTGAAAGGGTTTCCAAGGATGTATATCTTTGTGGGCACAAAAAGGCTCTTAGGGACAAGCATACCAAAATAAAGGAATAAGCAAACCAAGCAAACAAAAAATATGAACATTCCAATGATAAAAAATGACCTAATTGTTATCAGTAGAACCCCAGGATTCCCTGGTGAGGTGCTGTGCATTTATATTGTGCACAAAAATTTGAGAAAGTTGAATTTTGGAGAAGGAGCAGAGTAGGTGAGAAAATTATTTATATGAATTGACGTAGTAAACATTTACATCCTAAATATGGTGTTTTTCTACAAGTGAACATTTTTCTGTGTCTTAGTTTAATTGTCGAAAATTGATTGTGGGTTTTGAGCTGATAAGAAACATTATTTTTCCTATTTAAAATAATAGAGAAATAGCCTTCATAATAAGGTTTTGCACAGAATACCTGATTTACAAGAACAGTTACCAACTAGCCCTTGCTCTTCTCTCTCTCATCTGGAGGTCGACAGGAGTCTAAGGAACGTTTGACCATTTCTTTTTGGTATGGTGATGCTTTTGGCATCATCCAATATTTTGCCAGTTTTTTTGTTTTATTTTTATTTTTTTGCTTAGTGTCATGGAGTGTCAGTTATGACTCATAGCAACCCTATTTCTAACCCAGTTTCCAAGGAGCAGCTGGTGGATTTGAAACTCTAACCTTATCCAGCAGTGCCACATCAGGACTTCAGTATTTCAAGTTGAGGTTTGAAATGCTGAGTGTGTTCATCTCTTTTGGTTGTCTAACTCCAGATCTTTGCATATTTCATTATAATACTTGACTGTCTTCTGGAGCTGCTCTTTGAAATATTCTGTTCAGCTCTTTGACTTCTGTGTTTTCTTTTCTTTTCTTTGGCATTTCTTCTCTGCAGAGCATGTTTCAGTCTTCTGACATCAATTTGACATCTTGTTGTTTTAATGACCTTTTGATCTCTTTTTGTATGAAGTTTTTAATGCCATTATATAACTAATGGTCTTTAATCATTAGTGTGTAATGCACCAAATCTATTCTGCTCTTATCTGCTAGCCACAGAGCCATGTTTAAACCCATGCTTGCATGAGCTAGAATACCCATAACCGTACTTTTGTGCATGCATTATTATTCTTGTTGTTAAGTGCAAAATATTGAAATAAAAAATTAACTTTGCTGAGTTCAGAAAGCAATGCTTTTCCAGTAAATCAGGCCCTCTTAGACTGTGTAAAGAAACACAGTTGGAGATGTGACCCTGGAGTTTGCTTTGGACAAAGAATGAACTAGACAGGTAGCTTCCTGACCATAAAACAATGTGAGGAACACATTTTTGCCACTTGATGTTTGTAATTTGCCCTTCAGAAGACTATAGAAAGTTCAATAAAGAAATAAAGTGATGGATGAGCTGGTGCTCCCATGGCTTGCAGAGGATTGGGAGGTGGGCCAGGGCAAAGACATTGAAATCGTTTTTTCACGGGGGAAAAAAGTTGAACTCTGATGATTAAGAAGAGTTGGACAACAATGACATTTTGTCAATTGCAATAGTAACTCTACTTGTGGAAGGGTCTGGATCACTTGGATTATCTTTGGGAATGAAGATGACGTTTCTAGTTAGAAAATTAGTGAGGGTTGATTATATGATTCCTTTCCTTCTTTTCTTAATGTATTTTGCAGTAGCATCTCCTTGATTCCCGAGTCTGCCTATTTACATTAACAAAGTGTTTACCTGTTGAGTTCATACTTTCAAACGACTGAAGACCCTGAATTGGTTTGCTGTGTGCTGACTCTCACATAGACCATGTCTAGGGTTTTCTGAGTAACTGGTGGGTATGAGCTGAATTCATTGCTTATCCAACAGCGGTCCACCAAGAGTTCACTTCAGATTTGTTGTTGAGTGCTGTTGAGTGCATTCCTACTTGTTGTTGTTAAGTGCCGTAGAGTCGGTTCTAACCCATAGTGACCCTTTGTAGGGTTTCTGAGGAGCAGCTGTTGAGCTTGAACTATCGACCTTGCGGTTCAAACCTACTTTGCAGTCCAATGCATTAGCTCACAGCGCTCCACCAGGACTAGGTTTCCGATGAGTGGCTGGTGGGTTTGAACTGCCAACTTTGTGGTTAGCAGTTGAGTGCTTATCCTATAGCGCCACATCAGGATTCCTTTCAAATGACAAGGAAATGGAAAACGTACTCATTTACAGGTAGTTCCTGACTTCGTCAGCAAGTTATGACAAACCACAATTATAACTGTTCGTTTTATACTTATGGTACATCTTATCATAAATAATTTTGTTGCAAAGTGCCGTCGAGTCGGTTCCGACCCATAGCGACCCTGTACAGGGTTTCCGAGGCTGTAAATCTTTACGGGAGCAGAACGCCTCATCTTTCTCCCGCGGAGCAGCTGGTAGTTTCGAACTGTTGGCCTTAAGGTTCGCAGCCCGATTCGTAACCACTACGCTACCAGAGCTTCTTTATCATAAATAATATGTACTGCAATTTATGTTGCAGAGCATAATTTGCTGATGTTATCATTCTCAAATATTCACTCATTCAATTTTACCATTCAAAACACTATCGTATAGATTTTAGATCTACATGACACTGTTTTCAATGGTAAATCATAAAATTTGTGGATAAGCACTGAACTGCTAACCTCAAGGTTGACAGTTCAAAGTCACCACTCACTCCTTGAAAACACTGTACAGGGTCGCTATGAGTCAGAACTGACTCAACAGTCCTTAACAACAAGAGGTAGCATATGAACAAAAACCAGTGATACTGAAGGAAAATATTCAAGATGTCCTGAAGGCTTTGAGAAAAATAAGCCTTCAGGAATTTGATGGATTACAAATTGAAATGCTTCAGCAACTGATGTAGCACTCATCTATGCCAAGGAATTTGGAAGACAGCTACCTGACCAACTGATTGAAAGATCCATATTTGTTCCCATGCCAAGGATAGATGACCCCACAGAATGCTGAAATCATCAAACCCTATATCAGTATCACATGGAAGTAGAATTTTGCTGGAGATAACTCATTGCAACAGTACATTGATAGGAAACTTGCTAGAAATTCAAACTGGATTCAGAAGAGAATGTGGAACAAGGGATATCACTGCTAATGTTAGACGGATCTTGGCTGAAAGCAGAGAGTATCAGAAAAAAGTTTGTTGTTGTTAAGTGCCATCTAGTCAGTTGTGACTCATAGTGACCCTGTTTATGAATTCTGAGGAGTAACTAATGGATTTGAATCACCAACTTTGCAGTTAGCAGTCCAGTGCTTATTCTACTGTGCCACAGTAGGACTCCAGAAAGATGTCTACGTGTGCTATATTGACAGTGCAAAGGCTTTTAACTGTATAGATAATGACAAACTCTGAAAAACATTGTGAAGAATTGGTATTCCAGAACACTAAATTGTGCTCATCATAGACCTGTACATAGACCAAGAGGCACTTGTTAGAATAGGACTAAGGGATAATGAATGGTTTAAAATCAGAAGGGTACGAGACAGGGTTGTATCCTGTCACCAAATTTATTCAGTCGGTATGCTGAGCAACTAATCTGAGAAGTTGGGTTATACGAAGATGAATGTGGCATCAGGATTGGAGTCAGATTCATTAACAACCTGCAATATGCAGATGTTACAACCTTGCTTGCTGGAAGTGAAGAGTGCTTGAAAGACTTATTGATGAAAATCAGAGACTCAGCCTTCAATAATCTCACAACTGGGCCAATTAAATCATGATAAATGGAGAGTAGATTGGCGTTGTCAAAGACGTCATTTTGCTTTATCCCCAATCAACACTCAAGGAAGCAGTAGTCAAGAAATCAAAGGATGTATTACATTAGGCAAATCTGCTGCATAAGACCTCTTTAAGGCTTTGAAGAGAAAAGATATCAGTTTGAGGACTAAGGTGTGCCTGACCCAAGCCATGGCATTTTCAGTGTGCCTCATATGCATGTGAAAGTTGGACTACAAATATGGAAGACCATAGAAGAATGGATGCATTTGTATTGTTTTGGAGAAGAATATTGACAGTACCATGGACTACTACCAGAAGAATAAACAAATCTGTGTTGGAAGAAGTACTCCAAAAATGCTCCTTAGGAGTTGGAAATGTAAAGGTAGACGTGTTGTAGCAAAAGAGAGTGGTTGACTTTGCAGTCTAGGAGCGGAGGTCCCTGGGACCATCAAGGGAGAAGAGCAGAGTGTGGGACCCTACCTAGAGAAACAGTGACTCCAGAGATAAAGACATGGAGAGATGGAGCAGCTGGGGACTCTAGACCCAGAGAGGGAGAGGGGCTGTGTGCTGACCACCAGGGGGCAAGCTTGTGGGATGTACCATTTGGTTGGTTGATGATGCATGGAGGGGATTGTAACCATGGCAGTGTAAGGATACACAATAGGATGAATGTAAAGCTCAAGCAGCAGTGGGCTGAAGCATAACAATTACAAGGATGACGCAGGACCAGGGAGCTTTTCATTCTATTGTACATAGATAGGGTCACTAAGAGTTCACACTGACTGGATGGCACCTAACAACAATACCAAATCATTTAAAGACTCTTGGATTGCTGACTTCATTTACTATTACCCTTCCCATTTATATACTATGTGGTGGTGGTGGTGTGCCGCGGAGTTGGTTCCGGCTCTGGCTCATAGTGACTCTCTATAGGGTTTCTGAGCCTGTAAATGTTTACGGGAGCAGAACGCCTCATCTTTCTCCTGTGGAACAGCTGGTAGTTTCAAACTGCTAACCTTGAAGTTAGATGCCCAATTTGTAACCACTACAATGCCAGAGCTCCTTATATACTATGTGTTTTTATTATAATAGTTAAAATCATACAAATATTTTTTAATATGGTCAATATTCATTTAAGGTTGCACTCTTATCCTGTTCATTGCACATTATTTTTGTTGCATGTCTAAGCTGTGGAGTAGTGGGTGTGGCACTGTAGAATAAATAGTGGACTGCTAAATTCAAACTCATCAGCTGTTCCTAAAACACCCTGTAATTACTCACTATGGGTAGAAACTGATTTGACGGCACTTAACATCAACAGCAACATCTAAGCTGTATTTGGGATTCTTTGTTTTCTTCTACTTGTAAACGTTTCTTTGGTGTTTCCTTTAAAAGTTTGATTTTTCTAGTGGCAAATTCTCTAATTCTCTAAAATGTCTTTATTTTGTACTCATTATTAAAAGTGTTTTTATTTTTGTTTTTTTGGTGAGATACAGAATTTCTTGTTTGACAATTTTTTCAGGTAAAGGTGTCTTTACCTTTGGAGTCCTGGTGTGGTGCTGTGGGTTAATGCGCCAGACTGCAAAACCATGTAAACGGCAGGGTTGACAGTTCAAGCTCACCAGCTTGAAACCCTATACAGGGTCGCTATGGGTCAGAATTGACTCAACAGCACTTAACAACAACAACAACAACAACCTGTGGTTTGCTCTTGTTTTTTCTTTCTTTTGATGTGTTTCCATGTAGTTATCTTTGTATTTATTTTGCATTTTTAATCTGTGGCTTGATGATATTAGCTGGTTTTAAAAAAAGTTCTTAGTTATTATGTCTTCAGATAATTAAGAACTTTTCAAAATAAGCCAATAATGTCAAACCACAGATTGAAGATGTCCTACAAACATTTTAGCTATTATGCATTCACTTGAACTCCTGGTATGGCACTGTAGAATAAGCACTAGACTGCTCACCACAAGGTCAGTGGTTCAAACCCACCATCTGCACCTCAGAAACCCTATAAAGAGTCAGTATGACTTGGAACCTTATGGCACTTAATAGCAAAAACAAATGTGCTCAGATATTGTTTCTCTCCCATATCCTCTCTGCTTCCCTTCTGGATTTCCAATTATATGTGTTTTAGATCTATTTTCATTTTCTAGATTTTAATCAAACGTTTTTCTGTATTTCTCATTCTTGTGTCTTTTTTGTGCTTCCGTTTATATATTTTACTCTGTCTTCTGTACCACTGAGTCTTTTTTCAGCTGTGTCTAAAACAGAGTTTTTGTGTTTATGTGTTAGTTATAAACCCATCCATTGTCTTCTACAGTTTTGTTTATAAAGTTGAAGTTTTCAATATTTTATAGTTAGTTGCTTGCGAAAACTCTCTTTTAAAAAAATTCCGTCAACATACTAATTACCATATTTTAAATTACTTATTTTGGGGTAACATTATTTATTGTATCATTTTACTGTTGCTCTGTTTTTGTTTTTGTTTTGTTTTTGTTTTTTTGATCATTTAAAAATTTTGTTTTTGTATCAGGTTTTGACTTCTTATTTACTTGGTTATATTTTTATTTCCAGACATTGTATATGAAAAAATGAAAGATATAATTTGAAATTGTGGATGTCATATTTTGATTGAGATTTATGTATTTTATCTACTGCCATGCATCGAGGCTAAGGACATTAACTAGTCTGCATTATCTTAATATAATTGAGATAATCTGAAGCTATGCTCGGGTTCTTGAGAGGACTGATCTATATTTGGTTTTCCTTTATGTTTATTTAGCCCTTTATGGCTTCTCCAGAATCTTGGTAGAGAGAGGTTTATTCCTTGATGGTGGTAGTGGTGGTCATATACCGTGAAGTTGGATCCAACTTTTAGTGACCACACATAGGGTATCCGAGGCTGTTAATTGCTATGGAAGCAGAAAGCCTCATCTTTCTCCTGGGGAGCAACTGGTAGATTTGGACTGCTGACCTTGAGGTTATCAGCCCAACTCATAACCCACTATGCTACCAGATCTCCTTATCCTTGATAGGCCCTGAGTTTAAATTTTTGTCCCCTTTCCCTGCCCCCTTCCACCTTCTTAAATCTGTCTGAAATCTGTTCTGCTTAGCTTTCACTCTCTCAACCAGTGCTTTTGGAATCTATAAATGACTCTTGGGGGGGATGGGGGTGAGTCCAAAGCTTGATCTTGTTTGTTTCTCATCTTACTTGTTTCTCCCAGATCTTAGTTCTGCAGATTCTCAATGTCTTGAACGTTCTCTAAGGTTTAAAACAAATTTTTACTTGTTGTACTTTTTTAGTTGGTTTGAAGCCATCAAATCCACTGTTCCCAACATGCCTAAATATGCTATATAAGTCAGACTTTTTCATGTTACAGAGATAGCAGTGTTTACTATATACCTTATAGTTGTCAGCAGATCTTGCACCTGCTTACTATGACACCACTTTAATTAAATGTATGAAAATGGATCTTGCTGATGTAAGTTTTCATAAAGGGAATTAAATATAATGTGATCTGTTAGGGAACATGAGATTGATTAAGACAACTTCTTTTGTTGATAATGCCTTCTGTTGAGGAAAGAAGCATTCCAAACCACAGCTGCTTGTGTGAATGCTTCCTACCAGTGAAACCATTATTTCATTCATTGAATGTTTTCTGCTCCCTCTGTCATGGGGTCTTTGTGCATACTATTCCCTCTACCAAAGTCTTGGTGTGGCACTATAGGATTAGCACTTGACTGATAACTGGAGGGTCAGCGGTTCAAAAGCTGACAACAAGCCATTCCACTAAGTCACTGTGAGTTGGAACTGACTCTGTTGGCATTTAACAGCAACAACATACCTTTAGCCTAGATTGTACACCCTCATATTCAGGTTTGAGATCTCATACCGTGTGGATTATCTTAAGGATAGTATTCTTTCACCATGAAATTGGGTCAGGGATGTATTTAAAATGAGCTTTTAGTTTTGAATTTTTGTTTGATGATTTGATTAATTTTTTTCCTACCAGATCCTGACTCTGTGAGATCAGAAATCATGTGTTTAAAATTTTTTTTTTATTTAACCATTCTATACTCTGTGCTGAGTTCAGTGTCTAGAAATATACCTTTTGTAAACAGATGGTTACTAGACACAGATTATTAATAGATGACCAGTTAACTTTTATATGAATGAAAAATAAAGAATGAAGCCATCAGTGTTCTTATTGATAAGAGTGCTGGTAATTACAATAAAAATGGAAAGCTTATTTATTGCTTTTTAACAAAAGCTAGATCAAACCTTAGATTTGCTTGGTATGGTTGTATGCATATAGTATTGACAATATTTCACTGAAGTTTCTCTAGGAATTTACTACTGTGTGCATTTAAGCAGTTGTTCACCTAAAAAAACAGAACCTGCTGTCACTGGGTCAATTCTAACTTACAGTGACTTGGTTATATCTAGTGGAGCTGCAACAGAAATACCACAAGTGATGGTTTTAACACATTATTCTCTCCCAGTTTGGGAGGTTAGAAGTCCGAATTTAGAGGACAAGCTCTGGGGAAAGGTCCTTGTCTCCTTTCAGCATCTGTAGGCCCAGCATTCTTTGGAGATCTCCATGTGTCTTGACCTCAGTCTTTCTCTGAATCTTTGAGCTTCGTAGTGCAGCGTCCACAGGTCCAAAGGACCCCCTCCACTCTTAACTCTTCTTTCTTGGTGGGAGTAGGTCCCTCCTTTTATAATGCAAAAGAGATTAACTCAAGAGATAACCCAGTCCTGTAGATTGCACCAACCCTCATTAATACCATTTTTCTCCCGTGGAACGGCTGGTATTTTTGAACTGCTGACCTTGAGGCTAGCACCCTGACTCAGTAACCACTACACTACCAGTTGTTGTTGTTAAGTACTGTCAAGTTGGTTCTGATCCATAACGATCCTGTATAAGGTTTCCAAGGAGCAGGTGATGAGCTTGAACTGTGGTTCAAACTGGCTTTGCAGTCCAGCGCATTAACCCACAGCGCCACATTAATATCATAGAAGTGATGATTTGCAACACAAAGAATAATTAGGTCAGATCAGAACTGATCAGATCAGATCACATCATAGGGTTGATTGCAACATAGTGGGTGTCATCATGGAGGTGATAACTACATCTTAACTGCTAAACTACTGAGAATCCTGGCCCAGCCAAGTTGACAGAAACCCCAAAACTATCATAGTGACCCTGTGGGACAGAGTAAGACAGCTCCCTAGGGTTTCCAAGGGTACAATTCTTTACGGAAGCTGACTGACTCATCTATCTCTTTTGAAGAATCAGGTGGGTTTGAACCACTAACCTTTCAGTTATAGTCCAGCACTTAACCCATTGTGCCACTAGTGCTGTTATTTGTCCTCCCATTTCCCCATAGTGTTTTTTTTTTTTTTCTTCTTAATGTTTTATTGTGAGTTATGTGATAGTTTACATGGGAGAACATTAGTTTTACATTCATTCTATCGTCGTTTCATTGCCATGGTTACAATCCCTTCCATGCATCATCAACCAGCCAAAGGGTATACCCTGCAAGCCTGCCCCCTCTCCCTCTCTGGAACTAAAGTTCCCAGATGCTCCATCGCTCCACGTCATCATCTCTGCCTCCATCTCAGGCATCACTGCTTCTCTGGGTAGGGTCCTGCACTCCGTTCTTCTCTGTTAATGGTCCTAGGGACCTCCGCTCCTAGACTGGAAAGTTAATCACTCCCTTCTATGCTATAAAACGTCTACCTTTACATTTCCAACCCTCACAATCAGTCCTGATAACAATTATTCACTATTGTATTACAAGAGACCCATCTGCATTTCATTTCATCAGCCCCACCTAGACAGATTGGATACTACTCCCTAGAGATTCTGCCTTCCTCCTGGCCCTGTGGCTCTACGCTCCCTCTTGAAAGCTTGTAAGCCAGTCACTTCTTGCCTTTGTAGCCCCCTGTCCCCCATTTTGGGTAGCCAATGTCCAAGTTGCCCATCCCTGTCTACTCTGTGTATAGAGGAGGTGGGAATGATCCTTATTGTAAAGATTTGTTCCCTCTTTTGAGCTACTGCATCCATAGGTGTAGGTCAAGTTCATCAAATTGTATCAGATTACTCTTTTTCCCTTTTCTTTCTTCTTCTGGTTGAGCTCTGATCATCCAGTCACTGAAGCCAGGATAAGTGGGTATTATCTGCAAGTGTGGGTGTTCTTATGCATATGCCCTTTCTTCTTATCAGCTGGACACTTCACTCTCCACTCTAGTCCTCTGTGGCTATGTCACTGACTCTGGGCCCAAGAGTCCCCAGGTCTTGCCACACTGCTGGCCAGCCAGGTCTCCACCCGGGTTCACAGAAGTCTAATGAACATTGTAGGGCTTAGCTCACTGCTTCATTGCTGTTTTTCCCTCACTTCCCCTTATCGGTGATGAGCGTGGTCAGCAATCAGAGCATGTATTCCTATTGAGTCTTAGTCTTGGAAGGGGGTTTGCACTGAGGGGACCTGACCACTTGCCTTGATGTTTCCTGGGCAAGCAACTTGTTTGTTCTTGTAGTAACAGTCCATCTACCTCTATTGTTTTGTACTTTTCCTGTAGGTCTTTCTTTCAAGAAGTATCTTCTTCTAGCCGCTCCAGGCTGGTCTGCTCGTCCTTTCAAGTGGAAATTTCCCATCTCTGTAGATCTGGATGTAGTTCAGGCTTCCACCTATAGTCTAATGTATTACAGAGGCTCCGCAGGAAGCCTCCTTCACTGGGCATATTTGTATGTTTTTTAATGTAAGGTTATAACCATCATTTCAAAGAATGACCAACGCCTGACATTATCTTTTTTTAAAAAATTTTTTGTGAATTCAGTGATAATTTACATGGGATAACATTGATTTTACACTCATTGTTTTATTTCAATGCTTACAAACTCCTCCGTGCATCATCATTCAACAGTATTTGCTTCTATTTCCTCTGTTTTTTGTTTTGTTTTGTTTTTGGGGGGGATGTACACAAAAGCACTTAGCAAATATATAATCATTTGAACAACCAAAGGGCACATTCTGCAAACCTGCCTTCTGGCCGCCAGCCTTTCTCTTTGCGTGAGTCTAGAGTCTTCAGCTGCTCTTGCTCTCCATGTCCTCATCCCTGCCTCCATCTCTGGTGTCGCTGCTTCTCTGGATAGGTTCCTGCATTCTACTCGTGCTCTTCTCCCTTGATGGTCTTAGGGTCCTCTGTTCCTGGAATGAAAGATTAACTACTCCCCCCTTTGTGTTACAAAACTTCTATCTTTACAGTTGTGATAATAGCTATTAATCATAACAGTTAATTAATTATTGAATCATAAGAAACTTACCCCATCTCCTTTCACCAGACCTGTCTAGAAAAGATGAAAACTATTCAGTGGGGATTCTACCTTCCCCCACACACTCTGAAACTAAACTCCCTCTTGAAAACTTGTAAGCCAGACACTTAATGCCTTTATAGTACCCCCATTTTATGTAGCCAATGCCTAAGTTGCCCATCCCTATCAACCCTATATACAGTGGAGATAGGATTGATACTTGATGTGAAGACTCCTTCCCTCAATTGGTATTTTGAGCTACTACATCCATAAGTTCTGGTAGTGTAGTGGTTATGAATTGGGCTGCTAACCTCAAGGTCGGCAGTTCAAAACTACCAGATGTTCCACAGGATAAAGATGAGACGGTCTGCTCCCGTAAAGATTTACAGCCTTCATAGGGTCACTATAAGTCAGAACGGACTCCATGGTACTTAACAACAACAGCAACATCCATAAGTATAGGTCAAATTTACCAAATTCTAGCAATCTGCACTAGTTTCCTTTAACAACAACAATTTTTTTTTTTTTTT
>NW_006408702.1:1026112-1033065 GCF_000296735.1 Chrysochloris asiatica
TAAAGTCCTCAAGGTTAATCCATGTTATGTGGTGGCTTGCAGCTTCCTTATTATTTTCCAAGGTAGCATAATATTCCATTGTGTGTATATCCCAAAGTTTGTTTATCCATTTTTCTATTGATGAGCACTCAGGTTTTTGTATATAGTGTGAGATAAAGGTCTTGTTTCAGTCTTTTACACATCGATTTCCAGTTCTGCCAGCACCATCTGTTGAAGAGACTGTCTCCTCCCTGTTCAATGTACTTTGGCCCTTTATGACATTATCTTTTAATGTCATTTTCCACAAACTTTTTGAAGCCCCTTTTTATCATTGCTAATTATTCTACTAGAGGTAAATTAATGTATAATTTCTGGTCAGGCACTGAAGGATAAACACTGGAACACAAGGTTAGTTTGAATGCAAGAGTGGTAGTTCAAACTCACCCGCTGGTCCTTAGAAACCGTATTCAGGGTTGCAGTGAGTTGGAGCTAACTTAATGGCATGTAACAATAATTCTTGAAGAGTTCATAGTCAGAAGGAAACCAACTTGGAATTTACACAGTTACAAACACATACACAAGTGCTGCAGTTTCGTTTACCAAGGGGCTTCACATTAGGGAGGTGATGTTCAAATTGAATATTGAGTGATAAGAATGAGCTCAGACATGGAGAGAAAGAGCAGCTGAGGACTCTAAGACTCATGACAAGAGAAAGACTTGTAGAATGGTGGCCAGGAGGCAGGCTTGCAGAATGTGCCCTTTGGTTGTTTAAATTATTATATATTCCTAAGTGTTTTTGTGCATACATCCCCTCTCCCCCACCAAAAGAAAACAAAACAAAAATGGGGAATAGAAACAAAAATACTGTTGAACGATGATGCATGGAGGATATTGCAATGAAATGATGAGTGTAAAACCGATGTTCTCCCATGGAAACTGACACTCAGTTCACAATAAAAACTTAAAAAAGAAAGAAAGAAATTTACACACACATACATACACACACAAAAGAATGAGCTCATTAAATGGCCAAATGAAAAGTATTTATTTTGAACTCATAATGAAAGTTATATAGTATCTATATAGATTGACAAATAGTGATTCAACTAGAAGCTAGGACTGTATAACAGGTTTTGGAACCAGACCCCTAAGTTCATATCCTCAGTTTTGACACTCACTGTATGTGACCTTGGGCACATTACTTACCTAATTATATAATGGAGGTGATGATTATAACTTACTCAGGAGTTACAGTTAGAGTTGAATGAGTTATAAAAGTACCTGGCATGTACAGAAAGTTCAGTAAGAATTGGGCCTTGTTGTAGCTAGTATTATTTGCATGGAGCAAAATGCAACATTTTTATTGTATTAGCCAAACTAGAACTAGGGGCATAAATAGACTCGAGATATTTTATAGGTAAAATAAATACGACTTCAATTTGCCTGCTGTTTATGTATGTTGTTGTTGTTAAGTGCTGTCGAGTCAGTTCCGACCCATAGCGACCCTGTACAGGGTTTCCAAGGATGTAAATCCTTACGGGAGTAGAAAGCCTCATCTTTCTCCCGCGGAGCGGCTGGTAGTTTTGAACTGCTGACCTTAAGGTTTGCAGGCCGATTCGTAACCACTACGCTACCAGAGCTCCTTACTGTTTATGTATATATAACCAGAAATGTCAACTAATATTGCAAACTGAAACATAAAAATCAGTCTTGAAATTTGTATTAGCAGGTTTTTGATTTGTAAACTTGACAGAACTTTGATCTTCTAATTTGTGTTTTCTTTTAGATCTTCTAGAACATTTCAGCTATAGTCATTGGACTAGAAGGTAAAAAGATAGAAGCTGTGTACGATGACGCATTAGGATACTGAAGAAAATTTTTGAATTAAATATTTGGAATATAAGGAAGGAAAGGGACTGAAAATGGGGCGGAAGAAAATACAAATCACACGCATAATGGATGAAAGGAACCGACAGGTAATTGAATAGTTTACTGCTTATTTAATTGATCCGTATGATGTATTTTAAAAAAATTAACTTGAACTCTGAATTTATTTATGTTCAAATTAAATAAAAATTTTAACAGTAATGAAATAAACTGTGGCTTTTCATCATGTGCTTTAATAAAGACACTTTTTAGTTATAGAATTCATATACATTAATTATAGAAAACATAGATAAGGATAAAACTAAAAATAAATTATTTCAATCCCATGATGCCACTCACTTCATATGATGTTGTTGTTGTTGTTAGATGCCATCGAGTTGGTACCGACCCATAGCGACCCTATGTACAATAGAATGAAACACTGCCTGGTCCTAGGCCAACCTCAAGTTGTTGCCATGCTTGAGCCCATTGATGCTGCCACTTTGCTAATCCAGTTCTCTGGGGGTCTTCCTCTTTTTCTCTGACCCTCTACCTTACCAAACATGATGTCTCTCTCTAGTGACTGGTCCCTCCTTATAATATATCGGAAGTATGAGAGACGAAGTTTGGCCATTCTGGCCTCCAAGGAGCACTCTGGCTGCACTTCTTCCAACACAGATCTGTTGGTTCTTTTGGCAGCCCATCACACGTTCAAGTGTCTTCCTCCAATACCGTAACTCAGATGCATCAATTCTTCTATAATCTTTGTTACTCTGTGTCCAGCTTTCTCATGCATAGAAGGTTATTGAAAATACCATGGCTTGGGTCAAGCACACCTTAGTCCTCAAGCTGACATCTTTGCTCTTCAATACTTTAAAAAGGTCTTGTGCAACAGAATTGCCTAATGCAATATGTCGTTTGATTTCTTGACTGCTGCTTCCAAGATTGTTGATGGTTGATCCAAGAAAAATTAAGTCTTTGACAACTTCAATCTTTTCTCCATTGATAAGAATGTTGTTCATTGATAGAGTGGTAAAGATTTTTGTTTTCTTTACATTGAGAAGCAATCCATACTGAAGGCTGTGCTCTTTGATCTTCATCAGTAAGTATTTTAAGTCCTCTTCACTTTCAGCAAGCAAAGTTGTGTCATCTGCATTTCGCAGGTTGTTAATGAGTCTTCCTCAAATCCTGATGCCACGTTTTTCTTCATATAACCCAATTTCTTGGATTATTTGCTCAGCATACAGGTTGAATAAGTATGGTGAAAGAATACAACCCTGTCACCCACCTTTCCTAATTTTAAACCATTCAGTGTTCCCATGTTCTATTCAAACAACTGCCACTTAGTCTATGTACAGGATCCTATAAGTACAATTAAATGTTCCGGAATACTCATACTTTGCAATGTTGTCCATAGCTTGTCATGATCCACACAGTGGAAGGCCTTTGCATAGTCAGTAAAGCACAGGTAAACATCTTTCTGGTATTCTTTGCTTTCACCCAAGATCCGTCTGACGTCAGCAATGATATCCCTTGTTCCATGTACCATATTATATTTAATCTTGAATACATTTGACCATTAGCCTTCTATCTGGTTGTTGTTGTTAAGTACTGTTGAGTAGGTTGCAACTCATAGCCATCCTAATAGGGTTTCTGAGGAAGAGCTGGTGCATTTGAACTACTGCACTGTGCTTAGCAGTACAATGCTTATCTTACAACACTACACTAGGAATCCATTAGCCTATTTTTTAGATCATTTATATTTTTACCTTTATTTTTATAATTAGGTTAATAATACTTAGCTAGTTGTTGTTATTGTTAGATGACATCAGGTCGGTATCGACTCATAATGACCTTATGCACAGCAGAACAAAATACTGCCCGGTCCTGTACCAATCTCAGAATGGTTGCTACACTTGAACCCACCATTGCCACCATCTATGCCAATCCACCTTGTTGGGTGTCTTCTTCTTTTTCACTGACCCGCTGCTTTACCAAGCATGATGTCCTTCTCCCGGGACTGGGACCTCGTGATAATGTGTGAAGTGTGAGTAATGAAGTCTGTCCAGCCTGACTTCCAAAGAGCATTCTGGCTGTCATTTTTCCAGCACAGGTTGGACAGTCCATGGTAGTATTAATATTCTCCTCCAACACTATAACTCAAATAAACCAGTTTTTCTACGGTCTTCCTTATTTTCCAACTTTCACATGTATATGAGATTATATTGAAAATGTTGTGGCTTGGTTCAGGTGTACCTTAGTCCTCAAACTGACATCTTTGCTCTTGAACACTTTAAAGAGGTCTTGTGCAGCAGATTTATCAAACGCAAAACATTGTTTGATTTCTTGACTGCTGCTTCTATGAGTGTTGATGGTTGATCTGAGCAAAATGAAGTCTTTGACAGTCAGTCTTTTCTCCATTTATCATGATGTTATTTTTCGGTTCAGTGGTGAGAATTTTTGTTTTCTTTATATTGAGGTGCAACCCATATCGAATGCTATGGTCTTTCATCTTCATCAGTAAGTTGTATCTCATGCATACCTCAGGTTTTTAATGAGTCTTCCTTCCATCCTGATGCCAAATTCTTCATATAATCCAGCTTTTGGGGTTATTTTCTCAGCATATGGATTAAATAAGTTTGGTGAAAGAATACAACCCTGGTGCACACCTTTCCAGATTTTAAGCCATTCAGTGTCCTCCTGTTCTGTTTGAACAACTACCTCTTGGTCTGTGTACACGTTCCTCATGAGAAGAATTAAGTTTTACGTAATACTGTCATGTTGTCCATGGTTTTTCATGATCCATAGTCAGTAAAGCACAGGTAAACATCTTTTTGGTATTCACTGCTTTCAGCCAAGATCCATCTTAGACGTCAGCAGTGATAACCCTCTTTCCACGTCTCTGTCTAAATTTGGCATGTACCTCTAGCAGCTCCCTGTCAATGTACTGTTGCAGGCATTTTAAATGATCTATATCAAAATTTTACTTGCATATGATATTAATGATATTTTCTGATTATTTCCACGTTCCGTTTAGTCACCTCTCTTTGGAATGGGCACAGATCTAGATCTCTTCTAATCAGTTGGTCAGAGAGCTGTGTTCCAACTTTCTTGACATAGATGAGTGAGTGCCTCCAGTGCTGCCTCAGTTTGTTGAAAGATTTCAATTTGTATTCCATCAATCCCTGGAGCCTTCTTTGCCAGTGCCTTCAGTGCACCTTGGACTTCTTACTTCCGTATCATTTGCTCTTGATCATATACTACCTCTTGAAATGGTTGAACTTCAACTGTTTTTGGTACAGTGGCTCTGTGTATTCCGTCCATCTTTTTTTTATGCCTTCTGCATCATTTAATACTTTGCCCATAGAATCTTTGATTTTGCAAGTTGAGGCTTGCATTTTTACTTCAGTTCTTTGTGCTTGGGAAATGGTGAGTGTGTTCTTCCCTTTTGGTTTTCTGACTCCAGATTTTTGCGTATTTCATTACAATATTGGTGTCTTATGGAGCTGTCCTGTGAAGGTTTCTGTTCAGCTGTTTTACCGCCTCATTACTTCCATTTGCTTTAGCATCTCTATGCTGGAAAAGAAGTTTCAGAGTCTCTTCTGACATCCGTTTTGTTCTTTTCCTGTCTTATTAATGACCTTTTGTTTTCTTCCTGTGTGGTATTCTTGATGTCTTTCCAGAACTCTTCTGGTCTTTGGTCATTAATGTCTAATGTATCAAGTGTGTACTTGAGTTGACCTCTGCATTTAGGTGGGACATGTTCAAGGACATAGTTTGGCTATCCTGGACTTGTTTTATTTTTCTTCAGCTTCAGCGTGAATTTACATAAGAGCAGTTGATGGTCTGTTGATGGTCTGTTCCACAGTCTGCCCCTAATCTTGTTTTGGCTGTCTCTTTTCACAGATGTAGTCAGTTTGAGTGTATTCCATCTGCTGATGTTCATGTATGTAATCTTTATGTTATTTAAAACAGTATTTGCAATGAAGAAGTCATGGGTCTTGCAAAATTCTGTCATGCAATCTCCAGCACCATTTCCATCACCTAGTTCCTGTTTTCCAACTACTGATCCTTCCTCTTCATTTCCAACCTTGACATTCCAGTCACCAGTAATCAATACATCCTGATTGCATGTTTGATTAATTTCAGACTGAAGAAGTTGGTTTGTTGTTGTTATTGGTGTTAAGTGCTATCAAGTTGTTTCTGACTCATAGCAACCATGTGTAGTGATCCGAGGAACATCTGGTGAGTTTGAACCACCTTCCTTGGTGATTCAAACCGACTTCACAGTCCAGAGCTTATCCTATAGTGCCTTAAACCAGCAACTTTGTGGTTAGCAGTCCAGTGCTGATCCTACAGCACCACATTCCTTACAGTCATATGCATATTATCCTTTCATAGACAGCACTGCATTTCAAGATAGATATTGAAGTGTTCTTTTTGATGACGAATGCAACTCCATTCCTCTTCAATTTGTCATTCCCACCATAGTAAACCATGTGATTTTCAGACTCTGAATGACCAATACCAGTCCATTTTAGTGTGCTTATGCCTAGGGTATCGTTTATGCCTTCCGTTTCATTTTTGACAACTTCCAATTTGTCTAGCTTCGTACTTAATACATTCCATGTTCCAGTTATTAATGTATGTTTAAAGCTGTTTCTCCTCATTTTGAGTTGTGCCGCATCAGCAAAATGAGTGTCCTGAAAACTTTATTCTATTCATGTTATCAGTCAACTCTGCTTTGAGAAGCAGCTTTTCCTGTGTTATTTTGAGTGAACGACTTCCACCTTGGCTGGCTCATTTTCCGGCACTATAAATGACATTATTCTGGTGCTTTTCATCATATTTTGGTATTCAGCATTATAACACTGATAGTGTTCCACTGCTATTCATAAGGTTTTCAGTAACTAAATATTCAGCAATAGTCTACCTCTCCTTCTACCTAATCTGTCTTAGTTTGAAGCTCAACTGGAACCTGCCCATCACGGGTTACCCTGCTGGTATTTAGAATACCAGTGGCATAGCTTCCAGAATAATAGCAACACAAAAGCCACAATAGTATGACAAACTAACACGCTAGTGGTGAAAGTTCACTAGAGTTACCA
>NW_006408702.1:1033926-1070045 GCF_000296735.1 Chrysochloris asiatica
GGGTCGCTATGAGTCGGTTCCGACTCGATGGCACCTGACAACAACAACAACAACAACAACATATATATCTACATACACACACATAAGATTTAGTTAATAAAATAAATGGGATATAATTTTCATTGCCAATGACATCAAGTCATTTTTAACTCATAGCTATCTAATATAGGGCTTCCTGGGAGTGACTACTGTGTTTAAACTGCTGGCTTGCAGTTGGTGGACCTGTACTTATCCTACAGCATTACATCAGAACTACTTATAATTATAATGATGCAGATTTATGGAGAGACTAGAAGTTGTAAGAATTTAGTGCCAACTTTGGCAAACTATGGCCCAAAGAACAGCCTTCTATTTGTGTAACTAAAACATTATTAGAACAGACAATGCTCATTTATTTCACTACTGTTTTGGGCTACTTTTACATTACAGTGATAACGCAGAGCATTTGCAACATAGACTCTAGAGCTCACAAGACTCAAATATTTATTCTGTGGTACTTTTAAGAAAAAGTTTGCCACCCCCTTGGGTTAGCAGGAAAAAGCAAAAATAATTTCATTAAGAAGCTTGTAAGTCCATCTTCAGTCTGTAATTGATTGGAATACGTAAAAGGGGGCTAGATCTTGCCCAATGAAAGAAGCTTCCTATGGAGCCTTTGCATTGCCTAAGACCATAGGTGGAGTCCTGAACCCCATCCAAAATTTTCTGAGGTGGGAAATTTCCACTTGAAAGGACAAGTAGACCAGCCTGGAGCGGCTAGAAGAACAGAAGATACTTTGTGAAAGAAAGACCAGCAGGAAAAATCAAAAACATTAATGGCAGTCTGATAGACTACTACAAGAACAAGCAAGTTGTTTGCCCAGGAGCCATCAAGGCAAGTGCTCGGGTCCCCTCAGAGCAAACCCCCTTCTAAGACTAAGACGCAAGAGGAATACACAAGCAGACATGTGGTCTGGCTGGTGACTACATTGGTCACCAATAAAGGGAGAGTGGGGGAAAACCAGCAATGAAGTTGTGAGCTAAGTCCGACACGTTCAATAGATTTCTGTGAACCCGGGTGGAGACCTGGTTGGCCAGCAGTATGGCAAGACTTTTGGGGACTCTTGGGCCCAGAGACAGTGACATGGCCACAGAGGACTAGAGTGGAGAGTGAAGTGTCCAGCTGATATGAAGTGAGGGGAGATGCACAAGAACACCCATACTTGCAGATAGTACCCACTTGACCAGCCTTCAATAGCTGGGTGATCAGAACTCGACTAGAAGAAGAAAGAAGAGTAATCCACTACAATTTGATGAACTTGACCTATACTTATGGATGTAGTAGCTCAAAAGAGGGAACAAATCTTTATAGCGTGGATCATTCCCAACCCCTCAGTATACAGGGTTGACAGGGATGGGCAACTTAGACACTGGCTACCCAAAATTGGGGTGGCGGGGGGGTTGGCTACAAAGGCAAGAAGTGACTGGCTTACAAGCTTTTAAGAGGGAGGGTACAGGGGAAAGCAGAATTTTTACTGAGTCATTTCCAATCTGTTGGGACAGGGCTGATAAAAGGAGATGGGGATAAGAATCTTGTGGTACAGTAGTGAATAATTGCTATCAGGACTGACTGTGAGGGTCAGAAATGTAAAGGTAGATGTTTTTGTAACAAAAGGAGGGGATTGGTTGATGTTGCAGTCCAGGAACTGAGGACCCTGGGATCATCAAATGAGAAGAGCGGAGTGCGGGACACTACCCAGAGAAACAGTGATCCAGAAACGGAGGCAGAGACGATGACGTGGAGAGATGGAGCAGCTGGGGACTCTGGACTCAGGGAGGGAGAGGGGCTGTGTGCTGATGACCAGGGGGCAGGCTTGCAGGGTGTACCCTTTGGTTGTTTGATGATGCATGGAGGGGATTGTAATCATTGCAATGAAACAAAATATGATAAATGCAAAGCTGGTGTTCTTCCATGTAAACTATCACATAATTCACAATAAAAACTTAAATAGAAAAATTTCATTAAGGATTGCAAATTAATATTCAAACCATGTGCAGAAGTGAAAGATTGCCTTTGGAAAAGTTATGTATCAGAAGTTTCGAGAGCACCTGGTTTCTAGACACTTACCAGTAACAATAAAACATGTACAATCTTGATTCAAAAAGTTCATGGAATGTCAGCTATGATTACCCTTAGCTGTAATTGATAATCATACCTCCAAATTTATGGTATATTGGAAGTTGTTTATTATTATTATAGATTCATATAATTCCAAGAGAAGTTTGGATGCATATAGAAATGTGCCTATCTGGTCAGTGATCCTTAAATTAAAACATGAAAGAAAAGTATTGACAACAATTCATTAAAAAAAAAATGCATGGAAAAAGATAATGACAATTTTTCATGAAGATTTTGAAAACCATTTGTATTCTATGAAGTCTAAATAGTGTTTCCCATGCTAACACAGTTGTAATTGGGGATTAAACTCCATTGAGCAGCTTTTGAGGAAATTAGTTGTTAACCCTTTTACATGTGTATTGTATTTGTAACATGAGGTGTATTAAATTTATGCTTGTGAAAAAATCATATAGAACCAGCTCTTTTTTTTTTTTTTTTAAGTCATACTAGAATATCTCCATATCTGGTGGATATTACTGTATTTCTTATTCTAAGTCTGTACCAATGATTAGATTAAAACTCATTGGAGGAAAAATGCCTTTGATGGTAGGTGTTGATGGGAAGAGAATTGTTGAACTTAGCTTACTTACATTGCTTGACATATTATTTAAAGGTACACTCTCAGCATGGATTTTTTGATTCAACATTGTAATAAATAAAAATATGCATAAATATATTGTTCAGTGCTGTCGAGTCGATTCTGACTAATAGCCACCCTGTATAGGGTTTCGAGGTTGTAAATCTTTACGAGAGCAGAAAACCTTATCTTTCTCCTGCTGAGTGGCTGAAGGACTTGAACTGCCAACCCTATGGTTTGAAGTCCATGGCTTATCATATGGAAAAATATATTATTGTTGTTGATAAGTGCCATCAAATTGGTTGTGACTCATAATGACTCTATATGACTCATAATAAATCTTCCCAGGAGCATAAAACCTCAGTTTTCTCCCATATAATTCATGTGAAAAATCTTTGTAGATACTTTTGGTTTTAGAGATAAAAGAACTTATGTTGCTGTTATTGTTAAGTGCTGTCAAGTTGATTCTAATTCATAGGGACCTGTGTGGGGTTTCTAAGGCTGTAAATCTTTATCACAGAAAGCCTTATTTTCTCCTTTAGAGCTGCTGATGGACTCCAGCAGCTGGACCTTGTGTGATTCACAGTCCAGTGCTTACAGACATGGGCTAATCCAACCCTTTTAAATTCAGAATTAGATACATTTCAGATACAACTTAGAAATATATATATATATATACACACACACACACACACAAACACGCACGTGTTTGTCAAAAAATATCCACATTCTGACTTCAGGATTTATTTTAATCAACTTTCACAAAAGACCAAATGCACCATCTTTTGATATAATCTCTTTGTCCATCTGTTAGCACATCAATACACTTTGTCTATCTGTTAACAAGCTTTCATATTCTCTTATTAAAAAAGGCTTTAGGCTGAGCGGCTAGCCATGAAAATGCGCTGTTCGTTAACTTCTTCATCAGCGGTAAATCTTTATCCCCAAAGGGCTGCTTTCAGGGATCCAAACGTACAGAAAGTCCAATGGAGCATGATCAGGACTGTAAGGAGGATGCTTGAACACCTCAAAACACCACACAGTTTTTGCAGAGTGTGGGCAGAAGCGTTTGGATGTGCATTGTCATGTAAGGTCATAGTGCTCTTAGATAGCAGTTCTCTGTGTTTAATCTGAAGTTTAGGCTTCACTTTCCGTGTGCATCTCTCACTGGAATGAGCACTGTTGAATGTTGAACATTTTTGTGACAGTGTTCTAATACTGACTTTGAGAATCCTAGAAAACTGTGAGCATCAATCTTCCTGCTAATGGTTGACTTTTGAACTTTATCTTAATTGACGATTGAGAATGTTTTCATTCCATACTCTGCCGTTTACTCTCAGGATGATTTTCATATATTTTGGTATGTTGTTGTTGTTGTTAAGTGCTGTCGAGTTGGTTCCGACCCATAGTGACCCTGTATAGGATTTCCAAGGAGCAGCTGGTGAGCTTGAACTGGCAACCTTGCAGTTCAAACAGCTTTGCAGTCTGGTGCATTATCCCACAGTGTATATTCCTTCATCTTCTTTTTTATGCTTTCTTCATCATTTGGTATTTTGCTGATTGTTGTTGTTAAGTGCTGTCAAGTTGATTCCAACTCATAGCGACCCTGTCTATGGTTTCTGTGGAGCGGCTGTTAAGTTTGAACTACTGACCTTGCAGTTCAAACTGACCTTGAAGTCGAGTGCTTATCCTATAATATTGCAGGTTGAGGCTTGAATATTTTCTTCAGTTCTTTCAGCTTGCAAAATGCTGAGTGTGTTCTTTCCTCTTGTGTAACTTCAGGTCTTTGCACATTTCATTATAGTAATTGATTATAGCTTCTCAAGCTGCACTTTGAAATTTCCTGTTCAGCTCTTTTGCCTCTTCATTTCTTCCATTTGCTTTTGCATATCTATGCTGGAGAGTAAGTTTTCAGTCTCTTCTGGTGTCCATTATTATAAGAAAATGGGCAAAGACCTGGAGTTAGAAAACCAAAAGGGAAGAACAAAAGAAATTTATATGGCAGGTTTCCTGCCAACTGATTGGAAGAGATCCGTATTTGTGCCCATCCATAGATGAAAGATCCATGACCTCGGACCACACACAGAAACTAACTTAAATGGATCAAGGTCCTAAATACTAAGTCTAAAATCATAGAGATTTTAAGGAAATTATAGGTAATATAAATTAATCGTCTTAAAAGTAGATTATTATGGTACAGAGACTTACTTGATATGGCTCTTCTAGACATAGACTTTGAGACTCCCAAATGACTGGACGGAACTTGGTTAATGGAGTATATGAAACTCTTAACATGGGAACTTGTCGAGTTTGCCATCCTGCTTGATTTTATTTTAAATGAACTGTCTCAGAATCAGGAATGTGGGGTTTCACTGACACCAAAGAAGAGGTGGAGCCGAGGCAACAGCAAGAGAGAGAGAGCAGCCCTCTTCCCAGCACAGGGAGCAGGGAAGCTGAGTGCTTTCCATGACCTTCAAAGGGGGACCTCTTCCAATCAGTGGGCCAGGAAGCTGCCTTATAAAATTTTGTTCTTCCCTTGTGGTTTTCTAACTCCAGGTCTTTGAAAATTTTCTTATAATATTTGACTTTGTCTTCTTGAGCTGACCTTTGACATTTTCCGTTCAGCTTTTTTACTTCACCTCTTCCATTCACTTTAGCATCTCTAGGCTGGAGAAAACTTTCAGTCTTTTCTGACATCCATTTTGGTTTTTTCTTTCTTTCCTGTCTTTTTAATAACCTTTGTTTTCTTCCTGTATGATGGTTTTTATGTCATCCCACAACTCTTTTGATCTTCAATCATCGGTGTCTAATGCACCAAATCTGTTGTTTAGACAGTCAGTCTCTAAATTCAGGTGTAGTTTGTTCAAGGTCGTATTTTGGCTCTTTTGGATTTGTTTTAATTTTCTTCACCTTCAGCCTGAATTTTGCATATGAACAATTGATGGTCTGTTCCACAGTTGGCCCCTGACCTTATATTGACTGATAATATTTAGCTTTTCCATTGTCTCTTCCCAAAGGTATAGTCAATTTGATTCCTGTATATTCCATCTGGTGAGGTCCGTGTGTATAGTCACATTTTATGTTGTTGAAAAGTATTTGCAATGAATATTTTCTTCATTGGTCTTGCAAAATTCTGTCATACAATCTCCAGCATAATTTCTGTCACTAAATCTGTTTTCTAATTATTTTCATCTTTGTTTCCGTGCTCCACATTCCAGTCACCAGTAATAATCAAAACGTCTTGATTACATGTTTGATCAATTTCAGACTGAGGAAGTTGGTAGAACTCTTCAATTTCATCATCATTGGCTTTAGTGGTTAGTGCATAAATTTGTGTAACAGTGTTATTGACTGGTCTTCCTTGTTGTTAGTGTTGTTGTTGTTAGTGCTGTTGAGTTGGCTCTGACTCATCACAATACTGTATAGGGTTTCTGAGGAGTGACTGGTGGGTGTGAACCACTGACCCTGTGGTCCAGCGCATTGTCCTGCAGCACCACACGAGGACTCCAGACTTCCTTGTAGGCGTATGGATATTATCCTAAAACAGACAGCAGTGTACTTCAAGATAGATCTTGAAGTGTTCTTTTTGACAATGAATGCAATGCCATTTGAGCTCAATGCCTAAGATACTGATCTTTTTGCATTCCATTTCATTTTTTTGCAACTTCCAATTTTCATAGAGTCGTACTTTTGTACATTCCTTGTTCTGATATGCGTTGGATGTTTGCAGTTATTTCCCCTGGTTTTAAGTGTCCCCATCAACAAATGACAGTCCTGAAAACTTACTCCATTCATGCCATCATGGTCAGCTCTGCTTTGAGAAGGCAGCTCTTTCCCCATCGTATTTTGAGTGCTTTCCAACCTGAGGGACTCATCTTGTAGCACTGGATCTGATATTGTTCTGCTGCTCTTCTTAAGGGTTTCAGTGGCTAAAAATTCAGTAGTCTGCCTCTCTTCCATCTTGTTGTTAAGTGCCAGCGAGTTGGTACCGACTCATAACGACCGTATTATGCACAACAGAATGAAACACTGCCCAATCCTGGGCCAACCTCACTATTTATTGCCACGCTTGAGTCCATCGATGCTGCTACTTGGCCAATCCATCTCATTGGGGTTTGTCCTCTATTTCTCTGACCCTCCACCTTATCAAACATGATACCATTCTCCAGTGACTGGTCCCTCCTGACAGTATGTCCGAAGTATGAGAGATGAAGTTTGGCCATCTTGGCCTCCAAGGACCACTCTGACTGCACTTGGTAGCCCATGGCACTTTCAATATTCTCTTCCAACACTATAACTCAAAAGAATCAATTCTTCTACGGTCTTCTTTATTTACTGTCCAGCTTTAGCATGCATATGGGGTTATTGAAAATACCATGGCTTGGGTCAGGCACACCTTAGTCTTCAATCTGACATCTGTGTTCTTCAACACTTTAAAAAGGTCTTGTGCAACAGAATTGCCTAATGCAATGCGTTGTTTGATTTCTTGACTGCTGCTTCCATGAGTGTTGATAGTTGATCCAAGAAGAATGAAGTCCTTGACAACTTCAATCTTTTCTCCGTTGATAAGAGTGTTGTTGATTGGTCCAGTGGTGAGGATTTTTGTTTTGTTTACATTTAGATGTAATCCATACCAAAGGCTGTGCTCTTTTATCTTCATCAATAAATGTTTTAAGTCCTCTTCACTTTCAGCAAGCAAGGTTGTATCATCTGCATATCGCAGGTTGTTAATGAGTCTTCCTCCAATCCTGATGACACGTTTTTCTTCATATAACCCATCTTCTTGGATTATTTGCTTAACATACATGTTGAGTAAGTATGGTGAAAGAATACAACCCTGTCACACACCTTTCTTAGTTTTACACCATTGAGTGGTCCCATGTTCTGTTCGAACAACTGCTTCTTGGTCCAGGTACAGATTCCTCATGAGCACAGTTAAGTGTTCTGGAATACTCATACTTCGCAATGTTGTCTCCTTCATCTTAGTCTGTGTTAATTCCAAAGCTCTGTTGAAATCAGTCACAGGTGGCATAACTTCCAACATCACAGCAACATGCATGCCATCACAGTAGGACAAACTGACAGACAAGTGGTAGGATATTGGATAGAGTGTTCCAATAGATTTATGATGTTTAAGGTCTCTATGTCAGAAATTTCTTTTTAGATGGGTTTTCTTGTGTTGAAAGTGGTGTCTTGAAAATCCTAACTATTGTTGTGCAGTTATTTTTTATTCCTTTCAGATTTATCAGTATTTACTTCATGCATTTTAGGTCATTGATGCGAGGTGCATATGCAGTGGAGCTTCAAAAAACTTGTGAAAATATGAAGTTGAAAGATAATAAAAATTTTCCACAAATTTTCTGAATATCCTTCATGCATTCATAATTGTGTCTTCTTAATGAATCGATCTTTTAATTATCATATAATGCCCTTCATTTCTTATAATGGATTTGGTTTGACATCTCTTGTCTGATATAGCATGACTATCCCTAATTTCTTTTTATTAATTTTATTCCATCCTTTTTCTTTCGGTCTCTCTTTTTTTTTGTTTTTGCCTCTCAGATGTGTGTCTTATAGGTTGCGTAAAATTGGATCATGTTTTCCTTTTTTTGTCTTTAGACTGGAGATGTTAGACTGTACCTTTAAGTTAATCACTCAAAAAGAAGGATGTACTTTTTACATTTTGCTAATTGATTTTTGTGTCTTGTTTGTCCCACAGTTAGTCACTTTCGTTGTATTTTGTGTTTAGTTACTTTCATATTTGAGTCCTTTTGTCTTCCCTTTTGCAGCTGTTTAAAAATTATCTTCATAGTCATTTATACAAAATTGCACTTAACAGCTTCAGAACAACTTATTTTAGCATGACACCAACATTTAACATACAAAGAACAACATGCATCATATTAACAGACTTGAGTATTCTCAGTGAACTCCTCTTTTCTCCATTTCTGTTGTTGAGCCACCAGTTACATCACTGTACATCTGTTTAAATTTGTTTTTATTTCTTATGTTATAATTCTTATAGTATGTAACTACTAAATTGACCCAGTGGATATGCCATATATCTGATCTTTTTATTTGCCCTATGTCTCTTGCCTTTATTGGAGTTCTTTGTTTTAATTTTCATCCTCAGTTTCAACTTTCAGTTTCTTTCTACTATCCATTCTTTTCCACCTGAAGGACTTTCTTTAATAATTATTGCTAAGCACTTGTAGTGATAATGATCCCACAAGTTTTATGTGGAAATGTCTTGCCTTCACCTTTATTTTTGAAATACAACTTTGCTGGGTAAAGAAGTTTTGTTTGGTCATTCCTTTCCTTCAGTACTTAATATTGTACATTTGCCATATCCTCTAGTTCATTTATTCTCTTTTATATCTGTTCAAATCTACTGTTGAATCCTTTCCTTCCATTTCCTAATTCACTTAATTCATCAATCCCAGTATTTGTATTTGGTCCTTTTGTACATTTTCAATCTCCTTAGTGAGTATCCCATTTTGTTTTCTGATCTCCATTAGAAATCCTATTTTGTCTGTGTGTTGTTTTGCATTTTTAGAACACTGTAACATTGGTTTTGGAAATTCATCTATTTCCACTATTAACCTTGGTCTCCAAGAATTGATTCCAGCTTCTTCATAGTACTCTTTAATTGGGCTATCTTCTCTTGTGTTCTTACATATCTTAAAACTTTATGTTGAACCTGATGCATTTGAATATTTTGCTGTGATTATTCTGGAACTCGGAACCTCTTTTTCCTTAAGAGTATGTTTGTGGGGGGTTTTTGTTTGTTTTTTGACCCCTTTTATTTTTTTCTTCTTCCCCTAAATTCCACTAAGAAGGTGCCTTGGCCTTTTGGTTCTTTCATGCAAAATGCCTTTTCTATAGGAAGTGTTTCCTCCAGTTTTGCTACCCTAAAACCTTGGGGGGAATCCTGGTGTGATGCTGTAGGACTGCAGACCACATGGTTGGTAGTTCAACCCCATCTTGGAAACCCTACATAGGGTCACTATGAGTTGGAACCGACTCTACAGGACTTAACAACAACAACAAAGCTTTGGGAAGCAAGCAGTTCTGAAAGCATGTGTCCCACTGCCCTCTTCTCTGGTGTGGTCTCAGGCATTTCCTTTATTGATATGGTCTGATTTTGCAGGTTTCAGGTGTCGTGGAAAGTTTTAAATCTATTGCTGCTGACTAGGAGAATTACTGTGCTATTTATATCTATTAACTTTCTATGTAGGGTTCTGTTTTGTCATAGAACCTGGAAGCAATACAGATCCCCTCTTTCCAACACACACTCCCTCCCCCTCCCCAAAGTCTTGTTGGAATAGGAAGGGAGTGATTTTTCCCGGTGGCTTCTTTTTCCTGGCTGCCCCAGATGCTTTGAAGTAGTCAGACCATCAACAAAAGTTAAATTTCCTTACCACTCTCCTGAAGTTTTGGATAAGCTGTAGGATAAGCACTGGACCACAAAGTCAGTTTGAACTGCAAGGGCAGTGGTTCAAACTCATTAGCCGTTCCTCGGAAACCCATACAAGGTTGCTATGAGTCAGAACTGACTTGACAGCCCTTAACAACAACAACCACTCTCCTAGCTGTAGGGAGCTATTTCACTGTTTGTATTTTTGTAGTGTGCCTCTCTGCCACTCAGTATATTTGAGGTTGAAGGTTTACGTGAGAACTGGACAGAAGGGGCTCTTAAGTAATGGGTCATTTTCTTCCTTATATCTTTGACCAGGTGCTTTATTTTTTTAATTGGTTGCTAAAACACTGTTGTGGAATAATGGAAACAGTCAGCTACATTCATCACCATGTTGGGGAGATCAGATCTTGGTTTATTAATGCAAATCTCAGCTAAAAAGAATCAGAGCTCTCTGGTGTGTGTAATGGTTTGATTCCAAAGCTGAGACAGGGAAGGAACAAAATGAGATTGGAACATTTCTTTTGCCCACAAGATCAAGAATGATGGGACCATGACAACTGGGCATCCCATATGTGAGACTCTCACTGGCTAAATAAGATGCATGAGACAATGCTGACATGAATGAATGAATAAATAAATAAATGAAAAGGAAAGCTCTCTTTATAGTAGAGTGCCAACTAATAAATGTAATTAAAAGAAAAATGGAATTAAAAAGTCCCCATTTGGCAACCACCAGAATTTTTAGAGTCCTAGTATGGGGCTGTAGGATAAGCACTGGAATGCTAACCACAAGGTCTGTGGTTCAAATCCACCAGCTGCTCTTTGGATATCCTATACAGAGTTGCTATCAGTTGGAACTAACTCAAAAGCACTTAACACAACAGCAATAACAAATATTCAGGCAAGAATCGTCAGTGGATGCTAAAATTAGTTTTCAGTTTAATGAGAATAAATGGTGTTTACATAGACTTCGCCCAGCTAGCTCAGTCAGTAGAGCTTGAGACTTAATCTCAGGGTCGTTGGGTGTGTGCTTTGAACTACTGGTGTGGTGCTGTAGGATCACCACTGGACTGTGAACCACAAGGTCAGCAGTTTAAATCCACCAACTGCTCCTCAGAAACCCTATACAGGGCCATGGTAACTGTAGGGCAAAAGCATATTTGAGGAAGTAATTGGATTTTTGAAAAACTAACTCCAGCTCCAAGTTGGATCTCTTATTTTATATCTTAAATCCAAATCCTCAGGAGATACAAGTTTAGCTGGAGTTGGATTTTTTTTATCATGATCAATTTTATAATGACATTGTTTTGCAGACTAAACTGCAATGATTACTTGTATACCTTCACTTACTCAATTCACAATACAAGCTTTAAAAATAAAGTAAAGAAATGATTACTGATACTGTTCTGACTGAAACTATGCACCTCCAGCTTAACCCAAATGATTCCGAAAATTTGTTTAAAGCATGTATATGTGCTTATTTAAAGAGAATTATAGTGCAGAAATGTCAAAATGTTAACATTCAGGGAGTTTCTTTGCAGGACATATGGGAAGTTTTTAAAATTTTTTGCATCTTTTCTGTTGAGTTTGAAAAAATTAAAAGGAAGATAAAAAAAACACACCACATATAAGACTATAAAGTTAATTTACATATTACTGTTATTCTTTAGTGCTGTTGACTCAGTTCCAACTCATAGTGACCCTGTATTCAAACCTGTGACACCTTGCAGTTCAAACCAGCATTACTGTCCAGCACATGAACCCACAGCACCACCCCAGGACTCCTCATATATTACTATTATACTATAAATTGTTGGTATCTGGTGTGGCGTTGTTGGATAAGCACTGGAGTGGTAACCGCATAAAATCACAAAGGAATATTATAATCAATGTTTCCAAAATCAAAATCCAAGGAAAGACTCCTGAAAGCAGCTCAGGATAAATGAAATGTTCCCTATAAAGGAGAAACTGTAAGATTGAGCTCTGTAAAATTCAGCTACATGGTTTCTCAGTAGAAACTATGCAAGCAAGAAGGCAGGGGAGACATCGATAAAACTATGAAAGAAAAAAAAATGCCATACAAGAATCATATACCTTGCAAAATTGTTCCTCAATTACAACAATGAAATTAGGACATTTCCAGGTAAATAAAAATTAAAGAAACTTATAAAATCCAGACCAACTTTACAAAAAATTTTAAAGGGAGTTCTTTGGTCTGAGAACCCCAAACAGCAGAAAACAACTGGAAATTGACACACACAGTGAAACCACCTAGGAGTCAATCTAGATATAGAAGTATGTAAAGTACAACTTACTAGACTGAAAATGGGGAATCAGCTGTATCAATATATAGTGAAGACAGCTACAGAGTGAAAAGTGGGAATAGTATAGACAAAGAACTTCCAAATGTTGAGGAAGTTAAGTAGATTTCAAGATAAAACAGACAGTTTTATAATGGGGAAGAAATTAATAAACTATAGGATAACCTCAAAGAAAATTAGTACACCTTTACATTACTAAAGCAACAGCAATGAAGAAATTCACAAAATGCATAAGTAAGATGAGCTCAGCACAGAAAAATATGTGGGACAACGAATACAGCAGCACCACAAAAAGCACACACAGTAAAATAACTGCAATAAATTCATGTCTGTCAATAATTACGCTTAACATCAGTGGATTAAATGTATCAGTCAAAAGACAGAGAGGAACAGAATGGATAAGAAAATAGAATCCTTCAATGTACTGTCCACCAGAGACAGACTTACACATAAAGACAAAAACAGATTAAAAATCAAAGGATGGAAGAAAAGATATCATGCTAATGGCAATCAAAAAGAAGCAGGACAGGCAATATTAGTTTCTGAAAAAACAGACTTTAAGGCAGAAAGCCTTAATACATAAATGAAACTCTAATAGAATTGCATAAAGGAATAAGCACCTCTACAATAGTAGTAGGACATTTTAATACATTATGTTTGATAAGACAGACCAACTAGAAAGTAACTCAGAAAGACTCAGAAGACCTAACCAGCACAATCAAGCAACTTGATCTTATAGATTTATACAGAGCACTCAACCCAACAATAGCACAATACATATTATTTTCCAGTGCAGATGGAACATTCACCAGTTCACAAAGCAAGCCTCAAGAAATTAAAAAATACTGAAATTCTACAAAGCATCTTTCCAGAATCACAATACTGTAAAATTAGAAATCAACAATAGGAAGATCAAAGAAACAAAATCAAATACATGGAAATTGAATAACACCCTGCTTAAAAGCTACTGGGTAATAGAACAAATAAAACAAAATTCCTTGAATCAAATGAGAACAAAATCATAATATACCAAAATCTTTAGAACACAGCAAAAACAGCACATAGAGGACAATTTATAGTAATAAATGCACAAATCCCAAATGAAGAAAGAACCAAAATTAAAACATTACCCCAACATCTTCAACAATTAGAAAAAGAGCAGCACCAGTTATCAGAAGAAAAGAAATAAAGAACAGAGCAGTGATAAATGAGCTATAAAACAGAAAAACAATTGAAAAGTATCAACAAGACGAGAAGTTGGTTCTTTGGAAGGATTAATGAAATTGACAAACCATTGGCAAATCTAACATAAAAGAAAATGCAAATAACATGCCTAAGAAACAACAAGGTAACATCACAACAGAAACAGGAAATAAAAAGAATAATAACAATACTGTGAAGAATTGCACTCCAGTAAATTTGAAAATCTTGAAGAAATGAGTAAATGTTTAGAGAAACATGACCAACCTGAGCTAGCACAGAGAGAAGTAGAAAACATGAACAGACCACAAAAGAAGAAATTGATCAGGTAATTAAAAACAACAAAAAATGTCCAGGAGTAATAATGTGGAATACTGGATGAAACAGATTCAAAGGATGATCCCGGAACTCTGACATGCAAAGGGATAAATAGGTGGATTGAATAAAAATGGTGAGTGAGATTTGGAGTAGAAGCAAGAAAAGAGGTGTTTTCTGATTTGCGATGGTCAGTGGATCCCGGTGCAGCTATTTGGAACAGGAAGGAGCAGAACAAGGTCACGAGAGCACTCCCATTGCAGAGGTCTGACTGTTCATCAGAGATAAAGGTGTGGACATTTCTTTTCTGACATTTTGTTTTCCTCTGTCTGCCCACCTCCACTCTGGGGACTAGAATGGGGTACCTCAGCAAGTGGACACCCCCAGGGAAGTTTGTATTACCTGTACACACAAGGATCTGAACAGCAATGATAGATGGCACATAATTGAAGAAGTGGGAGGAGTCAACAGGAACTGCTTCAAAATGGGAGTGTTTTCCAAAATGGGTCTGGCCAGCACTGGGCTGGTACTGACTAGGACAAATGCCTGAACAGGCCTGAAGGGAAGTGAGAGAGGCAAAAAAATAAAAGACCAAAAACCAAACCTTGAGTTACATCATGAGGTGCAATGGGAACATCTTGAAGTTTTTCAGGTAGTTTTGAAGGCAAGAAGCCAAAAAAGGGATGCTAAAGTCTTACTTGTATTTTGCTACAGCTTTTGTTGTTGTTTTTTGTTTTGTTTTATTTTGGACTTTAGTGTCCAGTCTGTTTTTCTGGCCCCCCTTTCATCTTGGGGGTGCTCATTCTCTCCTTTCCATACCCAACAAGAGACAGCAATTGCAGTCATAGAGCCAAGCTGCAATCTCACCTTGTAACATCCTACCATCTGGGCAAGAACCAATGCCAGCTGCTATACACCAGAACAGCATAAATAACCAACATCTGCTAAGTGAAAAGAGAAGCCCATCTCGTGATCACACCTACCAGGAGGCAATCAGAGAGCTTAAGAATGTTGTCGTTATGTGCCGTGGTGTCAGTTCCGACTCATAGTGACCCTGTACAGGGTTTCCGAGGCTGTGAATCTTTACGGGAGTAGAAAGCCTCATCTTTCTCCTGCAGAACAGCTGGTAGTTTCGAACTGCTGACCCTGAGGTTAGCAGCCCAATTCATAGCTACTACACTACATGTATATTCATCTAATTTTGAAAAATTAACAGAACAACAATGCCTAAAAATCAGCAGAATATTTCTGCTCGTGTGAAGAAACAAGACAGAGTAGCTCAAATAAATGAGCTAGAGGTAGACCTAGAATTTCCATTGGAAGAAATGCTGGCTTTGGAATGGTCCAACAAGGAATTCAGGAGAATGATATGCAGGTATGCATCTAAACGTTCCACAAAAAGGTTGAAGAAAATGAGGTAGAATTCAGAAAAATGCTACAGGAACAATCAAGTAAGATAGAAATATCATTGAAAACAATTCAAAACCTGCAAAAAGAGGTCCAAGTGATTAATAATTACATGTCATTAATTGGTACACTCATAACAACAGAAGTTAAGGGACTTTGTAAATGCCAATCCAGTGCTTTAAAACAACCTAAAGGGAATTCTTTGGCATGAGAACTAACAAGAACAGACAACAACTGGAGATTGATGTACGTCACAACACCACCCAGAACTCAGTTGAGAGATGGAAGAGTCCAGAGCAGAACAAAACTACAAGAAGGAAATCAGAGGATCTTGGAGGTGAGTCTAGGATTTAAAAAGCTACAGTGTGAAAGAAGGAAAAAATACAGGAACAGAAATCCAGGTGGTGAAGAGATCAGGGAGATTGCAAGATAAAATAGACTAGTTTAAAAGGAGGAAAAAGTTAATACAATATAGGGTAACCTCTAAGAAAATACTTCACAATGTATCAAGAAAAGGAAAATCCAAGAAGAACATGAAAACATTAAAACTATGAAGAAATTAACAAGAAAAAGAACCAAAAAAATGAACTCAGCTCAGGAAGGCATGCAGAACAAAGAAACCAGCAGCACCACACACAAAAAAACAAACATCATGAGAGCAATCAATTTATAGCTGTTGATAAATACACTGAATGTCAATGGATTAAATGCACCAGCCAAGATTTAGAGAGTGGCGGAATGTATTAGAAGACAGTATCCTTCAATATCCTGTATACAAGATACAAGTATACAAGAAAGACACCTTATACACAAAGACAAAAACAGTTTAAAAATTAAAGGACTGAAAAAAATAATATACCAAGCAAATTGCAATAAAAAACGAGCAGGAGTGGTAATACTAATCTCTGATAAAATAAACTTTAAGGCAAAATCACCTTAAGAGATACAGGACATTTTCTCATGATAAAAACGTTATTTAAACAAAAGGACATAACCATAATATCTGTGCTCCCAACGATAGAGCCCCAAAATATATAAAGCAAAACCTAATAGAATTGAAAAAAAGAAATAGACGAATCTACAATAATAGTGGGATATTTCAATACACCACTTTGGAAAAATAACAAAACAACAAGAAAGAAATTTGACATAGACACAGTGCAACTAATTAACACAGTCAACCAATTTGACCGCACAAATTTGTACAAAGCATTCAACCCAACAACAGCACAATATACATTCTTTTTGAGTGCACATGAAACATTCTTCAGAATAGACCATGTGTTAGCCCACAAAACAAGCTTCCATATATTCAAAAATATCAAAACATTATAAAGCATTTTCTCAATCACAGTGTTATAAAATTAGAAATCAACAGTAACAAGATCAAAAAAAGTCAAATACATGGAAACTGAATAACGCCCTAATTACTGTACATATTCAAAAAGAAGAAACAATCAAAATCAGCACAGTAACACAACATGTCCAACAATTAGAAAAAGACCAGCAAAGTAAACCTGTAGTCACCAGAAGAAAAGAAATAATAAAGTAGAACAGAAATAGCTGAAATAGAAAACAGAAAAATGAAAGCATAAACAAGACAAGAAGCTGGTTCTCGGAAAGGATTAATGAAATTGACAAACCATTGTCAAACCTAACAAAAGAAAAGAGAGAAGACAACACAGAAGAAACCACATGGGTGACTTCACAACAGAAACAACGGCAATCAAACGGATAATAACAATACCATGAAGAGTTGTACTCCAACAAATATGAAAACCTAAAGGAAAGGGATACATTTTAGAAAACACGACCTACCTAAATTTACACATTGAAGTAGAAAATTTCAACAGACCTATAACAAAAGAAAAAATTGATCAGGTCATCAAAAAACCAAAAAAGGTCCAGGCACAGATGACTTTACTGGTGAATTTTACCAAGCATTCAGAGAAGAGCTGTGAGCAATTGTACTCAAAACTATTCCAGATGATAGAAAAGAATGAAAAACTCCCTAATATATTTTATAAAGCAAGCATAACCCTCATACCAAAACCGGGGAAGGACAGCACCAAAAAAGAAAATTATAGACCACTATCCGTCATGGAGTCCTAGTGTGGTGCTGTGGGCTAATGTGTCAGACTGCTAAGTCATTTGAACTGCAAGATCGGAAGTTTAAGCTCTTTGGAAACCCTATACAAGGTCGCTATGGGTCAGAATCGACTCGACAGCACTTAACAACATCCATAACAAATCCCTCATGAACATAGATGTAAAAATTCTCAACAAAATCCTAACCAGTATAATTCAGCAACATATCAAAAGAATAGTACATCATGACCAAGTGGGATTCATATCAGGGATGTAAGGATGGTTCTGTATTATAAAAACAATCAATATAATCCATGATATAAATTTTAAAAAGGGAAAAGAACCACCGCAATCGTACTGATTTGATCCAGAAAAGTCATTTGACAAAATCCAACATTCATTCTTGATAAAAACGCTCAATGTAGTAGGAATTGAAGTGAAATTCTTCAGCATAATTAAGAGCATATGTACAAAATCAACAGCCAACATCACTCTTCAGTGGAGAGAAACTGAAAACTTTCCCTTTGTGAACAGGAACCAGAGAAGGATGCCCTTTATCACCACTCCTATTCAATATTGTGTTGGAAGTTTTAGCCAGAGCTATAAGGCAAGATAGAAAAATAAAAGGCATGTAAATTGGCAAAGAAGAAGTAAAACTCTTTCTGTTGTTTGCAGATGAGATGATACTATACATAGAAAACCCCAAAGACTCATAGGAAGATTCAGCAAAGTGACAGGGTACAAGATAAACATACAAAAATCAGTTGGATTCCTCTGTACTAATAATGACAACTCTGAAAAGGACGTTAGGAAAGCAATCCCATGTACAATAGCCACCCAAAGGATGAAATATTTAGAAATAAATCTAACCAGAGAGACAAAAGACCTATTTAAAAAAAAAAAGGAGTCCTGGCGTAGTGCTGTGGGTTAATATGGTGAACTGCAAAATTGGTTTGAACCACAGGGTCAGCAGTTCAAGCTCAACAGTTGCTCTTCCAAAACCCTATACAGGGTCACTGGATTGTAACTGATTACACGACATTTAACAACAAACAGCTACAACAAGGACAAAGAAAATTACAAGATTGCTCCAAAAAAACCAAAACAGTTACAAAAATGGAAGAATATACTGTGTTCCTGATTAGGAAGACTTAACATTTATGAAAATGTCAATATTACCCAAAGCAATCTATAGGTATAATGCAACCCCAATCCATATTCCAACAACCTTCTTTAAAGAGATGGGAAAAGCAATTATAAACTTTATATGGAAAAAAAAACAGTCCTCAGATAAACAGCACAGCTTAAAGAGGAGAAAAAAGTTAGAGGCCTTTTACTTCCTGATTTCAAAAGTTACTACATGGCTACAGTGGTCAAAGTAGCCTGGTGTTGTTAGAATGAAAGATACATAGATCGATGGAACGAATTGTGAATCCAGACATTAACCCATCCACATACAGTCAACTAAGTGATCTTTGACAAAGATTGAATGGGGAAAAGATAGTTTCTTCAACAGATGATGCTGGCAAAACTGGAAATCAATAATGCAAAAGAATGAAACAAGACCTTTACATCACACCATAAACAAAAACTAACTTGGATTAAAGACCGAAATGTAATCCCCAGAACTATAAAGGTTGTCAAAGAAAAAGGAACAAATTTAAGGTCTCTAATATTCTTCTTGGATCAACTATCAACACTTATGGAAGCAGCAGTCAAGAAATTAAACGATGTATTGCATTAGGCAAATCTGCTGCACAAGGAAGACCTTTATAAAGTGTTGAAGAGCAAAGGTGTCAGCTTGAGGACTAAGGTGCGCCTGACCCAAGCCATGATATTTTCAGTAATGTAATATGCAAGCGGAAGCTGGACAGTGAATATGGAAGACCGTAGAAGAATTGATTCTTTTGAGTTATGGTGTTGGAAGAGAATATTGAAAGTGCCACGGGCTGCCAAAGAACCAATAGATCTGTGTTGGAAGAAGTGTAGCCAGAGTGCTCCTTGGAGGTCAAGATGGCCAAACTTAGTCTCTCATACTTTGGACATATCGTCAGGAGGAAGCAGTCGCTGGAAAAGGATATCATGCTTGGTAAGGTGGAGGGTCAGAGAAAAAGAGTAAGACCCCCAACGAGATGGATTGGCCAAGTGGCAGCATCGATAGACAAGTGTGGCAACAGTAGTGAGGTTGGCCCAGGATCGGGTAGTGTTTCCTTCTGCTGTGCATAAGGACGGTATGAGTCAGTACCGACTCGATGGCACCCAACAATAACAGTGACTTTCATTGAGTCCGTTAGAAGGATTTAGGAGGGAGGTGATAAACTTATATTAGTAAATGAATTTAGATGTTTAGGGATTAATGTTTGGAGTAGGATTTATGTTTCTAATTAGCAGTTTTATGCTTATTGATAAAGTACTACTAGACAGATGACTGCTTCCTTCTGTGGTTCTTTGCCTTCTGCAGTGAGTGACAATTAAAGTTAGGGACTACTCTGTCAGGAGACCGCTCTTTCAGAGCTATTGGATATACTAGATACATGGAGGACTGTAGTTCGGTGATATGCTGGGAGAGGGGAGGCTAGTATACTTTTCTTTTCTCTGGAGCCTGGCTCTAAATTAAAAGTGGCACTATATTCAAGTATTTATGTTTTAATAAAAAAACCTTTTTTTAATTTTTTTATTGTCCAGGTCACGTTTACAAAAAGAAAGTTTGGATTAATGAAGAAAGCCTATGAACTTAGTGTGCTCTGTGACTGTGAAATAGCTCTCATCATTTTCAACAGTTCTAACAAACTGTTTCAGTATGCCAGCACTGATATGGACAAAGTTCTTCTCAAGTATACAGAATATAACGAACCTCATGAAAGCAGAACCAACTCGGATATTGTTGAGGTAACATAATCTAGTAATGCTTAAATTACAAGTAATAACCAAGTCTTCAGTTAGTAACTTTAGCTGTCTGATTGCTTTTTATGTTCAATAGTTTATCAGTTACAGAGAGAACAGTTTTTGAGAGTCATTTCTTAGAAGAAGGATCTAAATGCTATGTTCTAACTTATGAACATTTTTAGTTAGCTCAGAATGAACTTGCTTGGTTTATTATATATATCAGAATAATCTAATATTTCTTCCATGATTGCTTATTTTTAAAATAATATTATGTGGTGTTAAATTGCTTTAGGTATGAAGTTATAATACTATAATGATTTTTATGTCAGTGACTACCAACAGCTTTAAACACAAATGAAATGGAGGAAAATATATAAATGATGTTTCTATATTGTAAAATAGTGCTTTATATGGGAGAGAAGCATAGCCACATTTTATTTTTTTTATTTGCTTCCTATTTTGTATCTCATAGTTCTTCCAACTAATTACATCTAAAAAAAGATAGAATTTTTTTTTTTATATTTGAAAATAGTGTTTTAAAACAAAACCTTCAAAAAGAAGAACTGATTATGTTTTCCATTTAAATTGTTTTCTGCTACAAAATATTATAAAATACATCTTTTCCATGTATGTTTCTAATAACATTTTATATTAGCTTCACAAAGTTCCATTATAATAAATGAAATTAAAATAGATAAATGGAAGCTTTTACTATTTTATTGTGTGGAAATCTAATTTATTTATATCCACACATTATGGTTATAAGTCTAGGGATACGTTTAAAATGTCAGCTATACCTCTGTGCATTAGCCATTTCTTTTTGGACAGTGATTGATTTATATTACTACAAAAAATTCTTTTTATGTTTTACAAATTGTATTAGTTGGAATTTCACTAAGTGATCCTGTTACTTTTTCATCGTTTGTCAATTGCTTCAAATGAGAAATGAACGTACAGTGTAATTTCACCTGAGATTCATGCCTATTGCTTGACTTGCCCACAGTTCTGTTTAAGGGGTTGTGTATTGTGAGCACATCCTGAAATGTATATGAAGCTTTTGATTTAATTTTTATTATTACTTCTATTAGACACAGGAGTCCTAGTGGCACAGTGGGTTAACCGTGGGAGAAAGATGAGACAGTCTGCTCCCTTACAAATTTATAGCTTCAACCCTACTTTGTTCTGTAGGGTCGCCATTAGTCAGAATCGACTAATGGTAATGGGTTTTCTGTTAAAGTGCATGGTTCCTGTCTTTAGCCAAACCTTTTAAAACAGTTTTTTTCTGTGTCATTTTAAAATTGTCTTAACGTCATTTAGCATTTATGCATATTTCATCACATCTGTGCAATATGTGAACTGTTTAGTGGACTCTTTCCTGGTTTCATATCAAGAATATATTTTGTACTATTAGGGGATTGCCATTAAGATAAATTACCTAAGAGATTTTATAACTGAATTATTTGAAACGGGAAATACCCCTTGTGTGTTTAAAATCATGTTTTATTTTTCAAAACTATGCCTTATCAAAATTTTCACTTTATTAAGTCAAACAAGAGCATAGAGTTGACTTTAATAATGTCAACATATAGGTGTTCTAGCTAGTTTCATGATACAAGGTAACTACCTCTTTAACTCTACTACTATGCTTTTTCATTGCAGCAGTTGTTCTGAACCCTGGTAATTGATGGTACTTTGCACAGCCTGAACAGAGAATATTAAAATTATAGTCTGATTTAACCCTCATAATGTTTTCAGGCTACTAAATTTTGTTTTGTGGTCGAATTTTATAATAGAATAAATCCTAAACAATTTTTAGCAGGCTCCTATTACTGTATGAAGGAAATATTTACATCTCAGTTGCCAATTGAGATTTTGATGATTCCTTTTAATGGCATTTCTTTGTTATATGAATCTTAACCCGATATTTCTTTATGAAGTTTGAGTTATATGAATACAATAGACAGAAGACATATGAGATAATAAGTAATAAGAAATTAGTGGTAGAATAAATTATAAGGCTTAAGTCACCTTTTCATAAAGTCTTCCTGAGTCATCCTTGATTTTAAGACATGGTTGTATACTCAAAAGGTATGTGTTCTTTCATATGTGAGGATGTCATTGCAACATCTTCAGCTACATCCTCACTAGTTGTGTGTACTTGTATTCAAATTGTTTTTTACCTGTGGCGGTAGTGGTTAGACTGAAAAGGTTGTTGAAACCAAAAGTTTATCGGTTAAAACTAATAATTGTTGTTGTTAGGTGCCATCAATTGGTTCCTACTCACAGAGACCCTATAGACAACAGAACCTAACACTGCCTGTACTGCGCCATGCTTACAGTCATTGATACGCTTGAGCCCATGCTGCTGCCACTATACTGATCCATCTTGTTGGAGGTCTTCCTCTTTTTCGCTGACCCTCCACTTTACCAATTATAATGTCTTCCAGGGACTGGTCATTCTTAATAATATGTCTGAAGTATGAGAGATGAACTCTAGCCATCTTTGCTTCTAAGGAGCATTTTGCTGCTGTTAATATGTGCTGTCGAGTCAGTTCCGACTCATAGCGACCCTGTACAGGGTTTCCAAGGCTGTAAATCTTTACGGGAGCAGAAAGCTTTATTTTTCTCCTGCAGAACAGCCGGTAGTTTCGAACTGTTGACCTTGCAGTTCACAACCCGATTTGTAACCACTACGCTACCAGAGCTCCTTTTGGCTGCACTGCTTCCTAAATAGATTTGTTTGTTCTTCTGGCAGTCCATACATGGTTCTGTAAATATTCTTCTCCAATAGCATAACTCAAGTGCATAAATTCTTCTACAGTCTTCCTTGTTTATTGTCCAACTTTCACATGCATGTGAGGCTATTAAAAATACTATGGCTTGAGTCAGTCATACCATACATAGTCCTGTATGTAACATCTTTGCTTCTTAATATAGAGGTCTTCTGCAGCAGATTTATCAAATATAATATTTCCTTGTTAACTACTGCTTCTATGAATGTTGATTGTAGATCCAACCAAAGTGAAGTCTTTGGCAATGTCAATATTTTATCCATTTATCATGATGTTATTTATTATTGGGCCAGTTGTGAGGATTTTTGTTTTCTTTACGTAGCTCTGAAATCATACTGAAGGTTATGATCTTTGACCTTCCTTCAGTAAGCATTTTAAGTCCTCTTTGCTTTCAGCAAGCAAAGATGTATGTATTATGTGCATATCATATGTGATTAACGAGTCTTCTTCAATCCTGATGCATTCTTCTTCTTATGGTGTGGCTTCTTGGATTATTTGTTTAGTTTACAGATTCAGTTTACAAATATGGTGGAAGGATACATACCTGGTGGAGACCTTTCCTGATTTTAAGCCACTCAGTGTTTCCTTGTTCTCTTTGCAGGTTCCTCATGAGCACAATCAAGTGTTCTGGACTGCCTGTTCTTTGCAGTGTTATTCATAGCTTTTCAGTGTCCACACAGTCAATATCCTTTGCATAGTCAGTAAAACACAAGTAAACATCTTTCCGGTTTTCTCTGTTTTGAGCCAAGATCCATCTGATGTCAGCAATGGTAACCTTAGTGCCGTGTCTTCTTCTGAATGGTGTTTGAGTTTCTGGCAATTCCCTGTAGATGAACTGTTTCAGTCGTTTAAGAATTGGAATTATCTTCAGCAAACTTTTTCTTGTATGTGGTATTAATTGCACATGATATTAATGATACTGTATTATTCATTGATTTCCACATTCTGTTGGATCACCTTTCTGTGAAATGTGCTCAAACATGGATCACATCCATTCAGTTGACCAGGAGCTGTCTTCCAGATTTCTTGGCATAGAGAAGTGAGTGCCTCCAGTGCTGCATCATTTTGTTGAAATATTTAAATTTGTATTCCATCAGTTCCCTGGAGCCTTGTCTTTCACCAATACCTTAAACTTCCTTCCTCCAGTACCATCAGCTCTTTAAATGGTTGAACATCACCCACTTCTTTTTGATACAGTGATTCTGTGTATACCTTCCTTCTACTTTTGATCCTTTTTGTATCATTCAGTACTTTATACATAGAATCCTTCAATATTACAAGTTAAAGTTTGAATTTTTACTTCAGTTCTTTTAGCTTGTGAAATGTTTAGTGTATTTTGTTTTCTAACTTTAGGTCTTTGTGCATTTCATTTTAATATTTTGTGTTCTTGAGATACCCTTTGAAATTTTCTGTTCAGCTCTTTTGCCTCATTTCTTCCATTTACTTTAGCATCTCTACACTAGAGAGCAAGTTTCAGAGTCTCTTCTTACATACATTTTGGTCTTTTCTTTATTTCCTGCCTTTTTAATGGCCTTTTGCTTACTTCTCATATGATGTTGATGATGACATCCTACAGTTCTTCTGGTCTTCAGTCTTTAGTGTCCAATGCATCATATCTGGTTTTGGGGTTTGAACTGCAAGGTTGGCCATTCAAACTCAAATAGCCACTCCACAATTGGAACTGATTCACTGTCACTTAACAACAGCAGCAGTGCTTAGGGTATTCATCTTTGTGCTTTCCATTTCATTTTGACAGCTTCATACTTCATAAATTGCATGTTCTGATTGTCAAAATGGATGTTTGCAGCTCTTTCCTCTCATTTTGAGCTTTACTTCCATCAGCAGATAAAGGTCTGGAAAGCTTTGCTTTATTTGTGTCATCATGGTTAATTCTATTTTGAGGAGGCAGCTCTTCCCCAGTCTAATTTTAAATGTCTTCCAATCTGAGGAGCTCATCTTTTGGCACTCTACTTGACAGTATTCTGGTCCCAGTCATAATGTTTTCAACTTCCAGCACTAAATCTCACAGGGTTCCACGGCTCCTAATAAGGTTTTCAGTGGCTAAATATTCAGAAGTAGTCTGCCTCTCTGTTGTATTCGTTCCCCATCCTTATACAACCTATATGCTGAGTAAATAATCCAAGAAGCTGGGTTCTATGAAGAAAAACGTGGCATCAGGATTGGAGGGACTTATTAACAGCCTACGATATGCAGATGATACAACCTTGCTTGCTGAAAGTGAAGAGGACTTAAAACAGTTACTGATGGAGATCAAAGAGCACAGCCTTAGGTATGGATTACATCTCAATGTAAACAAAACAAAAATCTTTACCACTGGACCAGTAAATAACATTCTTATCAATGGAGAAAAGATTGAAGTTGTCAAGGACTTCATTCTTCTTGGATCAACCATCAACACTCACAGACGCAGCAGTCAAGAGATCAAACGACGTATTGCATTAGGCAAATGTGCTGCACAAGACCTTTAAAAGTGTTGAAGACCAAAGATGTCAGCTTGAGGACTAAGGTGCACCTGACCCAAGCCATGGTATTTTCAATAACCTCATATGCATGTGAAAGCTGGTTAGTGAATAAGGAAGACCGTAGAAGAATTGATGGCTTGTGAGTTATGGTGTTAGAGGAGAGTATTGAAAGTGCCATGGGCTGCCAAAAGAACCAATAGATCCGTCTTGGAAGAAGTGTAGCCAGAGTGCTTCTTAGAAGCCGACATGGCCAAACTTCATCTCTCATATTTCGGACATATTGTCAGGAGGGACCAGTCACTGGAAAAGGATATCATGTTTGGTACGGTGGAGGGGTCAGAGAAAAAGAGTAAGACCCCCAACGAGATGGATTGGCCAAACGGCAGCATTGATAGACTCAAGTGTGGCAACAGTAGTGAGGTTGGCCCAGGATCAGGCAGTGTTTCGTTCTGCTGTGCATAAGGTCACTATGGGTCAGTACCGACTCGATGGCACCTAACAACACCACCAAAAGTCTGCCTCTCCTTCTTTTGTAGTCTTTCGAAGTTTGGAAGTGCCGCTATAACTTGTTCACCATGGGTGACCCTGCTGGTATTTAAAATACCAGTGGCATAGCTTCAGCATAACTACAGCATAAACCACCACAGTATGACCCACTGACAGATAAGTAGTTGTTTATATATATTTAATTATGTTTCCTTAAAAATTTGTAAGGAGATTGTGTATATGTATGTATGTATGTATGTATTTCTTTACATCAAAAAAATGATGTATTTGTTTTTTTCTAAAAGTTGATTAAAATACATTCTACAGCCAGAGTAAAGATATGTTTTCACTCACCGTGTTGTGTGTGTGTTTATGTGTGTATAGAGTGGCACTGTGGGATAAACACTCAACTGCAAGGTTGGTTTGAACTGCAAGGTCAGCATTTGAAATTCACCAACAATAACAACGTATTTGCATGCATATGTACATGTATATACACACACACATATATTTATTTCTTGAAATTTCTAACAGATGTGATCATTTTGGAAGAAAATTCTGTGATATTCTTTTGTTCTTGACCAAAATACTGACTCTGAGGTGATGTTACAATACTAGAGAGTCATAACACTGAATGTTCTTTCTACTACCCACAGTTTTGTAAATCACTGAAGTGATGTTTTATCTATAAACTTGTGACAAGGTTGTGTTGATGTTATTGATTCTTTATAAATGATGAGGTTCTAGATTCTCCTGTAGAAGAGCACATCAGGACTAAACTAAGGCATAAATAGCTTTAAGTGATCTACTCTAGATATTTTCTCATGTAATATAACTAAGAATGAAATTTACTTTGAAAAGTTGATGAGCAACTTCCATAAGATCTCTAATGTGACTTGGCACCTGTTCCCTATTGCATGTATTTTAGCTTCACAATGAGTGAGAGTTTCCTTTCTTCCATTTTACTACAATATCCTTGGGCAGAGTCTGAGTTTATGAAAATGGAGCCCTCTCTCTATATTTCTCATTGTTACATCCTACACATAAACTCTTCTGGAATGTACAGTGAGGAAAAGGAGAGTCGTGAACTCTGCTCTGCTGTTCACTGGCTCTGTGTAGTCTGAAGCATAAGTGTGCACATGCATTGTTTCTAGAGAATTCCATCTAGTGTGTTTTGGGGAGCACTATAAAAGTAGTCAGTATTTGAGTACTGTGACTACAATAAAAGAATAACTTTAACTGTAGATATTATAAATCAATCCGTGGGGCAGTGTTTCAGCTTTCCTCTCTGTGCTTCATACTACCCATATGCTTAAACAAGTTTCCTGAACATTTGACATAAATTTTAATCATTTAAAACAATTTGATTGTTGTGATTAGTGCCGTCAGGTTGGTTCTGAATAAGGGAGCAGAAAGCGCCATCTTCTCTCCTGTGGAGCAGCTTGTGGATTTAAACTGACAACCTGGTGGTCATCCTACAGCACCACCAGTGCTCCCAAAATATGTTGGTATTGTTGTGTGCCATCAAGTCAGTTGTGACTCATAGGGTTTCTTTGTGTTTGAACTGATGACCTTGAGGTTAATAGTAGTTCAGTGTTTTATCCTAGAGTGCCACACCAGGGCTTCAAAATTTGATTAGTGTTACTTACATTTAAAAAATTATTTCTGTGTAACTTTTTAAGCAATTGTTTTTACATATTTAGAACATGTATTTATACATTTTGAATTAAGGTATTTGCAGAAGAAAGATGAGGCTTTCTGCTACCGTAAACATGTGTTGTTGTTGTTAAATGCCATCGAGTCCATTCCGACCCATAGGGACCCTGTATAGGGTTTCCAAGAAGAAGCTGGTGAGCTTGAACCACTGACCTTGCCATTCAAACGACTTTGCAGTCTGACGCATTAGCCCACAGTGCCACAACAGGATTCCATACAGCCTCGGAAATTCTGTAAAGGATCAGTGTGAGTTGGAACCGAGTATAGGGCACACAACCACCACCAATTTGGCCTTATACTCTCGGAAGGACTTTTATTACTTTATTGAATCATTATTATCATCTTCAGTTCATAGTTGAGGAAATAGAGCTAGTAGAAAGAGGATGACAGCTGAAGGTTTGAAGCTACAGGAAAGAAGTTAAGGCTATTGTAAAATAATTCGATAAAAATGATAGAAAATGTGTAACATTGTGTCATTAGTTTTGTAAATTTTTAGTTGTTTTATATTATCAATGATTAAATAAGAGAAAACCTGCTTTGTCGAGGCTCAGTAGTCCTTGTATGTCTTCATATTACAAAGGAATTTGGAAATAATACATTATCTTAGAGAAAGTAAGATACGGGATCAGCATAAGACGTGTCTGTGAACTAGGAAATAAAAACAGCTGGTAGTAAAAGGGACCCTGGCAGGATCATTTTATTAAATCAGTAGTTCTTAGGGTATCAGTTTAATTCAGGTCAGGGGCGTCAGTATTACCAGGGACCTTGGTAATACTTAGAAATGTAAGTTTTAGAAATGCCTAATCTTAGACCTTACTGAATCAGAAACTTTGGGGATAAGGCCTAAGTTATCTTGTATTAAAGTGAATTAACTTGTCCTAAGTACAGAGTCATCATCCAGCTTTTAAAATATATCTCTCAGAATATCCCCTGAAATCACTTTAAGCAATGAGTAAGCACACATTCAAAATAGTATCTGAAATAGTGTTCAAAATAGTACTGGTGTGATTTGCAAATTCGGGAACATGTTTCTAGTGGGTTACTTTTCTAACTGACTCAATATGCTTATAAGTTGTTGTTGTTGTTAAGTGCCGTTGAGTCGGTTCCTACTCATAGTGACCCTGTATAGGGTTTCCAAGGAGCAGCTGGTCAGCTTGAAATACCGACCTTGTGGTTCAAACTGACTTTGCAGTCCAGCTAATTAACCCGCAGAGCCACACCAAGACTCCATATAAGACAGGACTGCTTATAAGAGCTTCTTGGAATGTATGTTAAGAGAGTGTTGTAGGAATGGATGGGAGAGATGAAGTCCAGTGTCTCAGTTGAACCAAAAAGATAGGTAAATAAATGACTTCTGTCTGCTGAGATTTTTTAGTACTGACCTTACAAAATTGGAGGCGTGGTTATGCTTAGGTTTTCTGATTGTTGTCAAGTGCCATCCAGTGGTTCACCAACTCATATTGAGCATGTTTGGGGTTTCTGAGGAGCAGCTGGTGAATTTGAACTGCCAACCTTGATGTTAGCAGTCCAGTGTGCTGCGAGGTTTTCTGATAGTGTTATAATATTCTCAAAGAGGCCAATTTTCTCCCAATTTAGAGATGAGGAATGGAATCAAACAGGGAATGTTTAAGAGGCTTGCCTACAATTTTTCAGGGCTGCAGTGGAGCAGCGGGGGAAGGGAAAATGAGACATCTGAAGATAAGACAAAGCTTCCTTCCACCTCCAGCTCCCTACCCTGCTCTTTTATTCCTAACAGAACCTGAAGCAGCAGGGTGATGATTCACAGGGTGAGGCACACAATCCTCATGGCCCTCCGCTTCCTCCCACGTGTCACGTCACCTCACCTCACATAGCAATCACTGTAGCTCCAGCAATCGCAGTTTTACTATTTTTGGTTTCTTCTGCATTTGAATATTGTTATTTATCATGCATTTCTTGGCTTTCATTTATGTGCATTTTTTAAGGAAATACATTGCATCTTTTATGTGTGATTTTTTTTTTTTTTTTTTTTAGTTATGAGGTTAGACTATTAAGAAATTTATATTGTTGATATATAAATGAGAGTTCAAGAGGGGAAAAGAGGTAGTATATATCACTTTGTGATATAATTCACATTTTATAATTTTTTGTGATTATTGACAACTACTCATGTGCCCTGTGTGTCAGGGAGTGAATGAAACCGTTCTTGTCCTCAGATAAATTGTTCCTTTTGCTCTGGAATGCTTTTGATATATTGGTCACATTTTTGATTAGTGAGAGAAACAGTCTTAAGAGAGGAAATTTTCTCTAGATGTGACAGCATCATTGAGTCCTCTAAAGGCTAGGGTTGGAGAGAGAAATGGATTAGAAGAAAGGTTCTAAGTCAAGGGAAAGGTTATGTGGAAATTTGGGAATTAGACACAGTACACTTGTTTAGTGGGGCTGAAATTAGCTAAGTATAGCTGTAGCATAGCATGAGGAGTGGAAATAGCTAAGATCTGAGAAGTAAACCAGATCGCAAAATGCATATGAGCTTTATTTTAGAGGTTTGCTTAGTCCTTGAAAGAACATAGTAAAATATAGCTGCCTAGGTTTCACAGAGTAGCTTAATTTCCCAAGATACAAGTTGATTTTTTTCCAACACTTTCTACTTGTTTAATTCAGTGAAATTGATTACAGTCTTTGTGGTGTAAAACCATTATTCCTATTCTTTCTCAAATTGTTCCACCAGTATTAACATAAATTCAGTACCCCCAAAGCAAAAGTTCCCCCTTTTCCTTCCTCCCACCCCTGGTAAAAACTAATACTCCTCAATTTCTTATATTAATGAGATCATATAGAATCGACCCTTTTGTGACTGGCTGATTTCACTCAGCATAATATTTTCAAGGTTTATTCACATTGTGACATGGATCAGGACCTCATATCTCTTTATGGAGATGTAATAAGCCTTTGTATGTATCGTATTTTATTTATTCATTCATCTGTTGATGGATATTTAGGTTATATCTACCTTTGGCTATTGTGGAAAATGTTGCCATGAATGTAAGGATCTTAATATGTCATTTACCCTTTCACCCCTAGGAAAGTTGTTGGAATAAAATATTTTTGTTGTTAAGTGCAGTCGAGTCAGTTCTGACTCAGCAACCCTGTATAAGGTTTCCAAGCAGCAGTCGGTGGATTTGAACCATCGACCTTGTTAGCAGTCCAGAGCTTATCCTATAGCATCATACCAGGAGTAGAATAGGTGGTACTTTTCTTTTCTCAGACAGAGAACGAGTTGTTGGATGCCCTCCCGTGGATTCTGACTCACACCAACCCCACATGAGGGCATAGAACTGCCTCTTAGGCTTTCTTGACTAATCTGTATGCAGGCAGATGGCCAGGTCTTTCTCCTGCAGAGTCTCTGGGTGACTTCTAAGGAACATTGCTGTGAGCAGTCAGGCACTTCACTGGTAGTGCCTCCAGGCTCCTTAGAGAAAGGGTAAACACCATCTAGAGTCTTTTCCTTTCTGTGAGTCAGAATTCAGGCTTTGCTGTGTTGTGGTTTTTTTCTTCTTTTCCTCATTATTTTTGAAAAAATCCAAGATAGAGATTATTTTAGAACTTGCTTCATGGTAATTTTTCCTTGAAGGTAAGAGAGGAGAGAAAGGATGTTTATACATTTTTGTGTTTATTACACTGATATTTATTGAAATAAATACCAGGCTTGTGCTAGACCCTGGAAATGCAGTGATAATTGACTATGGTTCTACTTTGTTCCTTACAAAATGGTGTGTGGGCCCATTGTGATTCTTCACATTTTTATGGGTTTTTCAAAATGACGTATTTCAGTTTTGTTGTTGCCTCTTAGATTTTCTAACAAAGTAATAATATGTTCTGTGGAGTGGTTTTTCAGATGCTTTTAAACATAAATTCTAAAATTAGCTTTAAAATACATTGGCTTTCAAATGTTTATAACGTATTTATTAAAATAGGAAATTATTTAGAAATGCAAATAAATTTATAGAAAGATATAAACAGTGTTTACTTACTTCTTTTATTGTTATTTTAAGTGCATTGGACAGTTAACATTCTCAAAATACCAGTTGTGGCCTTCACAGTTTTTTAAATCAGAATGGTAAAACATAGCTATCCACACATTTTTCTTTAATTGTCCTGTCTTAATAAGAAATGCTTTGCCACTATTGTTTTTCCCTTCTTGCTTCCTTCACTCATTTCTTGTCCCTGTGTATGTAAGAGAAAGAAAAACGTGACATCAGAATTGGAGGAAGACTCATTAACAACCTGTGATACGCAGATGATACAACCTTGCTTGCTGAGTGAAGAGGACTTAAAATACTTACTAATGAAGATCAAAGACCACAGTCTTCAGTATGGATTGCATTTCAATGTAAAGATAACAAAAATCCTCACCATTGAACCAATAAGTAACATTCTTATCAATGGAGAAAAGTTTGAAGTAGTCACATAACTTCATTTTTCTGTGATTAACCATCAACACTCATGGAAGCAGAAATCAAGAAATGAAACGACATTGCATTCGGCAAATCTGCTGCACAAGACCTTATAAAGTGTTGAAGAGCCAAGATGTCAGTTTGAGGACTGAAGTGTACCTGACTGAAGCCATGGCATTTTCAATAATCTCATATGCATGTAAAAGCTGGACAGTGAATAAGGAAGATTGTAGAAGAATTGATGCATTTGAGTTATGGTGTTGAAGGAGAATATTGAAAGTACCATGACTGCCAAAAGAACAAATAGATCTGTGTTGGCTGAAGTACAGCCAGAGTGCTCCTTGGAAGCCAGGATGACCAGACTCTGTCTCTCATACTTCGGACATACTGTCAGGAGGGACCAGTCCCTGGAGAAAGATACCATGTTTGGTAAGGTGGAGGGTCAGAGAAAAAGAGGAGGACCCCCAATGAGATGGATTGGCCAAGTGGCAGCATCGGTGAGCTCACGTGTAGCAACAATTGTGAGGTTGGCCCAGGACCAGGCAGTGTTTCGTTCTGTTATGCATAGGGTCGCTGTGAGTCGGTACCGACACAATGGCAACTAAAAACAACAACAGGAACAAGAGAAAGAATAAGAATTTTCAGGGTCTGTGTTTTTTTTTTTGGAGTCCTGGTGTGGCGCTGTCACATATGCACTGGACCACAAGGTTAGTTTGAACCACTTGGAACCGACTGAATGGCACTTAACAACAGCAGGGCTGTTCCACGTAGCAGCTTAATTGGTTTCACTCAGTCTGAAGTATAATCCAAAGCCAATCTTGCCCATATGCTGAACTGAGAAAATGAAAGTATTGTTGTGCTTTTTAGCAGAAGTTTGTATAAAGTCTTCTAAATTATTTGAAAGGAATTATAGATACATGGAAAGTAAAGCTGCCTTTAAGAAAATCAGTTAACTTTAGGTGAACAGTGTAGCCATACCTATGAAATTGTTTAGATAATACATTCTGCTATATTAAATATTTTAATATCTATGTAGATTAATGCATCATAGTTTTTAAATCAGAAAATGAATGTTGCTTGACATCTTACAAATAGTGAACAGTTGTCAGCTCTAATTTAGGTATACTTATTAACTAACTCTCAAAGCCTGGGCCAGCTATATGGTAGCACAAAAATGACACTCTTGGGGCAGTGTATTCAGTTGTTAAATCAGTAAGAATGCTAATAATGTTTTGATATTTATTCAAGCAAAACATTAATAAACATCTAGCCAGTATTCTTTTTTTGGTCTGTCAAACTGACTCAGCAGCACCTAACAACAACCACCACTGGTTGTTAGCATGGTGAATTAATATGTCTCCTAGTGTTGAGGTAGCCTTGCTTTCTTGGAATATTATTTTAATCTGGTACTTTATTCTAAGGAGCTCTGGTAGCGTAGTGGTTACGAATCAGGCTGCAAGCCTCAAGGTCAACAGTTCTAAACTACCAGCTGTTCCGCGGGAGAAAGATGACGCTCCCGTAAAGATTTACAGCCTCGGAAACCCTGTACAGGGTTGCTGTGAGTCGGAACCGACTCCACGGCACACAACAACAACAACTTTATTCTATGTTCTAGTATTTTTTTTTTTAAGTTTTTATTGTGAACTGAGTCATTTACATGGGAGGCCATCGATTTTACACTCATTCTATCATATTTTGTTTCATTACAATGGTTACAATCTCATCATTCAACAGTATTTGCTTCTATTTCTGTTGTTGTTTTTTTTTAATGTACACAAAAACACTCAGGAATATATAATCATTTAAACAACCAACCAAAGAGCACATTCTGCAAGCCTGCCTCCTGGACACCAGCACACAGCCTTTATCTTCCCATGAGTCTGGAGTCTTCAGCTGCTCCCTCTCTCCATGTCCTCATCTCTGTCTCCATCTCTGGTGTTGCTACTTCTCTGGATAGGGTTCCACATTCTCTGGATAGGGTTCCACATGCTCTTGTCCCTTGATGGTCCTAGCATCTTTTGTTCCTGGACTGTAAGATTAACTACTCCTCCCTTTATATTACAAAACTTCTACCTTTACAGTTGTGACAATCGCAATTATTCATGATAACAATCATTCACTCTTGAATCCTAAGAATCTTATCCTCATCTTTTTTCACCAGACCCCTCTAGACAAGATGAAAACTATTTGGTAGGGGTTCTACCTTCCCTTACACACTCTGAAACCAAACTCTTCTTGAAAAGTTGTAAACCAGTTATTTTGTGCCTTTATAAACTACCCCCCCCCCATAGCTTGTGTCTAAGTTGCCCATCCTTATCGATCCTGTGTTCAGAGGGGACAGGATTGATCTTTGATGTGAAGAGTCCTTCCTTCTCAGTATTTTGAGCTACTCCATCCATAATTATAGCTCAAATTGTAGCACTTTACACTTGTTTCCTTTATCAAAGCTTTTTTATCTTCATCTAGTCAAATTCTTACAATCAAGCCATTGAAGCTAGGTCAAATGCATACTATTTGCAAGTTTGGGCATTCTTGTGTGTCTCCCTTTACTTCATGTCAGCTGGATGCTTCACTCTCAGTTCTAGCCCTCTGTGGCTGTGTCCTTGTTCATGGGCTCAGGAGTTCCCAGGTTTCACCATACTTTGGACAAACCAGCTTTTCCTCTTCTCTCTTTCATCTCCAAGTCAACATGAGTCTATGGAACGTGGTCGAACTCAGCGCTTGTCTTCATTGCTGCCATTTCCCCCCTTCCACTCACCAGTAGACCGGTGTGATTGTCAGCAAGCTTACATGCCTGCTTATGTGCACCCTTTGAGTTTCAGTCTTGGAGGGAGGTTTGTCCTGAAGGGACTTGATTGCTTGCCTTGTTGGCTCCCCAGTAAACAACTTGCTTGTTCTTGTAGTAGCCAGTCAGACTTCTGTATTTATCTTTTATTTTTTTCCTGCTGGTCTTTCATTGAAGAAGTATCTTCTGTTCCTCTAGCTGCTCCAGGCTGGTTTGTTTGTCTTTTCAAGTGGTAATGTGCCACCTCAGAAAGTTCTGGATGGGGTTCAGGATTTTTTATCTAAGGTCCTATATACTACAAAGGCTACGCAAGAAGCCTATTTCACTGGGCAAATTCTATAACCCCTTTTAGGTATTCAGTGTATTATATGTTGAAGACTCTAGCCAGTATTTTAAATTCAAATAGTTAGAGACTCTTATTCATATCCTTTGTGAGAATTGACTTAGGATTTTTATTTGCTTTTTGTTATGTTTGCTTGTCTTTAAGATAAGCACTGGACTTCCAACCACAAGGATGGTGGTTCAAACCCAACAGCCACTCCTTGGAAACCCTGTATAGGATTGCTGTAAGTTGGAACTGACTCAATGGCATGTAACAACAACTTGAAAAATAAGTACAATATAAAAGAGTAGCCACATACACCATATACACACTCAAACAAAGCTTATAGAATATGTTTAAAACAACTGAAGCTAGTGAAACTGAAGGAGAAATTTTTTTTAATTTTCTGAGCAAATTAAAACTAACATTCTTTTAATTTTTTAAGCTTTTTATTGTAAGTTTAATGAAGGCTTACAGACAAGATCATCAGTTTTACATTAGATAAATCACACACTTAATTTTTTAATGATTGCATTCCCCTCCATGCAACAAGTTTTCCGGCTTCCTCCCTGTGGTTCCTATTTCTATTCCACCCACCTTCCCTTCCCTTCATAACTTTGTCATTAGGTAAATGTTGCCCTTTTGATTTCTAATGATTGACTATTCCATGGTGACCGGATACCTTACTAGTGTTGTTTCTCCCACCCCTCCCCCCATATATCTATTTACT
>NW_006408702.1:1070445-1075155 GCF_000296735.1 Chrysochloris asiatica
CTTCCACACATGGAGAGGCCAGTAACTTACCTTAGATAGCTTCTCATGAGCATTTAAGATCCCAGATGCTACTCACCAAAGTAGGATGTAGAACATTGTCTTTGTGGACTATATAATGAATGAAAAATGGCATTTTGTTAAACACATTAGACACCATAAAGGCTACTAATCAAAAACAAAGATAGGGTCGGTATCTCTTACAGATATCTTGGATGTAATATAAGGGAGAGAATACTCAAGGATGCTTTATAGGTTTTTATTTGAGCCGCTGGATAAACAGGAGTACCATTTACTGAGGTGTGGACGAAACTAGCTGAAGATTTTCATAAATGGCCTTTTTATTTCTTATATTCATGCTATATATTACGGTTTCACAGAGATGTATTATAGTTTACTTTAAATATGTCCATAAACTTCCTAGGGGGAGCATGGTGACTCCATACAATAAGCACTAGACTCTGGTTTGAGCCTACCCCGCTGCTTGACAGAAGAAAGATGCAAATTAAAATAAAAGCCTCAGAAACCCGATACAGGTTTTGTTCTGAGTTGGAATTGACTTGAAGGCACTTAACAACAACAACAACATAAGCTTCCTAAATAGAATTTCCATTCCCCATTTTACATATATTAGGTATATACCTAAAAGAAAGTCCTAAGAGTAAAAGGGTATTTTTTATTATATTCCTGCAGATGAATACATGTTAATACAGAGTCAAGATACTTAGAATCCCAAGATTTTGATGTCTCCCACCAAATACTAGTAATCCAGCATGTAAATAGTTGTTAAGTGGCCTTGAGTCAATTCTGACTTACAGTGAATCCTGTATAAGATTTCCAAGAGCAACTTGATGAGTTTGAACTGCCGACCTTGCACTTCAGACCACCCTTGAGGTCCAATGTTTATCCTATGGTGCTACCCCAGGACTCCAGAATACTGTATTGTTGTTAGGTACCATTGAGTTGATACCATCTCATGGTGACCTTAGCACAACAGAACGAAACACTGCCCCCTCCTGCACCATCCTCACATTGTTGTTACGATTGAGCCCACTGCTGCTGCCACTGTGCAGTCCATCTCATTGTGGGGTCTTCTTCTTTTTCACTGACCCTCCACTTTACCAAGACCCACCAGGGACTGGTCCCTTCTGATAATATGTCCACAGTATGAGAGCAAAGTCTAGCCATCCAGGCTTCTAAGGATCATTCTGGATGTACTTATTCCAGCACAGATTTGTTTGTTCTTTTGGTAGTCCATGGTACTTGTAATATTCTTCTGTAACACCATAACTCAAATGCATCACTTTTTCTGGGGTCTTCTTTGCCCAACTTTTACATGCATATGAGGTTATTGGAAATACCATGGGTTAGGCACATTTTTGTTCTTGAACACTTTAAAGATATTTTGTACAGCAGATTTGCCTAATGTAGTACACTGTTCAATTTCTTGACTATTGCCTCCATGAGTGTGATACTTGATCCAGGCAAAGTGAAATCTCTAACAATTACTACTCTGTTTATTGTTTTTAAGTGTCGTCGAGTCGGTTCTGACCCATAGCGACCCTGTACAGGGTTTCCGAGACTATAAATCTTTACGGGAGCAGAAAGCCTCATCTTTCTCCCACGGAGCAGCTGGTAGTTTTGAACTGCTGACCTTAAGGTTTGCAGTCCAATTCTTCATAACTACTACGCTACCAGAGTCTGTTTATCTTGATGTTATTTATTGGCCCAGTGGAGAGGATTAATTGTTTTCTTTATATTGAAGTGTAACAGAAGACTGTGGTCTTTGATCTAAATCAGTAAGTATTTTAAGTCCTCTTGGCTTGCAGCCAGCAAGGTTTTATCATCTACATATTGCAGGATGTTAATGAGACTTCCTCCGACCCTGATGCCGCATTTTTCTTCATATAATCCAGCTTTTCGAATTATTTGGTCAACATACAAATTCAGTAACTATGGTGAAAGAATACAACCCTGGTGCACACCTTTCCTGATTTTAAACTGTTTGAACAACTGCCTCTTGGTCTATATACAGGTTCTTCATGAGCACAATTAAGTGTTCGGAATACTCATTGTCTCCACAATGTTGTCCATAGCATGTCATGATCCACACAAACAAAAGCCTTTACATAGTCAGTAAAGCACAGGTAAAGATCTTTCTGGTATTCTCTGCTTTTAGCCAAGATCCAGCTGATATCAACAGTGATATCCCTTGTTCACATCCTCATCTCACATGCACTTGAACCTCTTGTCAGTTCCCTGTCAATGTGCTGGTGCAGCCATTTTTGAACGATCTTATGCAACATTTTACTTACATGTAATATTAATGATATTGTCTGATGATTTCTGCATTCTATTGGGTCACTTCTCTTTGAAATGGGCACAAATATGGATCTCTCCCAATCATTTGGCCAGGTGGCTGTCTTCCAGATTTCTTGGCAAGAGATGAGCAAGTGCTTCCAGTGCTGCATTAGTTTGTGAACAGCTTCAATTTGTATTCCATCACTTACCAGAGCCTTGTTCTTTGCCAATGCTTTCAGTGTATCTTGGGTTTTTTCCTTCAGTATCATTGGCTTTTGATCATATTCAACCTCTTTGATAGTATAGAATACTATATTACTATTAAAAATAGAAGTTCATTTTGGGCAAAAGATTCTGGGTACTTACCATGCTTCTCAGTGTTCTTAATATACTTGTGAAACTAAACCAAACCCAAGCCATTGCCATTAAATCGATTCCATTTCATAGTGACCCTATTGGTTGTTGTTAAGTGTGATTGAGGTGGTTCCAACTTATATCAACCCTGTGTAGGGTTTCTGAGGGGCAACTGGTAGATCTGAAATGCTGACCTTGTGTTTTGAAGTCCAGTCCTAATCCTACAGTACCAGAAGTCCTAATGACCCTATTTGTTGTTGTTGTTGTTAAGTGCCATCGAGTTGGTTCTGACTCATAGCAACCTTGTATAGGGTTTCCAAGGAGAGACTGGTGAGTTTGAACTACCCACCTTGCAATTCAAATGACTTTGGGGTCCAGTAAACAGCCATTCTTAATGGAAGCAGACTTCTGCCACATTTTTCTTCTGCAAAGCGAGCTGGTGGGTTTGAACCACTCCCCTTTCATTTTGCAGCCAAGCATTTAATAACTGCTTCCCAGGGCTTCTTATACTTGTGAAGTGAGATCTGTATTTGACTTGAGTTCCTCCCTGTTGTTTTTGAAAATAATCTAAATGAAATATCCATTATCTTTTGAGAAGGTACCTAATGCAGATTTGTGGTTTTTTGAAACCTGAGAATTGAGACTTAAGGTTTTAAATCAAGCAGGTAGGTATCCGGTATTCATGTTTATTTTGAAATTATTTTTGAGACTCAATTCGGATAAAAATGCCTACGTTCCATTGGTATTCCCAGAAGACACATAATGGGAGAAGAAGACAGAGGCAATATTTGAAAAAATAACGACTGAGGATTTTCCAGGATTGATGAAACACCACAGTTAGATTTTAAAAGCCCCCCAAAATCCCAGCTGAGTTAAAAAACAAAATGTAGCCATTTCAGAGTGAAACTACAGAAAACAAAGATAAAAGAGTAAAAGTTGAATAAATTATTTTCATAGACTCTTAAAAATCATTAAACGAAATGTGTAGACAGTGGGGGGAGGGAATAGGAATCCAATCTAGAGTTCTATACCCAGAGAAAATATCCCTCAAAACTACTATGGTTTTTAAATTAGCCTTAGTGTTTTACAGAGCCTGCTCCTCAGAAACCCTAAACAGGGTCGCTGTGAGTTGGAACTCCACGGGACTTAACAACAAGAATCTTGCAGAACAAACCCTCCCTTCCACCTGGTGGTTATTCTTCCAGTTAACTTACTAATTGTCTTTTACATTGTTGAATTGTTTTTGAAAAGAACTTGTTGAGATTTTCATTGCCGTTTTATTGAAACCATACAGATTTTACATAACACTCTGCTGCCACTGTATGTAGTTTAGTCTGTTCTGTCTGTATAGGGCTTCTGAGGTTATAAATCTATCATTCTCCTGCAAAGCAGCTGGTGGATTCAAACTACTGATCTTGTAGTTAGCAGCCCAACAAATAACTCACTATGTTACATAACACAGCAAAGACACAATTTGAGATTTCTAATCTGTAAACATTATATAATTGTCAAATCAAATCTGCATTACTGGGATAAATCCAAGTTACCCATGATATATATTGCTAGAATTAATTTCATATTAGTTAGGATAAGTAATAGAAGATGCCTTAGCAAACTAACTCACAAATATCAGCAGCACAACACAATGAAGGTTTAACTTCGTATTCACATAAAACCCAATGAGGATGTTACTTAGTCTCAGACAATCTTGTTTGAGATTATTCAGTCTTTGATTTGTGATTCCACATACAGACTCAGAAGAGACCCCATGTGGATTTTCTGCTATTGACTAACACACAGGAATAAACAATATGAAAGATCACATCCTGGAAGGAGTATGTATCAATTCTACTACCAATACATTGGCCAGGGGAAAAAAAAAAAGCAGGTTTGGCCTGACAGATAAGCCATATGAACAATCTGTAAAACCCCAGCATAAAAAGACGCAACTATTTCAAGAATTACACTGTACACATGCAGATACTTAACTGACCTTCGAGACAAAAAATAGTAAATCTTTCTCCTGCTAACTTCTCAATATCTATCTATGCACCTCTA
>NW_006408702.1:1076861-1078077 GCF_000296735.1 Chrysochloris asiatica
TCAGCACAAGAAGGCATGCAGAACAAAGGAACGAACAACACTACCAAAAAACTAACATAATGGAAAAAATTAATTCATACCTATCGATAATTACATTGAATTTCAAAGGCTTGAATGCACCAGTGAAGAGACAGAGTGGCAGAACTGATAAGAAAACAAGACCCTTCAATATGCTGCCTACAAGAGACACACCTTATACATAAGACAAAAACAGTCTAAAAGTTAAAGGATGGAAAAGAATATATCAAGCTAACTACAACAATAAGCATGAGTGGTAATACTAATCTCCAATAAAGTAAACTTTAAGACAAAAACCAGTATAAGAGACAAAGAAGGACTCAATCTCATGAGCAAAGGGTCAATTGAGCAAGACATCATGACAATAACATCTATACTCCCAATGAAAGTGCACCAAGATATATGAAGCAAACCTTACTAGAATTGAAGAAAGAAATAGATAAATCTAAAATTATACTGGGAGATTTTAATACGCCACTTTCAAAAAGGGACTGAACAACCAGAGAGAAACTCGACAAAGTTACAGAGGAACTTAACAACACAGTCAACCAACTTAACCTCATAGATGTGTATAGAGCATTCAACCCAACAACAGCACATTATACATTTCTTCTCCAGTGCACATGGAACATTTTCTAGAATCGACCATGTGTTAGGTCACAAAGCAAGCCTCCATAAATTTACAAACATCAAAATACTACAAAGTATCTTTTCAGACAACAATGCTATCAAATTAGAAATCAACAATAAGACAAAGGAAATAAAGCTGAATTCATGGAAACTGAATAACACCCTGCTGAAAAGTGACAGGGTAAAAGAAGAAATAAAACATGATTTCACGATGTTCCTAGAAACAAACGAGAATGAAAACACAACATACCAAAATCTTTGGGACATGGCTAAAGCAGTGCTGAGAGGACTATTTATTGCGATAAATGTGTACATCCAAGAAGAAAGAACCAAAATGAAAACATTAATACAGCATTTCCAACAATTAGAAACAGACCATCAGAGGGAATCTGCAGTCACCAAAAAGAAAGAAATAAACATAAAAGCAGAGATAAATAAAATGGAAAACAGAAAAACTATAGAAACAATTAACAGCACAAGAAGTTGTTTCTTTGAAAGGATTAATGAAATTGACAGACATTTGGCAAAACTAACAAAAGAACAGAGGGAGGGGACACAAATAACTCAC
>NW_006408702.1:1083452-1084451 GCF_000296735.1 Chrysochloris asiatica
GGGCTGATGAAAGGAGATGGGGATAGGTCTGTTGTGATACAATAGTGAATAATTGTTACCAGGACTGATTGTGAGGGTTGGAAATGTAAAGGTAGACGTTTTGTAGCAAAAGAAGAGGAGTGATTAAATTTGCAGTCTTGGAGTGGAGGTCCCTGGGACCATCAAGGGAGAAGATTGGAGAGCGGGACCCTACCCAGAGAAGCAGTGATGGCAAAGATGGAGGCAGAGACAATGACATGGAGAGATGGAGTGGCTGGGGAGTTTAGACGCAGAGAGGGAGATGGGCTGTGTGCTGAAGACCAGGGAGCAGGCTTGCAGTGTATACCCTTTGGTTGGTTGATGATGAATGGAGGGGATTGTAACCATAGGAATGAAACGCTATACGAAAGGGTGAATGTAAAGCTAATTTTCTCCCATGTAAACTATCATATAATTCACAATAAAACATTAAAAATAAAAAACCTGATTGTAGAAGATGTAACTGAAAGGCGGGGGAGTTTATCTTTCATGCTTGAACGACAATGGTTAGAAAGCCAGGTTGGCACGTGGTACCTGGAATTTATAGCTTCTCTATGCAGTGTCCTTTTCATTCCAGCCAAAAGATTGGATGGGTCCGTTCAAATGGAGTGTATAGTATTGACTATGCAAAGACGTTTGACTGTGTGGATCAGTTTCAGTGCTGTGTATAACATTGCGAAGAATGGTTATTCGAGAACACTTAGTCGTGTTTTTGAGGACCCTATATATAGATCAAGATGCAGTTGTTTAAAACAGAGCAAGGGGATACTGAATGATTTTAAAATAAGGAAAAGTATATGCCAGGGTTATATTATTTTAGTATACTTACTCAATATGTATGCTAAGCAAATAATCTGAGAAACAAATAAGAAGAAGAATGTGGCTTTAGGATTGGGGAAGACGCCTTAACAACCTGTGATAAGCCGGTGATACAACCTTACTTACTGAAAGTGAAGAGAACTTAAAATAATTGCTGATGAA
>NW_006408702.1:1085870-1106642 GCF_000296735.1 Chrysochloris asiatica
TTGGACCATTTTGCAATCCCACCAGCCATGTAAGAGGGTCCCAGTCTCTCCACATCCTCGCCAGCATTTGTTGTCCTGATCTTTGCTGTTATTGTTGGTGTGAGATGATGTCTCATTGTTGTTTTGATTTGCATTTCTCTGATGGCTAGTGATCGTGAACATTTCTTCATGTTTGTTGGCTGCCCGTATCTCCTCCTTGGTGAAGTGTCTGTTCATGTCCTGTGACCATTTTTTAATTGGGTTATTTGTCTTTTTCTTGTAGAGGTATTATAGTTTCCTATGTATTTTAGAAATGAGTCCCCTGTCTGATGTGTCATTGAAAAAGCTTTTTTCCCATTCTGTGGGTTTCCTTTTTACTCTTCTGGTGAAATCTTTTGATGCACGTAAGTTTTTAATTTTTAATATATCACAATCATCTATTTTGTCTACTTTTGTTTGTGTAGTTTTCAAAATGTTTGGCAGTCTGTGTATTCCCTGAATTAGTGCCCTCACATTTGTCCTTAGTTTTTCATTGATGGCCTTCATAATTCTAGGATTCACATTTAGGTCTTTGATCCATGCTGAGTTGGTTTTTGTATAAGGTGTGAGGTGAAGGTCTTGTTTCAGTCTTTTGCATATTGCTTTCCAGTTCTGCCAGCATAATCTGTTGAAGAGCCTATCAGTCCCCCATGTGATATATTTAGGAACTTTGTCAAAAATCAGTTGGCTATATATGGATGGGATAATTTCTAGATTCTTGATTCTGTTCCATTGATCTATGTATCTTTCATTGTACCAGTACCAAGTTGTAGCCATGTAATAAAATTTGAAGTCGGGGAGTGAGAGGTTTCTTATTATTCTTAAGCAGTACTTTTCTTGTCCTGGGTCTCTTTTCTTTCCATATAAATAAAGTTTGTAATAGTTTTTTCCATGTCTTTGAAGAATGTCATTAGAATCTGAATTGGGATTGCATTATAGGTGTAAATTCCTTTGGGCAGTATTGACGTTTTTATAATGTTGTCTTCCTATCCTGGGGTTCGTTGAGCTTCTTGAATGTTTATTTTTTTCCCTTTTCAGGATGTTACAGAAATTTTATTCCAGCAGGTCTTCAACTATTTCCTCTGTAGACTTGTGTGATTCTTCTTTTTCTGGAATGCCGATAATTCTTACATTATTCTTCTTCATGTTGTCCAATATGAATCTTATACCTTCTTCAGATTTTTTAATTCTTTTTTTTCTATCTTAGTGGTATTGAGAGATTTGTCTTTCAGCGTATTGGTTCTGCCTTCCATCTCTTCTACTCCTTTGCCCTTTCAAAGTATTGTCTGTTTCTGATATTCATTTGTTGATCCTTCGGACCTGGTTCTGTAGGTTTTGAATTGTTTCCAATGCTGTATCTATCTTATTTGATTGTTTCTGTAGTGCTTTCCTGACTTCCTTATTTTTCTCAATTCCATCGTAAAGTGTTTTGAAACATTTTATAATCATTTTTCTGAATTCCTTCTCAGGCATTTTCAAGGCCTGCCCTCCTTCTAGAATGGAGTCCAGGTCTACCTCTAGGTCATTTGTCTCAGACTGTAATTTTTATCTGTTTCTGAACATGTGCTGATATGGTCATGTGCTTTTGCTTCTTGGACATTTTTAATGTTCATCTGTGGTCTTAATACTTAATTGAGTATGTGTTTTGGTATTTTTTTATGCTTTCCGATTGCTTCCAGGTAGATGTGACCAGGATGTGGGCTTCCCTTTTCACTCTTCTTATTACTTAACTCAGAGTAACTTTCACAAGTGTTGTCTGCCTCCTTGTTATATGGGAGTTGGTGTTGGTTCTGGCCTGGATTTTCGTGTTTTATAGAGTGTGGTTGTAGCTTTACTATATGGCAGCAGTTGCTGTCTCTTCTTAGGTAATATAGGGAGAGAAAGAGTCCCCCAAAGGTAGAAGGGGGAGCATAAAACAGCCCAACAGCAACAGCAGAGAAACAAGCGGGGGGGGGGGGGGTACACACCAAAAAAACAACAATAACAAAAACAAAGTAGATTGGATACTGTAGTATATAATCATAGACAAGGAAGAGTAGAGAGAGAAAGAAAAAAAAAAATCTGTAGATTAAATATGTGTATGACCTTAATGTCCTCTTTCAGCTTCTTGCCTTCAAAGCCATCTGATAGATTTCAAGATGGCGCTGTTGATTGTTACACTGTACCTTAGGATTTAATTTAAGTTTTGGCCTATTTTGTTTTTAAACTCTCTCTCCCTTTCCATGTTCCTTTTTCTGGCCTTTTCCGTATTAAAAAAAACAAACAAACAAAAAACAAAACAGCTCAGGTCCGGGTCTTGTGCTCAAAGTGTCTCTGTGCATACATGGCAGAAGAACCCACCATTGGTGCGGGCGGGGCATGTCACTAGAACGGAGGCATGTAAACAGTGAGGGACTAATGAACAGACACCAAAAGAAAGAAAAGAAAAGCAAATCAGAACAAAGCAAAACTAACAAAAGTGTATTGGCCACCTTTACTTTGAGGTTCCTGTGGTGTTTTTCTGTTGTGTGTTTGCTTCCCCGCTTGGTCTTGTCGTTTGGTCTCACCCAAGTTGTCGGCTTCGGGCATCAAGCCTGGCAGATTCAAAAGTACGTGATTTCTTACTTCCACTACATGTTTCAGTAGCTATAAGCATTCAAACTTTTAAAATATTCCTACCTATGTGCTTCTGAGTTTTGGAGCTCTGCCCTGAATCTGCTTTTCTTGGTATCCTGTGGTATTGCTTACAGCGAGCCTCACTGCACCTCTTTCCTAAATACCATTCCAAATATCTTTATTTAAAATACATAATTTACAATGAAAGAACTTGGAAGGTAAAGTTGCTTGTACTTTATAACTAGATCTCTGTTGATGTATATACCATTATTTGGTTTACTCATCTTTTATCAAAGCAGTAAGAAGTCCTCAGTCATCTTATATTCAAGTTTAGGATCCTTTCTGTACACGAGGTTGTGAAGGACCAGACTTAAATTTGAGGACTTAAATGTCTTATATAGGGAGACTATCAAGTTGTGACCCAAAGAATTGCAGACAGTTTTCTTCATCAAGGCTCTTTGAATATAAGGAATATGGATCATTTTAAATAGCTCAAGCTAAAGTGGGGGATTCATTTGAAAACTAGAAGTAGAGGACACAGGAAGGAGTACCTGGCTTCATGGTATCAGAGACTCACATTTGAAGTGCTTTCTGGTCTCTCATCTGCTCACCAAGGCTTATGTGCAAGATAACTCTCCTTAAAGCACAACTGATAGTCTTCAGATAAAAATGAAGCTGTGTTCTGGGTCATTGTCCAGTTAACCGTTTTTAAAATCAAATCCTAATTCCTAAGATCGTTTCTCTTTAAACCTTCAGTATGACACAGTCGTTTATGTCTCATTAGGTGGATACGTTTGGTGAGCTGTGGCACTGTATTTCAGTGCTATAGATATATTCTTACCTGTGTTAATAGAATGGATTTCCCTTACTCTTGAAAAGTATGGCTTCTGCTTTTGAAATGTCCAGGTGTATGCTCCAACCTACTGGGTTTAAATAAATGCTTTTATGAAAAAAACCAGAACCTGAACCTTTGGCTGTTAACTGATTATAGTTGACAAACTACATACTTAATGTAAAGGAAGAAGATTCCTATCAAAAAGCCTCTAGGGAGTTACCAAGCAGCTTTTAGAATGAGAGCTATTGTAAATTAAATTATCTAGTTGAACCATGTGAAATTATATATGTGTAGTTCAGAGACAGTGTAGTTCAAAAATAGTCAAATACCAAATTGTACACTTAAAATGGCCCCAAAGCAAATTTTACAGTATATAACATGGGGTAATTCCGTTACCTTTTAATCTCATTTTTCCATGAACTTTTTAAGCCCCCTTTTATTTACCACAAAAAAAAAAATATGTCAGATATTATAAGTCCTATATATATATATTAGTAAGGAGCTCTGGTAACGTAGTGATTACGAATGGGGCTGCTCACCTCAAGGTGTCGGCAGTTCGAAACTACCAGCCAGTCCACGGGAGAAAGATGAGGCTTTCTGCTACCATAAAGATTTACAGCCGTGAAAATCCTGTACAGGGTCGCTATGGGTCGGAGCCATCTCCACGGTACACAACAACATATATGTCAGTACCTGTGATGTCTCTATATTTAGTTTTAATTATATTTTCACAAATTCATAACTTTTTATTTTGGAAAACTTTTCATGTTATTTAACACAGCATTCTGTTTGCTCTCTGCTTGACAATGTCTTGATACCTGCACATGCTCATAGATACATGTTTTATGCATGTGTGACACGTTGTTTAGACTCTGACATGTAAAGCAATCAGGAATTCTAGATGTTAGTCTTAACCTAGAATGTTTTTAGATTATTTGGGGATACAGGTAATATGTAAAAGCTAGGTAATTGAAAGGTACTATCTTTTATTAATGTTCTTTAGTAAGTCCTCTTAAAATGTTCAGGGTAAGAAGCAATGCAGGGGGAAAAAATCATGCTGAAGTGAGGTAAAAGATAGGCTGTTGTGAGCTATAAAATACACAGTCAGAGGAGAGGATTGGATTTCAAATAAGAGAGGTGACATCAATGAATGAGTTTTTGTGACTGTTAGAATATCAATAACTTTGACCACTAATTTTGAGGTTTCCAGGGAGAACAGAAATGGAGAAAGCTTAAGAAGAAAACAAAGAAGAAATAAATAGGAATTTAGCTGTAGGTGACTTTTTTATATAATTAAATGGTTTAATTAATACTAAAAATAAAATTTTCTCTTATATTTTAGCTAAATTTGGGCATTTCCAGCAGAGAAAGAATAAGATGTGATGTAATTAATATAGGATGCTTTTTCCATGGAAGTGCTTGCAGGTCTAACCTGCACCCTATCAGCTGAATGTTTGCTCTAGCTCTTACTAACTTCATATGAAAAGAAACTCTGCTTCAGACTGTGGCATTTCTTATTTTAGACAGCTATGCTCTTAATGCTATGATCAAAACAACATTTAATTTCTAACTTGTCACAAAAAATGAAGGATTACTGTCTTTAAATCCTTGAAAATGAGGTCTTCTCAGGTCATTTGATACTACTCGGCACCTAACAACAACAAAGCTACTACAGATCATTAATCAGATGTTTTAAAAAATGTCCAGTGCCTAAGTCCTAACTAGGTCATTAGAAATCTTTTCTCCTAAGCTTAAGTCTATTATAAATGATGGTGAATCAAGGGCAGTTAGACTATCACAATTGTTGATAGTTTTCAAAAGAGGTGTGAGGACAATTCGAAAGTGTTGTTACAAGATAATAGAAACTTTATTAAAAATATCAAAATGTGAAGCTATTGTTTCTGGATATATCCTTCCTCTAGGTTTGTACACTTCTGAAAGTGATGTTTCCATTTCTTCCATTCGGCGCTCTTTGATTTGCACCAAACCAAAACAGTAATTTTGGCATCTTTAAGAGACTCAAATTGTGTTCCTTTAAAAAAATTTTTTATTACTTTGTGGGTCTAAAGGAAGGCTGAAGTGGCAAAACTCAGTGCTATAGGGTGGATGGGACAAGGTTTCTCAACGAAATTCACATGGAACAGCCCTTGATACCCTCAAAGAATAAGCCTGGTACATTTCGTGATGGAAAAAAATTCATTGGCTCAACTTTCCTGGCCTTTTTCTCACCAAAGCAGTTTTTAGTTTTCTTAAAATTTCTTCATAATCACCTGTGATCATTCTGTGTCCTTTGAGAAAATCTATCAAAATTACCCATTTGGGATCCGTAGAATAGTAGCCATACCTTCTGTCTAGAATTTAAATGACCCAGCACATGTCCTCAGAAACCGCTGTTTTGATTGGACTTTGCTCTCCTATCTTATGGGTAAATCCAAGACTAGTCTGATTACAATTTATTCCAGAAAATCAGCTTTGTTAGTTTCGATCATGCTTAATAGACTGATGGAAACACCAGCTCTGTGAGCTAGCTGATCTTTGTACAGCACTTTTGGTGCTCATCCAGCTGAAAGCTTGCTGAGGTTAAGAAGTATGCTAAACCATGCGAGATCCCAACTTTAGTAGGTATCACTTTAATGGTAATTCTGTCATCTTCTAACTGTTTCTGGACTTCAGCCGCAGTTTCCTAATAGTAATGGTTGACAGTCTTCTCTCTCCTGTCCCATTGTTGAGGTTTTTCTGACTCTATCTAAAAACTGTTGTTTTATGTGGGGCAACATTCCATAGACTTGTTGCAAAGCTTCAGTAATTGGCAAAGATGTCTACTTTTCACTTGACCATAGCACAAAATAAATACTTTTCTTATTCTGTAGGCATCCTAACAAGACAAAGACAAGTGCACTATTAAGAAAACTTACCCGCAGCTGCCATCCACTGATCACAGAGATATGTTTAAACATGTTTTGTTTGGAACAAACCCATGCATGTATGAACTGGAACAGTAGTAGCAATACTTTTTGACTTGCCCTCATACGATTGTCATTCAAATAGGTATTGAGTTTGACTTTCAATAGACAAAGCTAAAGACCAGACTAAAACACACACCACGTATATATAAACCCACCAGAAAGGCTGAAGCGAATTTGCTTCATAGATGTAAAACTGACCTCTTCCACAGTTAGGGAAAGAAATCAATTGAACGTTCATCAGATAGAATTTATGTAAAAAAAGTACTTTTTTTTGGTAAGAAAAATCCAACCCCCTGCCCTCAAGTCAATTCCAGCTTCTGGTGACCCTGTCTGAGGGACAAAGATGTGGTAGTCTTCTCCCATGAAGATTTTATAGCCTGCAAACCTTACGGGGCAGTTGTGCTCAGCCCGAGGTGGTCATGGGACTTGGAATCAACTGGATGGCAGTAGGGTGGCGTTTCCTTGTGTTTTGGATGTCCTTTTTGTTTTGTTTTGAATGTTTACTGGAGCACACAGCCCTATCTTTGTCCTGTGGGTATGAAACACATTTGATTGACAGCTGAGCACTTGACCACTATGCCACCAGGGCACAGTGAATATTTATAAACACACAAAGATGCTTAGTAATATTTTTGGTCCATTTGTAAGTCTTTCACAATTTGCATAACTTTTACATATCTCATGTTGATGGAAAGGTAAAAGTTAAATAAGGATATTCATAATTAAATAATTTTATACCATAAATGTTGGCTGTATATAGAATATGTAAAGTACTTGAATCACAAAATCACAAAAAGAAAAACCCTTAACATCAAAATAGAAATGTAACTTTATTGTGACAAATAGAAAAACGTATGCTGTATATGTTGTTGTTGAGTGCCATCAAGTCAGTTCTGGCTCACAGCGACCCTGTATAGGGTTTCCAAGGAGTGGCTGGTGAGTTTGAACCACCAACCTTACACTTCAAACCAACCTTAAGGTTGAGTACTTATCCTGTGGCGCCACACTAGGACTCCATACTTTTTATAGGTGTTTAATTATAATAGTAGTTTTTCTGTAATAATAGGTTGGGTTTTTTTTCTGTAGGAATTGATTGAATTCTAGGTGCATTAATTTTAGCATTTGTTTAAATAATAAGGATAAGTAGAACTTTTAAGCATATCATGGAACATGGATATAAAGGATATAAAACAAGTCTTGTCAAATGAGATGATATTGATTAATAATTTAATTGCACCTAAAATAGATCCCTTTTGCAATCTGTAATAAAGTTCAGAATATAATTATATTCCAGAAAGCAATTGAGATAACTCAAATGGTAGATGATACTTACATTTAAAATTATTTTTGGCACAATTGAGCTGTACCCTTAAGTTTGCCAGAATGGCACTGAAAACCTGTCACTCACATTTTCAAGAAATAAGGAATTTTATTCGCAGTGGTTACGAATCGGGCTGTGAACCGCAAGGTCAGCAGTTCGAAACTACCAGCTGTTCTGCAGGAGAAAGATGAGGCTTTCTACTCCTATAAAGATTTACAGCCTCGGAAACCCTGTACAGGGTCACTATGAGTCAGAACTGACTCCATGGCACGTAACAACAACAACAACTTTTTATTTGTTGATCCTTTTTGTTAACTTCATTATTTAGGCTCTGTACAGATGATGTGACAACCCAAACCCTGATATAAAACCAAACCAAACCTAAAATGATGTCTTGTGTCCTATAGAAATAGAGCACAGTAATTAGCAATAATATCCACAGGGTATGCACAGGTCAATATACGTATTCTTAGGGATTGTTTTCTGCTTATCAACTGATTCCTGATAGTGACGACCTATTAGACTGCTTCTTTTTTAATTGCACACGTGCTTTTTATTGTAGCTAATGGGTCTAAAACTGAAGCAGGTCTGCTTTTCATATCCCTCTCCTGGCCTCTTTACTAGATTACAGCATTCCACTTGTTAGTATCAGTGACGCAAGAGAAACTTTTACTATTATTTTGTTTGGTAGTGATAAAGAAGACAGAACAAGTCTTTTTATGGTAGCTGGGTCTTTAAAACAACTCTTCATGGTTTTGTGATAACCGAGACAGAAGTTGGATATCAAACAGAGGTACATTAGTTTGTTATCTGTGTAGCTGATACAGCCTCTTAAATTCCCTCACAATGCCAGGAACCCCTTCTGAAGTGAAGGCTTGCAGAGCTGGAGATACTGGAGGGCTCTCTTTCCCCACAAGTGCAAGTAGACTTAACCCTACTTTGTATAATAAAATATACTAAGCAATTATTATTAATTGCTAATTACTAATTATTATGCAAACACCATATTCTTTTTTTCTGTAGATTATAAAATGGTCAAAGAGGTATTTGATGATTGCTATCTGTGGGAAGTTTAGTTTAACATTTTAGCATATAAATAAGAGCAAATTAAATTATGAATTACTTTGTTTTAAAATAATGAAAATGAAAGGAAAGTACTTGGAGATTTCAGGTTAGAATGAAAGTAAACCAATGGTTTATATTCTAAAATTGTAATAAAGTTTAAATGGTAGTCTGTATTTCAAATACTATTCGATTTCTGATTTTAAAGTAAATGAACTTTATGATCTTGCCTAATCAACCTGTAGGTAGTGTTTCAAGGACTGTGTAGGTTGTAAGAGTTATATGTGTTTCATTAGTCTAAGTCTTAACATTTTCACTATTGATAGCAATAATGTGCAGTGAATTGGCAGGCAATACTTACTACTGTGGTTGCGGGAAGGTAAATATCTCCATCCTATAGTGTTCTGAACAACCGGACCTTTTATGGCTGAATGTACATATGTGTCCACGTGATTAGTCTCACAGAGTTCAGTGTCATGGGGCAGATGTTAGGAAAACAAGTGTCGTATTTGCTCGTGTTTACTATAATGAGAATTTCTGGCATTATGTATGAAATTCTTAAGCACATGCAAGTAATTTGAGAAGCTAGCATAGCTGTACTAAGGATTACCTGTAATTCCTTACGCATGCAATAAATGTTACTTCAGAGAAACAAAAAAATTGTGCACTCTATGTTTTGTGTTTACAATCTATTTCCTTCAAGAAAAAAGTGAAGGATTCATAATTATTGAAAATCCTGTTTTAAAGGATATTAAAATAATTTATTACTAATTTTTAAATTTTTACCCTAGATACAATTTAAATAGTATTTATTAATGAATTTATCTGGGATTAGCTATTAATCAAACTTTGTTTCCTACTTACTTAATAGTAAGCTCTGCTAGGTAGGCTTACTTGGAAAAATTTACTAACTTTCCTAAACTTCTCCGTGGCCAGCTGGAAAAATTAGTAAGTCTCAAAACTTAAATTGTTTAAATCAGTAGTTCTGTCTTAAAATAAAAACAAATAAAGCCTAAGATTAAAAAGCTCAAGTGTAAAAGGTCAACTTATTGAAATTAGTTGTTCTACTGTGCTATGTAGGGCCGGCCACTAAGAGTCAGAATCAGCAGCAAATAACACTTCACAAGAAGACTCCAGAGGACTTTTTTAAGTTAGGAAAAAAAGCCTTAGCCATTCTAGAAAAAATGTTTCATATATATTCAAATCTTTTATTTTAAATTTCAGTTTATTCTTTTAAAAGCTAAACAAGTCATTTCATGATGACTTTATAAGTCAAAAAAAATTTTTTTAATCATAAAATCAACCCATATTCACTATTTTTATCACTAAGCAAAAGGTGAGAAAAATTAGTATTATTTAGCACATACTTTCACACTCAAGAAAGTTCTCCGGAAACTCAATTCAGTAAATTAAAGTAAATAATAAAGGCGCTCTAGCTCTTTCGCTATGAGTTGGATCCAACTCGACGGCACTTAACAACAACAATAGCTCTGTAGCTAGCAAAGGGGGAACATTTTTTATTAAATTTAAAAAAATATGTAAAGTCACTAATAATGTGCCTATAATTTACGCAGGAGTATTTACAACCATGTAAAGATATAAATAAAGCTTACATTTGAGCTTTTATGCTGTAAAGTGCCCTCAAGTCAGTTCTGACTCATAGCTACCTGGTGTGGTGCTGTAAGACCAGCACTGTATTACAAACCACAAGGTCAGTAGTTCAACTCCACCACTTGCTCCTTGGAAACCCTATATAGGATCACTATGAGTCGTAACCAACTTGCTAGCGCTTAACAACAACAACAACAAAAGCTCCTTGGGTTTCCAAGGAGTAGCTGGTGAGACTGAACTGCTCACCTCGCATTTCTGTACCATTTCTCATGCTCATTGGCCCTGTTAGGTCATTTGACCAGGTTGTAATCAGATTTGAGTTTAACTGTCAGAACAGTACAAGTAGTTTTGGACTGCTGCTCCTATGAGTTGGACCTGACTCGATGACACTTAACAACAGTATAAGTAGTAAGGATTCCTGGTAGGGCGCTGTAGGATTAGCACTGGACCAAGGCCAGTTTGAACCACAAGATCTGTCTGTCATTCAGACTCACCAGCCTCTCCTCAGAAATCGTGTACAGGGTTGTTAGGAGTCAGAACCGAGTAACTGGCACTTAATAGCACCAACAGTAAGTGGTTTGGAAAGGACGAGACCAGACAAGGAAATACACCTTTTCCTGTCATAATGTATAATAAGTGCATTTACTTTTATTTTGTTTAAGGTTTACCTTATTTGAAAAATTAAGAGTACATTTGTAATCATTAGAAAAACCCTTTCAGTGGCTCTTGTATAATTTAATAAATTCAATCTGTGCTCTCTTTAAAATTTTTACGGGAAAAACCATGGCAAGTTAGTATTATTGTGTGTGAATTTTCCAATTGTATTTCAGACTTTAAGAAAGAAAGGCCTTAATGGTTGTGAGAGCCCTGATGCTGACGATTATTTTGAGCACAGTCCACTCTCGGAGGACAGATTCAGCAAACTAAATGAAGATAGTGATTTTATTTTCAAACGAGGCCCTGTAAGTACTTTTACTTTACCTCTACTTTTTATTTGTTGATCCTTTTTGTTAACTTCATTATTTAGGCTCTGAACAAGAAGGAGCACAGAGGGTGCGACAGCCCAGACCCTGATACTTCATATGTGCTAACTCCACATACGGAAGAAAAGTATAAAAAAATTAATGAAGAATTTGATAATATGATGAGGAATCATAAAATCGCAGTGAGTACTAAAGTATGGTTTGTGCTTTTATCTTGTGCATGAAAAAATAGTAACCAAATATCATGCTTATTTTCATAGTGGCCAAAGTAAGTAGCAGGACAAATCCTGCCATTTGTCTCATTTTTATTTGGGATTTATAGAATTTTTAATGGAATTTCTGGAATATTATAATAATGTGTATACACAGCAAAAGTAAAAAAAAACCACCTACTCCTGTCTCTGCTGTTTACTATCCCTGTTCCTTTGAGATTCCAGTTTCCTCATCTGTAAATGGGTGATTTGGCTTACATAGACACTGCTCCCTCACAGCTCGAATATTCCATATTCAACATAGAGAATAGATGAGACTTACCCTCCTTCCCGTTACTTTAAAAACGTCATGTGTACTCGATTAGATCTTGACAATATAGAATGTAAAATGGTTAAAATTTTTAAATCTGATATTAAAAAGTTATTTATATTATTTTGTATAATTTCTGTGCTTTGTAAATGTCTTGCTTGTTTCCTACCAGACTCCAACTCTTTTCTGTAGGTTCTGAGGAAGGGAAGCCTAGCTTAATTTAATTGTAAGGAAGCAATGTTCTTAAACTGTTTACAAAAGAAATAGTTGATTTAAATTTTTCTATGCTTATGCATCTAGCCATTGTGAAAGAGCACTTACATGAGTTCATGTTCTTGAAGTTAAGAGTTCTTCTCTTCTGAAGCTTCATTGGCAAAAACTACTTAAGGTAGCCATTCTAGATATAATTTTGTATTTTTATATATGTGGTAAGGGTTCATGGAACACATTGCTTCCAAAGCTAAAACTTATTTCACTGTTAATACTAATTTTCTTAAAATCATGTCCCAAGGAATAAATCATACATAGCTTCTTCAAAATAGACCTATTCTATAAAAAGCTTATGAGAAATAGATACAAGGTTTTTTTTCTGTGATGATAACATTATTGATTTGCAACTAAAATAAATCTTGCAGGGATGCTGTGCACAATAACCAGTGAATGTTAAGCTGCAAACATACTGCATGAATAAAATTAACGTTTTAATTTTTTATTGTATATTGTTGCATATTTGTTAATTCGTTATTAAAGTGTTCCTTCTGAAATAGACTACTACTGAATACAGTACATAAACTATGTCTATCCCTTTAACTTGGAATTTGCAGTGCTACCTTACTATGCAAACCACTGTTTTAAAATGTAGGGGAAAGGAAATTCTTTTCTACTTTCACTTCAGATTATAAAGTGGACTGTTACTTTTAATTGTTAATAAGTATATTATGAATGGTTTCTGTGAGAAATGTCAGAGAAAAATAAATGCAACTGTAATTTTGGCAAACCTGAAAATACTATGAGTTAGGTATGAACCGTTTTGGAGGGAAGGAAGATAGCATTTACAAGACTGTGACTTTAATCTAAATATTTAATAATTCATATCATAATTTCTTTACTAGCTTTTCAGTAATTGATTTTGTTGTATAAATTTAAAGTTTCTTTGCATTTTCACTATACCTTTATTGCATTGCATTATGTACATATTTAATTTTCTTTAGTTTTGCCTATTAATCATGTTAGTTAAATCAGCTTTCACAACAACAACATATTCAGTCAATAGTAAATGTGCTTTTCCCTTATTGGTTACATTTGAATTTGGTCATAAAAGTGTAATGTCGCTAATTTTTGGTTACTTGGTAACAAATGATATATTTTTAATGTCTAAATTTCAGTACAGTGCTATAATGTCAGGTTATAACCTAAATTTCATCTCTTACTATTTGAAATCTATAGTATAGATTATATTTGTTGTTAAGTGCTGTGGAATCTATTCCGACTCATAGCGACCCTGTATAGGGTTTCCTAGGAGTGACTGGTGAGTTTGAACTGCCTTGCTGTCCAATGTTTATTCTACAGCACCACATCAAGACTCCAGTATATATAATACCAGTGTGTAAAAATTGAAACTGAAAAATTTCATGTTAATCATAATTTATTTATAATTGAAGTATAATTCTAAAGAAAATATCCTAAATCTACCAGTAGATTTAAGAATCTATCTCCATCTTCTGTTGTTAATTACTATAGATATCGTGTCAAATGAATGCGTATAATTTTTTAGTATAGATGGAAATTAACAGTTTTTTCTTCCTTGTTGTTCATTACAGCCTGGTTTGCCACCTCAGAATTTCTCAATGTCTGTCACAGTCCCTGTGACTAGCCCTAATGCTTTGCCATACACAAACCCAGGGAACTCACTTGTGTCCCCAACTTTGACATCCAGCTCAACGTTAGCAGATACAAGTATGCTCTCACCACCTCAAGCCACATTACATAGAAATGTATCCCCCGGAGCCCCTCAGAGACCACCAAGTACTGGCAATGCAGGTATGTAATGATAACTTCTGCTAGTTTGTTAGTAAAGAAGAGGGAATAAAGTAATTACTAACATAAGCATAAATTATTTGCTACTCTCAATGTATTGCTTTGATGGGCAGAAATCATTACTATATGAATTACTCCTCTATAAAGTATTTTTTAATATCCAAAGATGAGGTACTTTGCTTCCACAAAGATTTAAGGGCCTCAGAAACCCTGTGCAGTGTAGCTATGAGTTTGAATCAACTAAATGACATTTCACAGCAACAACAATGTGGCTTTAGCACTGTATCAGGTACAGTGGATCAGCGTAAAGAACTTGCCCTTTATAAACTTTCCTTATCATGAAAAAGTCATACATACTTAGACAGGCAGAAAATTTAATTAGAATTTTAAAATAAGGATTTCAAATTTGGCATAAGCAATTTAAGGATTCTGGGTGGTGCAAATAGTTCTGCACTCTGCTGCTAACCATCTAGTCAAAAGGTTAGTGATCTGACCCACTAAGGCTCCACAGGAGAAATGACCATGCTAAACACTGGACTGTTAACCTAAGGGACAACGATTCAAACCCAACAGCTGCTCCCTAGAAACTTAATACATATTCAGCGGCACTTAACAGCATCACCAGTATGCTCCTAGTAAATCCTGTAAGGCAGCTCTGCTCTGTCATATTGGGTCACTATGAGTCAAAAAGAAACTTGATGAACTTAGCAGCAACAGTAAGTCATTTATGTTAGAAATACAGTTATAGGTTGCTTACCATCCATGCTTTGTGAACTAGGATGTTATATGTGGTTTGGACATTGTGTGAATGCCATATTAAAACCTTACGGGATACCACTTCCAGTTGTCCTCTCCATGACTGCTGCTGCTTCTCTGGAACTGCTAGGAGTGGTGATGAGAGAAGGAAGCAAAGTGAGAGCAAACGAGCAGGCATAGGAGGGAATGGCCAGCCACACCTGCATGATCAGATCAGCTCAGGCCCCAAAACAGCCAACCCCTGCCTACAGAAGCATGAAAGCCCAGTTCTAGAAGCTAATCCTCTGCCTCCTGACTTTGATCCCACCTGGGATCTGGTGCTACAAGAGCCTGGATTTGGACTCCAACTCTTTGCTGTAAAGTTGATTTCGATTCTTTTTGCTGTTAGATGCTATCGAGTTGGTTCCGATTCACAGCAACCTTATACACAACAGATACACCGCCCAGTCCTGCACCATCCTCACACTCATTATTATACTTGTGCCCATTGTTGCAGCCACTATTCCAGCCCATCTTGTTGGGTGTTTTCCTATATTTTGGTGACCCTCCACTTTACCAAGCATAATGTCCTTCTCCAGGGACTGGTTACTACTTATAATGTGTCTGAAGTATGAGAGATGAAGTCTTGATATTCTGGCTGTACTTCTTCCAACACAGATTAGTTTGTTCTTTTGAAGATACTTTTAATGTTCTTCTTCAACACCATAACTGAAATACATCAATTCTTCTATAGTTTTCCTTACACTGTCCAACTTTCACATGTATATGAGGCTGTTGGAAATACCATGACTTGGATCAAGCACCCCTTAGTCCTCAAACTGATATCTTTGCTCTTCAATACTTTATAGCAGCAGATCTGTCTAATGCAATGCATCATTGGATTTCTTGATTGCTACTTCCGTGAGTGTTGATAGTGGATCTAAGCAAAATGAAGACTCTGGCAATGTCAGTCTTTTCCCCATTTATCATGAAGTTATTTATTGGTCCAGTTGTTAGAATTTTTTATTTCTTTGCATTGAGATGCAACCCGTACTGAAGGCTGTGGTCTGAACTTCATCAGTATGTGTTTTAACTCCTCTTGGCTTTCAGCAAGCAAGATTATATCATCTGCATAACACAGTTTTTATTGAGTCTTCCTACAATCCTGATGCTACATTCTTCTTCATAAAATCCACCTTCTCGGATTATGTGTTCAGCATACAAATTGAGTAAGTGTGGTGAAAGAATACAACCCTGGCACACTTCTTTCCTGATTTTAAACCATTCAGTGTCCCCTTGTTCTTCTATGTACAGGATCTTCATGAGTTTAATCAAGTGTTCTGGAATATTCATTCTCCACACTGTTGTCCATAGCTTGTCAAGATCCACAAAGTTGAAAGCCTTTGCATGGTCTATGTTGTTGTCAAGTGCCGTTCAGTTGATTCCGACCCATAGCAACCCTATATAGGGTTTCCAAGGAGCAGCTGGTGAGCTTGAACTACTGACTTTGCAGTTCAAATGACTTTGCAGTCTGATGCATTAGCCCACAATGCCACACCAGGACTCTATATAAGAGAGCAGCTGGTGGGTTTGAACCGCTGACCTTGTGGTTAGCAGTCTAGTACTTACCCTACAGAGCATAAAGCACAGGCAGACATCTTTCTGGTATTCTCTGCTTTTAACCAAGATCCATCGGATGTCAGCAGTGAGTCTTTCAATGTACAGCCTCCTCGGAGTCCAGTTTGAATCTCTGGCAGTTCACTGTCAGTGTTCTGTTGCAGTCAGTTATTTTTGACAAAATGTTACGTGTATGTGATATTAACGATACTTTCTAATGATTTCCGCTTTTCTTTGGGTCACATCTCTTTGGGACAAGCACAGATATGAATCTCTTCCAGTCAGTTAGCCAGTTAGTTGTCTTCTAGATTTCTTGGCCTAGATGATGAGTGTCTCCAGTGCTGCATCAGTTTGTTGAAAATTTCAGTTAGTGTTCCATCAGTTGCGGGAGCCTTGTTCTTTGCTGATGTTTTCAGTGCAATTTGGACTTCTTCCTTCAATACTATTGTCACTTGATGATGTGTTGTCTCTTGAAATGGTTGAGCATCTTTTTGGTTCAGTGATTGTGTATTCCTTACATCTTCTTTTGATGCTTTCTGCATCATTCAATATTTTACCCACACAATCCTTTAGTATTTCAAATTGAGGCTTGAATTTTTTCTTCAGTTCTTTTAGCTTGAAAAGTGCTAAGCATGTGCTTCCCTTTTGGTCTTTGCACATTTCATTATAAAACTTTGTCTTCTTGAGCTGCCCATTGAAATTTTCTGTTCAGTTCTGTCACCTCTTCATTCCTTCCATTTGCTTTCATGTCTCTTTGCTGGAAATCAGAATTCAAAGTCTCTTCTGACATCTGTTTTAGTCTGTTCCTTCTTTCTTACCTTCTTAATGACCTTTTGCTTACTTCTTCTGTGATGTTCTTAATATCATCCCACAATTCTTCTGATCTTCTGTTACTAGTATCTAATGCATCACATCTGTTCTTTAGGTGCCGTCTAAATTCAGATGGGATATGTTCAAGGTCAGATTTTGGCTCTTGTGGACTTGGTTTATTTTTCTTCAGCTTTGGCCTGAATTTGCATGTGAGCAATAAATGGTCTGTTCCACATTCTGTCCCTGACTTTGTTTTGGCTGATGATACGAAACTTTTCCAACTTCTCTTTCTATAGATGTAGTCAATTTAATGAATATATATTCCACCTGATGAAGTCTGTGTGGTGATGTTGTAGTTGAGTATAGTCAACTCATAGTGACCCTCTATAGGGCTTCCGAGGAGTGGCTGGAGAATTTGAATCGCCGACCTTGCAGTTCAGACCGACCCTGCGGTCCCCAGTGCATTATCCCACAGCACCATACCAGGGCTCTGAGTCTATCTGTATAGGTATTTTTTATGTTGTTTAAAACAGGTATTCGCAATGAATAAGTCATTGGTCTTGCACAGTTCTTTCAAGGGATCTCCAGCATTGTTTCTATCACCAAGGCCATGTTTTCTAACTGCTGATCTCTTTGTTTCCAACTCTTACATTCTAATCACCAATAAGTATTAATACATCTAGATTGCATGCTTGATCAATTTCAGACTGAGGTTGAATTCTTCAATTTCATTATCACTGGTTTTACTGGTTGGTGTGTCAATTTGAATAATAGTGGTATTAACTGGTCTTCATTGGAGTATGGATATTATTCTATCACAGACAGCGTTGTACTTCAAAATAGATCTTGAAGTGTTAGTTTTGGTGATGAATGTGATGCCATTCCTCTTAATTTTGTCATTCCCAGTATAGTAAACCATGTGATTGTCAGATTTATAGTCATCAACACCAGTTCATTTCAGCTCACTAATGCCTAGGATATCAGTGTTTATGTGTTCTATTTCATTTTTTACAGTTTCCAGTTTTCCTAGGTTCATACTTAGTAAATTATGTGTTGTGATTATTTGTACAAGCTTACACCTGTTTTACCTTATTTTGAAATGTATCCCATAAACAACGGAAGGTCCTCATGATTTACTCCATTTCCATCTTCACGGTCAAGTTTACTTTCACTCATAGTCTTACCCTATAATATTGTTAGTAAGTGCCGTCAAGTCAGTTGTGTCTCAGAGTGATTCTCTATGGTGTCCGAGGAATTACTGGTGGGTTTGAACCACTGACCTTGTGGTAAGCTGTCCAATATTTATCCTGTAGCATCATAGCAGGACCCCGCATAGGATAGAATAAAACTGCCCAATAGGGTTTCCAAGGCTATAAATATTCATAGTCTACTATCACATGCTTCTCCCACAAAGTGGCTGAAGAGTTTGAATCTATAACTTTGTTTTTATCAATCAAGTGCTTTAACTGCTGATTGCCACCATGGCTCCTTTTAAAACCATTAGGGGAAAATAGTAAACAAAAAGAAAGCAACTTTCCCTTTAAAAACAAACAAAAAACAACCTTGTGGCACCATGGACATGTATGTGATTGGATGTTGACCAAACGTATGTTAAGCAGTGCCTACCTGTATGGGAAATAGATATACCTGATTGGCATTAGAGTGTTTTCTGCATTTCCCTCTGACTAAATTAGTTTATTAATTCAGCAGAAATTTACTGTGCTGTGCATTTACTGCATTAGTCTACTATCCATATTCTCTTTTAACTTTAACGCTATATTTAATAGTACTCCATGAGCATGATCTCACTTCTCATCAGTAGGAACATGGTAGGTAAATTCATACATATGACTACATCAAATTACACATTAATGCCGTATTCAGAATGGTCCAGTTTTTATTTTTTGTGTTTTTTTTTAAAATGGGGATTACCTGTGTTGAGTTAATACGCTGAGCCCTAATTCACATTCATTCTTTTCCCCTCTCTAACAATGTTAGTTGGGATGTTGAGTGCTTCTGACCTCACAGTGCCAAATGGAGCTGGAAGCAGCCCAGTAGGTGAGTGTATTTTCACTGTTTCATTTTGTAGGCATCCATGCTAGGTAAGGCAAAAAGGAATATAGTTCCTTAACCAAGACCTTTGTACCAAATTGAAATGAAGAGTAAAAAATAGGGCCGTATAAGTAAATGTCCCTTTAAAAATTTACATTCCTTCCAAAGGAATTTTTCACCCTATCCTTGTTTTTATTCCTTACATATTGGCCTTAATTTCAATTACTCATTTGTTCAAAAAGTATTAACATTGTTCTTTTTTTAAAGCATAAACTGCTTGAGTGTAGTATTTACATGAAGATGGTTTCTTAAGGAGACACTTTCTATAATTGTTTATTTCTGTCCTCACTGAATTAGCTAACTGATCTCTCTGATAAGAGCATGAAGTTTTATTAGAATATGAAGAAATGGTGGGGCAAGAGCTAGAAATACAAAGAAAATTAAGGGGTTCTTTGGAGGATCTGATTTGGAGGTCACACATAGAAGACTCACACTTTGTCATAATTATAGCCAAATAGGGACTTTGGCACTTCTCCCAAGTTTAAACATGTCATACATGTACCTCACACTTAACAATAACAGCAACTAGCTTTAAGTGCTGGTAAAGATAGATAGTATGATCTTATAATATTCCCTTGAATTGTCATCATGCTAAATCATCCTTGTTTTTGTATTTCATCATTAATTTAGATGTTTAAGCTCTTGCAACTAGGTTCTTACAAGTTGGGAAACACTGACAAATTATTTCTCCCACAAAACTATAATCACATGTTCCCAGACAGTATAAAATATGGTTAAACTAACATTAATACATATTACCATTTTATCAATTAAAATAAACAAGTTATCAAGGATACAAATATAAAATTATATAGCTCAGAAGGCATTACAATAATTAGAGTCTGCTCAGTTCATTAGCTGAAACCACTTTTTTAAAATTTATTTTGCAAAAGAGGTTGGAAAGGGCAAAACAAAATCACCCTTCAAAAATAAATTGGTTAATAACATCCAGTTGATGAGAAAAAAATTTAAAAATTGTATAATTATAAGTGGTTTTAGCTATAATAAAACATTACTGCTTCTTAAAAATATTTACTGAATTAAAGAGCATATTCTATATGTTCTGCAAAAGACAAAGGCAGCATTTCGCCCCAGATATTTAATAGTCCCCTCTTATTCTTAAAATGGTCCCTCCCTGTTAAGTTGCACCCTGAAGTGCAAACATTAAATGTAAGGGTTTTTTGGGGGGCTATTTTTCCCATCTAGAGACATTAGAAACATGTGCTTCTGTACAATGTATGTTTTTCAAAATGAAATTTATACAATGATATTAAATAATCACTGTTAAGACTTGGTTAAAAAATGCAACAAAAATCAATGGTTGAGGTTCAGGTTTTGGCGGTGGCAGAGACAGCCAGGTAGGTAAGGGATTGAAAAAACAGAGAAGTTGCGCTCACGGAACAACACCAGAGCTCTGGATCTTGCATAAGGTGCAAGGCATCCGTTTCCTGCATGCACACGTGGAAAAATTATGATATAAAGGAAAATACTAGGAGTTAGAAAATGCTTGAGATGAGGCTCCCTATCATGCCTTCTTTGCCCAACCTG
>NW_006408702.1:1107540-1108837 GCF_000296735.1 Chrysochloris asiatica
GATGATATGGAAACATTCAGTAGAATGATATGGAAACAAATTCAAATGCTCCAAAAAGAAGTGGAGGGAAACAAGAAAGAAGTCAGGAAAGTACTACAGGAACAATCAAGCAAGATTGAACAGCATTGGAAACAATTCAAAGCCTGCAAAAAGAGGTCCAGATGATTAATAATAAAATGTCCAAAATGGACAGTGCACGGAAAGGGGAAAGGAGCAGAATTGAAGAGATGGAAGCCAGAACTAGCGAGCTGGAAGGCAAATTTCTCAATACTGCTAGGATAGAAGAGCAAGCAGAAAAAAAGGATAAGAAAATCAGAAGAGAGTCTAAGATTCATGCTGAATAACATGAAGAGGAACAACTTAAGAATTATTGGCATTCCAGAACAGGAAGAATCAGAGAAACCCACAAAGGAAATAGTTGAAGAGCTTCTGGAAGAAAATTTGCCTAACGTCTTGAAAGATGAGAAGATGAACATTCAAGAAGCCAAATATACCCCACGAAAGCTAGACCCTGAAAGATAGTCTCCAAGACATATTAAAATCAAGCTCTCCAAAATCAAAGACGAGGAGAGAATCCTAAAAGCGGCCAAGGAAAAGAGAAGTGTCATTTACAAAGGCAAGCAAATCAGATTAAGCTCTGACTTCTCAGCAGAAACCATACAGGCAAGTAGGCAATGAGGAGACATGTACAAAACCCTAAAAGAAATAAACTGCCAACCAAGAATTATCTATCCAGCTAAACTGTCAGTCAAATACAGTGGTGCCATCAAAACATTCCAGGATAAACAGAATCTAAGAGATTTTGTCAAAACCAATCCAGCACTTCAAAACATCCTAAAAGGACTTCTTTGGACTGAAAACCAAAGAGAATAGACAACAACCAGAGATTGAGAGGCGTGGTACAACCACCTGGAACTCACTCGACAGATAGCAGAGCAAAACAGAACAAAACTACAACAACGAATTCAAAGGAGCTGAGAGATCAACCAAAGATCAAAATAATGTCAATGTCAAAGAAGGGATAAATGTAGGAAAAGAGATCCAGGTGGTGGTGATGTCAGGTAGATTACAGGATACAATAATAGATTCTCTTAAGTGGAGAGAAAAGTTAATAGAATGTAAAGTAACCCCAAAGAAAGTTAATACTTCACAACTTACCATGAAAATGAACTTCAAGCACAACAAGCAAACATGAAAACTAAACAGAATCTGACAAGAAATAGCACAAAAAAACACAAACTCAGCACAAGAAGGCATGCAGAACAAAGGAATGAACAACACTACCAAAAAATTAACA
>NW_006408702.1:1113512-1117428 GCF_000296735.1 Chrysochloris asiatica
CAACAAAGTTGGTTTGAACCACAAGGTTGGTGGTTCAAGCTCACCATCTGCTCCTTGGACACCTGATACAGGGCCACTGTGGGTCAGAACCAACTGGATGGCACTTAACAACAACAACATGTTACTAAAAATATGCAAGTATTGTGATGGGACACTTAATCATTCTAAATTTCTTACATATTGATAAGATTCAGGAATGGGAATGGATTTAAAGACTTATAACAATATTACATGATATCAGGAAAGGTCAGTTGATACAGTTAATAAGCAAAGTTTAAATGCTGAACAGTAAGAAGTTTCTGCTAAATGTGCAGATAGGTTGATCATAACCCAAACATGGAGACTTCAATTCTGTCAAGGTTGTAGTCTGGCAAAACTGCTTCCCATACTCCTATGGAAGCTTTGGTAAATATGATAGGAAAAACCAGGTCTTGTCCGAAGTTCCACTACCAAAGTAATACCTTTAGGCTCCCTATTTGTTGAATTGAACAGTTGTTTCTATAACCATTGGAATCTTTGAAGCGCAGACACATTTTAGGACAATACTGCTCTAAAGGCAAAAGTTGCTTGTGCTTAAAAGCTCCATGCTGCTTTTGTTTTAGGAACTGTATGGCATCTTCATATTTCATTCCACTTTCAGTTAATGCTAGAACAAGCACTGGTACTCTCCCAAGTCTTGCAACACAATTCAAAAACCAGTCTCTTCACGAAACTTAATTTTTACAAGACTTAACCAGTCATCAGCAGTCTGGTTGGATGGCGGTGCACCATCATCAAAAGGCCGATCAGCAGCAATGTCATAAATTGCTTCACATACTCTTACTATTGTGGTAACTTCTTAAGTTCCTCTATAAGTTTGTTTAAGATCACATTGGTTGGATTGTGTATAATAAGAAACCTTATGTTCTTATATGGGACTTCCATAGAAACTAGACTGTTCATTAGAGCCATGCTGATTTCATTTAAATAGGGTTGTGAAAGAATTTTTTTTTTAAGTGAATACAAAAATGATATAAAGAAACTGAAGTCTGCTTCAAAATACTTCACTTGCAATTCTCAGTGCTTTCAGTCTGGTGTTGAGAGTAATGGAAAATGAAATGAACCTCTTAATAAAAAGCAGCAATTCTTCAATCCAGTAATACTGAGACAATAGAAAGGTAATACACTGAGGTTTATCCCATCCAGGTCAGAACTATTGAAAATTGCTCTGCAGATTACAATTCAGTAGTTCTGTGACCTGATTAGCAGCTCTTCTGGAGACTTCATGGTGGAGAAGTAATGAATTTCTGTTATTCACTTGTTTTCATAGAGGTCGTGCTATACCTGACAGTAATCTCCAGTGCCCTTCAGAAACTTCATAAATGTGTGACCAAGACCACCACAGAATTTAGGAATATGTGTAGTCATTGAAGATTGTTGCCTAATCCCACACCTGGTCATGAGGTGGTGGTGACACCAGTAGTACAGATGGCGGTGGGGCACCAGGCTCTACCATCACATCCTTGTTTATTAGTGCTCACAGTTAGTGTTGTTATGTGAAAACAAGAACAAATAGTAGCGCCCTGCTTTTGAAGATACTGGGTGTTACTGGAATCATCTGAAAACATCACTTTAAAGGAAGAATTTCTGATTTCATGTACCATGTTTTTACACAAGTGACACGTACATTCTACATTTGTTAACCAAACTTCCCTCTATCCCAGAGGTGTTTTTTAAGTGCTTCTCTGCTAATTTTTTTTTTAATTTATTTTGCAAATTGTTGTAAAAAATTAGCATAGTACATTTACAGAAGTATCCCCTGGGGTGGGAGCAGTTGGCAAACAAACAGAGAAGGTGCTTGTTGCATGCATAAAATACAGTATTCAATCCATTCACTCCACAATAACTAAGGACTTCTGCCATAAGAAAATCATAGGAATGATTGAAAAGCTTAGTGAAAAAGAATGAGAAAGAGATAAATATTTAGACATTATTGGCAGAGAACTGGAGACATTTAGAAAATGGAAATTATTACTAAAGAATGTGATTTTAAAAGCTCAGTGGATCTGTGTAATAACAGGTTAGACAAAGCAAAGAGAGAATTGGTGAAATCTCAGAAGTACAGTTGGATTGCTTCTTGGAAGCGATGATAGCAAGACTTCATCTCCTGTTCTTTGGACATATTGACAGGAGGAACCAAGACATCACACTCGGTAAAGTGAAGGGTCGGCAAAAAAGAGGAAGCTCCTCAATGAGATGAACTAATAGAGTGACATTATCCGTGGGCCAGAACATAGCAGTCATGAGGATGGCGCAGCACCTCCTAAGGCGGTGCTTTCCTTTTGTTGTATATGAGATTGCTCTAAGTAGGAACTGACTTGGTGGCCCTTAACGGCAACAAAAGAGAGGACAGAAGAAAATACCCAGATTGAAACGTGGAGGCACAAAGGACAGAAAATTCAGAAGAAGGCTAATAATGACAAGCTCTTCGGTATATGAAATTGGGGTCCTAGGAGGCAGAAAGAAAGCTGGGTAGATGCAAAAGTTAAAGAAATCATCACTGTGCGGATTATAAGTACTTTTAAAAGTTCATGGAAAAATTCCATTATCTTTTAATTCAATTTTTCACATATTTTTTAAGTTAACTTCATAAATGTGTGTGTGTGTGTGTGTGTCAGTCCAGGTTCAGAAACTTGTGATAGACCAATTCCAGATAGTTTCACTTCATTCTCAAAACCTGTCTCATATGACTGATACTGTAGTTAATATAGTTAATAGATGGATCCTCCACTTAGCGTGCCTTGTTTCTTTCTTAATACTTGCATTTCTGCCTCTTTCCCCAAAGCTAGTGTACTTCAAATCCATGCTTTTGGAAAAGAGGCATCCTTAAACATTGAACAAATTCAGGATAGAAGATGACTTTTTAAATAAGAAACCAAAGGAAAATGAACCAGAAAGGAAAGCTTGCCTGATTTATTTGTCTGTGTTAGAACCCTTTTATTTTTTTAATCAAAAGGCCTCATAAAGACAGTAAAAAGGTAAAAGAGAATAAGAGAGCATATATGCAGTGCATAGAACTAATGGAGGGTTTTCATAAAGAATGCCTGTCAATAAGCAAGAAAAATAAAACTTCATTTTAAAAAACTACATAAGAGCACAAGTACTTCACACAAGAGTCTATTCTGATGTCTAATAAACATGTAAAATCAAGGAAATACAAACTTAAACCCCCAAAGAGACACAGCACTACACACCTAACAGAGTGGCTACAGTGAAATAGGTACCCTAAATGACAAGGCTATGGGGCAGCAGAAGTTTATACACTGACGGTGGGAATACACATTGATTATATCCATTCTGGCAGTATCTGCTAAAGCTGAGCTATGCACATTCTATGACCCAGCAATTTCACTCATTTTAATACATTGTAGGAATGTACAGCACAGGGTCAGTGGTTCAAAACCACAAACTTCTCCTCTGAAACCCTATACAGGGGCACTATAAGTTGGAACCAACTTGATGATGCTTAACAACAATACATTGTAGAGAAATAAATATATTCACATGTAAAGGAATGTGCTTAGCAACATCTAGAAATAATCCTATCCACATTACAATGCATAGATACAGGAATACTAAACTGCAATCAAAATTAAGGAGCAATAATCAAGAACATGGATGTATTTTATGAAACTAATGTCCTGGTTTGGCACTACATATAGGATAAGCACTTGACTTCAAGGTTGCTTTGAATGGCTAGCTCAGTGTTCAAACTCACCAGCCACTCTTCGGAAACCCTAAACAACAAAAAATCTGAATTAAAGATGCAGACAGTTACTAAATGATTCTGTCTACATAAAGTTTGAAAACCAAGGAAGCAAAACTCTCATGTTAAATTGTGCTCATGAGGGATCTGTACATAGACCAAGAGGCAGTT
>NW_006408702.1:1118138-1129184 GCF_000296735.1 Chrysochloris asiatica
GACCAGTTCCTGGAGAAGGATATCATGTTTGGTAAAGTGGACAGTTGGAGAATAAGAGGAAGACCCCTAATGAGATGGCAGCAGCAGCAATGGGTTCAGCCTTAGCAATAATTGTGAGGTTGGAACGGGACCAGGCAGTGTTTTCTTCTGTTGTGCATAGGGTCGCTATGAGTCGGTGCCAACTCGATGGCACCTAACAAGATTTCTTGTACTTTAATGTATGTTGTTGTTGTTGTTAGGTGTTGGAGAGTCAGTTCTGACTCACAGCAACTCATAGGGTTTTCAAAGAATGACTGATGAGTTTGAACTTATGACCTTGTGGTTAGCAGTCTAGTGTTTATCCTAAGGAACCACACCAGGATTCCTTATTTTCTAAAATACATGGTAGTGAATATTAGGAAGAAATCAACATATTCATCAATATAAAATTTAAGTCTTCGGTTTCCAACTGAATTTCTTTTGTTTGTTGTTAACTGCCTTCGAGTCGGTTTCGAACCATAGCAACCCTGTATAGGGTTTCCGAGGAGCAGTTCAAATGGCTTTGCAGTCTGGCACATTTACCCACAGTGTCATGCCAGGACTCCTGAATTTCTTTTTAGGTGTGATTTAAAACTGCAAAAAAATAAGCACATGGAAATGAGAAGGGGAAATCCAAATTGTCTATATAGTTATATTGTTATTATTGTTGTTAAGTGCTGTTGAGTCAGTTCCAACTCATAGCAACCCTGTATAGACTTTCCTAGGAGCAGCTGGTGGATGTGTACCATTGACTTTGTGGTTCGCAGTCCAGTGATGCTCCTACTGCGCCACATCAGGAGTCCATGCTGTTGTTGTTAAAACATCAAGTCAGTTCTGACTCATAATGACCCTGGATAGGATTTCCGAGGTGCAGCTGATGGATTTGAACCGCCAGCCATGTGGCTCAAACTGACCTTGTGTTCTAGCTCATTTTCCCATGGAGTCACACCAGGACTTCATTTATATGGTACACGTATAAAATTGTATTGTAGTATAGTAGAGCATTTGTGTATTTTATACACGTAACTTGATTTTTCAAATTTCTATCTATGTTACATTTTTGCAAGTAAGACCTGCCAATTTTGTATGTATTGTAAATTCTATATATTTGATTATGATTTACTAGCTATAGCTCTCTGAGAGTTTACACTTAATACTCAGTTTATACTAAGTTTAAATCACTTTGGAGACTCCTTTGGTCTTACGTTTAAAAAATCAAGCATAAAGTAAAATCTCAGATAGCCAGTGATTTAATTTTTTTTTTTATGTTGAAAAAGAACAGGATGTACAAGGCTAGAAACATAAAGGTGGAAGAAGCTCTTGTTAATGTTTATGGTTTGATGAAGAAATAGAAAAAAGAGTCTTATCAAGTGCTTGAATATAGACTAGAAATTAGAGACATAGCAGAAAGATTTAAGGGTCTGTCACATTACAGTGCTGGTTGAAGCCATGAGGGATGCATGAAGTCTTTGAAAATGTATCCTCATTAAGGCTACCTGGAAACATTGAGAAAGGTGTATATAGTGTTTAGTAGGTATAGTATAGGTGTATAAAGGAGCTCTGGTAGCGTAGTGGTTATGAATCGGGCTGCGAACCTAAGGTCAGCAGTTCGAAACTACCAGCTGTTCCGTGGGAGAAAGATGCGGCTTTCAGCTCCCGTAAAGGTTTACAGCCTTGGTAACCCTGTACAGGGTCGCTATGGGTAGGAACCAACTCCATGGCATATAACCACCACCACCACCATATAGTGTTTAGAAAGAGAAGATGCAGGATTAGAAATTTCTAATTGATGAAACTCTTGGTGTGATGCTGTAGGAAAAGGATAAAGTCTGTACTGCTAACCACAAGGTCGGCAGTTCAAAACCAGTAACCTGCTCCTTGGAAAGCCTACGCAGGGTTGCTGTAAGCCAGAACTGACTTGACAGCAATTTAACAACAGCAGCATGCACTCCATCATGTAAGAATTTTCACTGACTCCAATTTCAGAAATATCAAGCAGCTCTTTATATAAATGAATTTTAGAAATGCATTTATTTATTAAATAATAAAGCTCAAACTTTGTAAAGACTTGATACAATCAAGTATGATACAATCAGTTCTCGATCCTTGCTTTGATTGAATTATAAAGAATCCTTAAAACTTTGCATGTTCAACTTCTGTAATGGATTCATAGTAAAAACATTTATAACATCATCGTCTACAATTTGGCCCTAGAAGAGTAGTCTTAAGGTCATGGAGTACTTTACAACCACATGAATATATTAATTCAACTGATGGGATTTATATTCTGAAATATGAGCCACACTGATAAAATTGAATGAGCTAGAATGATTTATCTTATAGCTGTGAAGTCTTTGTGTGGCGCTGTGAGTTAATGCACCAGACTGCATAGCCGTTTGAACTGCAAGGTCGGCAGTTCAAGCTCACCAGTTGCTCCTCGGAAACCCTACACAGAGTCGCTATGGGTCAGAACCGACTCTACGACACTTCACAACAACAGCAATCTTACGGCTGTAGGACCATTAATGAGATTAACTATATATTACATTTCTGGAGGCATTGGTATGTAGTTTGCTTAGGATCTTTTTTGCCCTCTTTGTGTTAGTGCAGTAAACTACTGCACATTTTAACAACAATGACATTAAATTGGGTTTATTCACATGGAACAGATTGCTCTAATTCTTAAATTTGTAAGCTCTAGCAAGATGAGTTATATACTAAAAATATGTACCTCAAAAGTCTTGTTATGAAAATAAACCAAAGATAAGAAAGCATATATTTGTAGTGCGCCATTACATTCTACAAAGGAGCAAATGGTGCCTATGAGATATATTCACTTCAGCCTGGCAAGTTACCAAACTACTTACATCATCCTGTAATCATCATCTGCTGCAAACTCCTGACTTTGCACAAGAAATACTGTGCTGTTAGATCATTTTTCATACTTGTAATTTGATTCTCATGGGTTGTATGGTATCATGGTTAGAGCATCCCAGACTTACATGGGAAAATAGTATTAATGCTTCTTTGTATTGTGCTCCTTTAAATTATATCTTTGCATCATCTTATAATGTAGTTGAAAGAAAATACTGCTTTGTCTTTCAGATTTGAGCATAAATCAAACAGATGAGAGTGCATGTCAAGAACACATATTTGTACCATTGTATAATCAAGAAAAACGTTGTACATATGTTAAATCTTAAAATTCTGTTTTTACTATGCAATAAGAAATTTCTATTAAATCATCTTATTTCATTGACTAAGGAGCCCTGCTGGCATAGTAGATTACAAACTGGGCTGCTAACCCACAAGGTCAGCAGTTCAAATCTCCCAGCCTCGGCAAGTCAGTCCAGTACCACTGTGAGTTGGAAGCGACTTGATTGCACACCACCATTTCCTTGAATAAAATTATCTGATAAACACTTGTTGTTATTGTTATTGTGAGGTGCCATCGAGTCGGTTCCGACCCGTAGTAACCCTGTATACGGTTTCTGAGGAGCAGCTGGTGAGCTTGAACTGCCTACCTTGCAGTTAAAACAGCTTTGTAGTCTGGTGCATTAACCCACAGCACCACACCAGGACTCTAAATATCCTCCAAATGTCTGGGTTGCGAATTACGTCTACCCAGTTCATAGGTGAGTTTTCTTTCATCGCGGATGGCCTAGTGAAGATGGTGGTTTCTTTAGCACCATTATCTTATAAAGCTTAACAGTATACAGGAAATTACTTCATGGGGCGTGGGAAGGAGATTCAGCCCAAATCTCATTAAAAAATAATTGAAGCAGAATACAAGAAATAGCCTCATAAGACTAGCTGAAATACCAGTCTCCACAGCAAAATTTAATCACAAAAATGAATTAAAAATGATAGGTTAATTGGTTAAAGTTTAGGAGAAAGCAGGAGGTTCCAAGTAAGGGGTAAAACTAAACACTAATTGAAATTCTCACATTCAGAATGAGAATACAGGCTGAAGAGAGAACAAGCCAGTTTCTTAGGCCCATACCTCACCTCTCTGTTTTCTTTATCCTTTGGTATTTAAAGGCCAAACTTGAAAATATTCCTTTACCTAGACTCTGATTGGGCATTCCTGGAATAAACTACTGTGCTAGGAAAAATGCTGTATATTTGTTGGCTCAGGCCATGCTATTCCATGCTATTCCATGACAAGGAAGATTGAAGTGGTGTCAACCCTCCTAAAGGATGTGGCTGTTTGCACATGAGAAGGACTCAAATGACTATCTCTGTAAATAAAATGGTTACGAATCGGGCAGCGAACCTCACAGTCAGCAGTTCGAAACTACCAACTGCTCCACGAGAGAAAGATGAGGCTTTCTGCTCTCATAAAGATTTACAGCCTCGGAAACCCTGTACAGGGTCACTATGAGTCGGAACCGACTCCACGGCACATCACAACGTTGAATTTTATATCGCAAGTGATACCCAAAAATACTATGTATACAGAAAATATAACACAATATACCTATTTCCATATTTCATCTAAAAGATGAATTTATTCTACAGTGGGAAGTTAAAATGTAGGAATAAGGTGATTCAAGTCAGATTAACAATAAATTTTTTGAAAAAACCTTAACGGCAGCAGAATAAGCAGAGCAGGTAATGGTTAGGGACGTAAGGAAAAACTAACCGGTAAAAATATGGCATTAGAACTGTGTGCTAAATAAGCTACAGTCAAGAAGTAGCCCCAGAGGCGGGGCTTGATGGCGCCTAGGATAGAGGTGCAGAATGGGGAAAAAATGTGGGGTGTGTGGTGAGGGGATGGAAGGGAAGGTGGAGCTCAGGACAGGGAATAGACATAGAATAGTTTGGGTCCGGGGGAGGGGGGCAGTACACAAGAAGGGAGAGTGAGATGGAAGAACACTTCGGCAGGTTTGCATGGGCTAAGTGGGACAGAGGTAAATAATGATGTATGCACAACCTTGGAACAACAGGGCTCTGGGATACAGGGATTGAGACATGGGTGGAAAGGGCAAAAGGGGGAACATAATGTTAAGATGCTTGGCTGTCTTTTGAATCTTGGTTTTTCTTGCCTACCAATATAAAGTAGACACTTGAGGGAGAGGGAAAGGAATAGCCATAATTATCACCTAGAAAGCTTGTAAGTCCATTTTCTGCCTATAGCTGATTGGAATACCTAAAATTGGGCTACAATGTGCCCATTGAAGTGACTGACTTGCAAGTTTTCATGAGGGAGCCTAGATCCAGAGGGCATTGGGGAAGGTAGAATCTCCAGTGAGTAGTATCCAATCTGTCTAGGCAGGACTGATGAAAGGAAATGCAGATAGGTCTCCTGTGATACAGTAGTGAATAATTGTTATCAGGACTGACTGTGAGGGTTGGAAATGTAATGGTAGACGTTTTGTAGCAAAAGGAGGGGATTGACTGACTTTACAGTCTAGGAGCAGAGGTCTCTGGGACCATCAAGGGGAAAGAGTGGAGAGTGGGACCCTACCCAGAGAAGCAGTGATGGCAGAGATGGAGGCAAAAATGATGATATGGAGAGATGGAGCAATTGGGGACTTTAGACACAGAGAGGGAGAGAAGGGCTGTGTGCTGACGACCGAGGGGCAGGCTTGCAGGGGTATACCCTTTGGTTGGTTGATGATGCATGGAGGGGATTGTAACCATGACAATGAAACGCTATACAATAGGATGAATGTAAAGCTAATGTTCTCCCATGTAAACTGTCACATAATGCACAATAAAACATTAAAAAAAAAAAGGCTGTAGCCCCAATAGCTGACCCAGTATCCTGAGCCTGATAGGCAATGCCTTTACTGACTTAGGAATGAGTGCAGAGGTCAGTGCCAAGCATTTTCTTATAGTAGCTACATAATCTTGGTCCCCAGTAGGAAGAAGCCTTGTTAGATATTTGTGTTGTGTTTTAAGTATCTCTCCAGTACACTTAACTGTGCTCATGAGGAACCTGGACCTGGACCAAGAAGCAGTTTTTGGAGCAGAACATGGGAACACTGAATGGTTTAAAATTTTAAAAGTGTGTGACAGGGTTGTATTCTTTCACCGATTTATTTAACCTATATGCTGAGCAAATAATCCGAGAAGTTGGGTTCTATGAAGAAAAACGTGGCACCAAGATTGGATGAAGACTCATTGGCAACCTGCGTTATACAGATGATACCACCTTGCTTGCTGAAAGTGAAGAGGACTTAAAACATTTACTGATAAAGATCAAAGAGCACAGCCTTCAGTATGGATTACATCTCAATGTAAAGAAAACAAAAATCTTCACCCCTGGACCAGTAAACAACATTCTTATCAACAGAGAAAAGACAGAAGTTGTCAAGGACTGCATTCTTCTTGGATCAACTATCAACATTCATGGAAGCAGCAGTCAAGAAATCAAACGACATATTTGAACAACGTATTGCATTAGGCAAATCAGCTGCACAAGACCTTTATAAAGTGTTGAAGAGCAAAGATGTTGGCTTAAGGACTGAGGTGCGCCTGACCCAAGCCATAGTATTTTCAATAACCTCATATGCATGCGAAAGCTGAACAGTGAATAAGGAAGACTGCAGAAGAATTGATGCTTTTGAGTTATGGTGTTGGAGGAGAATATTGAAAGGGCCATGGGCTGCCAAAAGAACCAACAGATAGATCCGTTTTAGAAGAAGTGTAGCCAGAGTACTCCTCAGAGTCCAAGATGGCTAAACTTCGTCTCTCATACTTCGGACATATTATCAGGAGGGATCAGTCGCCGGAGAAAGATACCATGTTTGGTAAGGTGGAGGGTCAGAGAAAAAGAGGAAGACCCCCAATGAGATGGATTGGCCAAGTGGCAGCATCGGTGGGCTCAAGAGTGGCGACAGTAGTGAGGTTGGCCCAGGACCGGGTAGTGTTTCGTTGTGCTGTGCATAAGGTCACTCTGGGTCAGTACCGACTCGATGGCACCTAACAACAAGGGGTCTTGGTGTCATGTGGTAGAATAAGCACTGGACTGCTAACCACAAGGGTCACTGTAAATCTGAACTGACTGAACAGCACTAAACAACAAGTATTCCAAGCAGGAAAATAGTGACACGTGTTTTATAAACTTGATATATATTTCGGATTTTGATGAATTTTCTTGACTTATTTTTTAAATATCTAAAAATGCATGCTTAGCTCATGAGTTTATTGTACAATTTGTAACTGGTACTGGTGAAAGCTTGTTTCATATCTTTGCTAAAGTATTGTAATGACTGTTACATGTTAATGAATGCTGTTTTTATTTTTTTACAGGTAATGGCTTTGTAAACTCAAGAGGTTCTCCCAATTTGATTGGAACTACTGCTACAAATAATTTAGGCAAAGTCATGCCTACAAAGTCTCCACCTCCTCCTGGGAGTGGCAATCTTGGAATAAATAGTCGAAAGCCAGATCTTCGAGTTGTTATCCCCCCTTCAAGCAAGGGAATGATGCCTGCTCCATTGGTAAATTGAACCTTTCAACTCCATTTCTCAAAAGCACTTCTTTTATACATAGTGTATGTCTTGTTGTAATTCTCTGTACCTTCGTGAAATTTAGACATTTTCTTAATTACTGTTTTTATTCAAAATTAGTATTTAAAGAGAAAAGTGTATTTTCAATGCACAGAAAGTAGACTGGAAAAATTGGAATTTTTAAACCTCATTAGAGTTGTTGTGTGCCATAGAGTCAGTTCCAACTCATAGTGACCCAGTATAGGGTTTTTCAGAGTGGCTGGTGGATTTGAAGTGATGACCTTGTGGTTAGCAGTCCAGTATTTATCCTATAGCTCCATACCAGGGCTCCATCTCATTAATAGTTATTTTAAATTAAAGCAAAATGTGGAGAGGTCGAGAGGTTTTTTTTTTTGCTTAATATAATTTGACTTGCCTGGAATCTTGCTTAGAAATCTCATTCCCCAAATTGATAAATTAAACCCAGCTAAAGTATTTCTTATCTGTACTTTGCATACTTGATGCATTAAATTATTAGGTAGGAAATTCTACACAGCAAAGAGAACTATTGTAGAGAAGAATGCATAAAAACTTGGATGGGCTATTCTGTAAATAGTTTTTCTTTGTTTACTTCTTCGTAACCTGCTTATTTAATTCTATAAAGAATGGAGGTATCCCTCCGCATTTTCTGACTGTATCTTTATAGTTTCAGCGTCATTTACTTTTGGAACCTAAGCCCATGTTTATAAAGAACAGGAAAATACATTTATTCTCTTAGCCTCTGTATGAAAAGAATTGTAATATACAAGTTTTAAGACCATTTCTAATTAGCTACTTGACTGTTTATACACTTTAAGTGATACACTGTACTTTGTATTATACAGCTGCTAACTCACCACTTTTTCTTAACTGAAAGTGATGTTATCAGGCTTAGATAATAAATCTACATTTTTATAATGCTCTCTTGTACAGAACTGGGATAGGAGAAGAATAGCAAGTTCAGTAGAGACAGAAACTTGCTTGGCTTCTTCTCTTTTTCTCCTATAAAATAAACGGATTAATAAGTGAGGATATGCACACACAAAAAACCCTTTCCCTTAGGACACTGGTGACATCTAAATGCATCTGGGGAAGTAGAAAAGGAAAAATAACTCTACACATGTTAGAGGAGGAGGCATTGGGTACAAAATGGCTGAGAGAATGGTAGCGTATCTGAGCAGACCATATCCTCAAGACTCAGAGACACAGTGCCTGGCTACATCAAAAAGGCAGAAATCCCGCCTAACCCCTGCCCCCCAACAAATAATCATAAAAACAGTTGTGAGGTTAGCCCAGGACCCGGTAGTATTTCGTTCTGTTGTGCATAGGGTTGCTATGAGTCAATACCGACTCAATGGCACCTAAAAACAACGAGTACGTTGCAAAAGACAGATACTTTCTGAGGCACAACATAAAGAAGAAGGGTTAAGACATAATGGAGCAGTCATTTAGGGTTGATGAGGAAGAGTTGAGGGTTGGGTGGAAAACCTTTGCCAAACCAAGCTCTCCGTTCTCTGAACTATTTCAAGCCTGTGCCAGGTATATTGACAGTAACCATAGCAACAGCAAAGCTCAGACCTAGTCCAATTTCATAATTAACTCAAACTCTAGTAAATCCTAGCAGAAGGAAAGGCTTGTCTATTCCCATGCATAAAAACTATTTACCATAATTTCTACCATTCTGTGGGAGCACAGTGGCTCCTAAAATAAACACTGGATTGTGAACCACAAGGTTGGCAATTCAAGCCAACCAGCTGCTCTTCAAGAGAAAGATGAGGCTTTCTGCTCACTCGAAGATTTAAAGCTTCAGAAACCATATACAGGGTCTCTATGAGTTAGAACTGACTCAGCAGCACTTAAAAATAGCAACTACCATTCTATGCAAGATGTCTGACTTTTAACAAAAAAAGTTGTGAGGCTTACTAAAAGGCATTAAAAAAAAGCACATTCTGAAGAGATAAAAGAGACATCAGACTCAGATATGACACAGATATTGAAAGTATCTGACAGAATGTAAAATAATTATGAGTAGTATCTTAAAGACTGAGAAAAAGACATTGCACATGCAAGATCAGATGGATAATTTCAGCAGAGAAATGGAAACCTGTAAGAATGAAGTGCAAATAGTAGAAATGAAAATACCATAAAAATGAAGAATGCCTTCATCAAGCTCATTAGCAGAATCAATACAACCAAGGACAGAATCAGTGAATTTTGTAAGCAGCCAGTAGAAATCACCCGAGGTGAAATGCACAGAGACGGGTGAACTACAAGTGAAGCAAACAAACTAACAACAAAATGAAGACTGTAAGAACTATGACCCTGTCAAATGGTTAGAAAACAGGGAGAGAAGATGCGGCAAAAGCCATATTGGAGGACATAATAACTGACACTAAGTAGGCTAGATACCACCAAGTGTGCAAGTGCTTGTGCCTGTGCACACACATAGGCACACACCACTAAAGGCAAAATGCATCATAGCGGCCAATAAAGAACAGAGAAACATTACATGTTGTATCACTAAAAGGCATGCAAATTAGAAACAGTGGAGTAACATACTTAAATTGCTAAGACTAAGAAAACAATAACAAACCTTGTGCATAATTCTATACCCAGCAAAAATATCTTTCCAGAATGAACATTAAATAAAGACTTTCTCCTGCAAACAAAAATTATGGAAATTTATGAGCAGCAAACCTGTTACAAGAAATATTAGAAATCCTTTAGGCAAGAGAATATGATAACATAAAAACTAAGATCTACATAAAGCCATCAAAAATGGAAATGGAATAAGTTAAAATTAAATTCTGCCTTTTATTTTAGAACAGTTTTACAGAGACTTCCTGTATACTCTACGCCCATTTCCGCTATTATTACCAGCTTACATTTGTTCTTCTTGTTAGTAGGTGACATCATGTTTGTACCAACTCATAGTGACGCTGTGCACAACACAACAAAACACTGCCTGGTCCTGGGCCAACCTCACAATTGTTACCACGCTTGAGCCTACTAATTCTACCACTGTGCCAGTCCATCTCACTGGGGGTCTTTCTCTTTTACTTCACTCTCCACCTTACCAAACATGATATCCCTTTCCAGTTACTGGTCCCTTCTGACAATATATACGAAGTACAAGAGATGAAGTCTGGTCATCCTGGCCTCCAAGGAGCACTCTAGCTGCACTTCTTCCAACACAGATCTGTTTGTTCTTTTGGCAGTCCATGGTACTTTCAATATTCTCCTCCAGCAGCATAACTCAAATGCATCAGTTCTTCTACGATCTCCCTTATTCGCTATCCAGCTTTCACATGCATATGAGGTTATCGAAAATACCACGACTTGGGTCAGGCAAACCTTAGTCCTCAAGCTGACATCTGTGTTCTTCAACACTTTAAAAAGGTTTTGTGCAGCAGATTTACACAATGTAATACGTCATTTGGTTTCTTGGCTGTTGCTTTCATGAGTGTTGATGGTTGATCCAAGAAGAACGAAGTCCTTGACAAATTCAGTCGTTTCTCCATTGATAAGAATGTTGTTTATTGATCCAGTG
>NW_006408702.1:1131025-1134468 GCF_000296735.1 Chrysochloris asiatica
GTAAATTTGAATAATAGTTGTATTAACTGGGCTTCCCTGTAGGTGCATGGATATTATCCTATCACAGACAGCGTTGTACCTCATGACTGATCTGGGTATGTTCTTTTTGACGACGAAGGCAACACCATTTCTCTTCAATTTGTCATTCCTGGCATAACAAACCATGTGGTTGTCAGATTCAAAATGCCAATACAAGTCCACTTCAGCTCACTAATGCCTAAGATATCGATGTTTATGCGTTCCATTTCAATTGTTACAATTTCCAATTTTCCTAGATTCATATTTCATACATTCTGTGTTCTGGTTATTAATGAATGTTTACAACTGTTACTACATATATAGGTACAGATAAATGATAAAAAGATATTCAATGCAAACACTAAGCAAAGAAAAGCTAGAGTAGTCATATTAATATTAGACACAGTAAACTTTAGAACAAGGAATAATACAGGGTTGAGGCAGGACGTTGTTGTTAAAGTGCAGTCAAGTCAGTTCCAACTCATAGCAACCCTTTATAGGATTTCCAAGGAGCAGCTGGTGAGTTTGAACCACCAATCTTGTGGTTCAAACTGACCTTGTGGCCCAATGCTTTATCCCACAGCACCATGCTAGGACTCCAAAGCTGGACATTACGTAATGGTAAAAAGGGTCCACTTCCCAAGAAATAACGATCTTTAAATGTGTATGTACCTAATAACAGACCTTCAAAATGCATAAAACAAAGTCTGATAAAAATTAAAAGTGAAATAGAAAAACATCCACAATTGTAATTGGAGTTTTCATTATTCCTCTCTTAGTATTTGATAGAACAAGTCAACAGAAAAAATCAGTAAGGATCAAGATGACCTAACTGCATGTTCCTCCAGCCTAACCTAAGAGACATTTATTGAACACTGCACTTATAACAACAAAGCATACATTTTTTCTCAAGTATTTATGGTATATTCTCCATCTGTTGGGTCATAAAACAAACCTTAACACAATTAATGGAATCAAAGTAAAAATCAGTCATGGAAAATGACAACAGGAAAATCTCCAAATATTTAGAAATTAAACAACATACTTTTAAATAACCATGGATCATAAAAAAGAGCTCAAGGAAAAGTTTAAAATATATAGAACTGAATTAAAAACTAAAATACATTATCAAAACTTTATGGACCAACTAGTGTAGCCCCAAGAAGTAAATTTATAGCATTAAGCGTTTTAATTAGAAAAGTTGTTATTAAGTGCCATCGAGTTGGTTACAAATCACATATCCCGTGTTGGATTTCTGAGGAGCAGTTAGTGAGTGTGAACCTCTTACCTCGCGGTTCAAACAGACCTTAAGTCCAGGGCTTTTCCTACAGCACCACACGAGGACTCCATTAGAAAAGTAGAAAGATCCAAATTAGTCATCTAAGTTTTCACCTTAGAACTTAAGAAAGGAGAGCAAAATTAACTCAAAATAAACAGAAGGAAGGTGAAACAAATTAAAATCAGGAATTAATGAAATGTAAAACAGGAAAACAATAAAGAAAGACAAACCAAAGTTTGTTTGTTGTTTTTTTGAAGATCATTAAAATTAATACGCCTCTAGCAAGGCTGGCCAAAGAAAAAGAGATGAAACAGATAAGCAATATTGAGTATGAATGAAGGTATACCACTCAAAAGACACTTAAAAAAATAATAATGTAATACCATAAATGACTTTGTTTAAATGAATTTGGTTGTTAAGGACCATAGAGTCGGTTCAGATTCACAGTGACCCTGTTTAGGGTTTCTGAGGAGAAGCTGATGGATTTGTGGTCACAGTCCATTGTTGTTTCTACAACATCTCATCAGCATACATGAAGTGGACAAATCTTTGGCAGATGTTGTTAAATGCCACTGAGTCGGTTCCAACTATAGCAATCCTGTATAGGGTTTCCAAGAGGCAGCTGGTAGGTTTGAACTGCCAACCTTGTGGTTCACAGTCCAGTGTTGATCCTACAGCCACACCAGGAGTCCAAGAAAAGTAAGAGAGGAGGGAATATATGCAAACTCATTTTATTAGAGCAGCATTATTCTAATATAAAAGTAAAAAGACATTATAAGAAAACTAAAATGTTCCTCATTAACTTATAAACATAAAAATCCTTAGCAAAATATTAGTAAATAAATTTAACAGTAAATACAAAGGATAATACATGAAGACCGAGTGGGTTTCATACCAGGAATGCAAGACTGATTAACCATTCGAAAATTCATCAGTATATGTTACCTTGTGTAACAGAATTCACCATTTATTCATGGTAAAAACTCTCATCATAATAACTATAAAAGAGTAATTCTTAGCCTAATAATGGTCATCTACAAAAATTCTGTAGCTAACTTGTACTTTTTAAGAGGAAAGCATTCTTAAACTAGACAGTATTGATTCTCACATTTACACTCAACAGTAGAGTCCTGATGTGGAGTTGTACATTAAGCACTGGGCTGCTAACCGCAAGGCCAGCAGTTCGAATCCACCAGCTGCTCCTCAGGAGAAAGATGAAACTTTCTGCTCCTATGAAGACTCACAGCCTTGGAAACAGCATCGTTATGAGTCAGAACCAGTTCAACAGCAAACCACTACCACTATCACCATTCACAGAAGATGCATCAGAGGAAATGTTGGGCTGCTAGCTGTAAGGTTAGCAGTTTGAATACAACAGCTATGCGAGGTTGCTATGAGCCAGAATCAACTTGATGACTGAGGCTTTGGGTTTTGGGTTTTATTCACAAAGGACCTCATTTTCTGCACAGAAAAGCATAAAGAATCTACAAAAAAAACCCTCCTAGAACCAGTAACCACGTCTCTTATTATTGGGGAAAGAAGTGACAGATAATCAAAGGGAAGACTGCTGCTGTATGCTATTGCACACTGCCGCTTGCTGTTGAGTTCCGCAAGATTGCAGAATATAAAGTTGATTGTATTCTTAGGTATTGTAGATAAAAATCCAGGATTCTCATTGTTGGGGAAAGAAGTGACAAATAAACAAAGGAAGGGCTGCTACTGCCTTCAGTTTGGTCGATTTCCTTAGGGTTTCTCAGACTGAAAATATAAAAACAGGTAGCTGTAGAAATGTGCATGCATTTCCTTACATGTCTGTCAGTGTCTCACACTCTGGTGGCTTGTCTATTTCTGTGAGGCTGGAAGCTAAGCCACTGGTGTTTCAAATACCAGAAGGTTCACACAGAGTGGACAGGTTTCCGTGGATCTTCCGAACTAGAACACTGATGTTGCTGCTCTGTTTCATTGCATTGATTCCCACTAACAAGTGACCCGAGACTGAATCTTTACAGGAGCAGAAAGCTTCATCGTTCAACCTTGGAGCAGCTGGTGGATTCAAGTTGCTGACTTGGCATTTAACAGCACAATATGGTCCCCACTATGCTGGGGGAACTGAAGAAAAAATTTAAGCCTCGACTTCCGTCATTGA
>NW_006408702.1:1136839-1137842 GCF_000296735.1 Chrysochloris asiatica
ATAATATCTATGTGCCTGCAAGGAAGACCAGTTGATAGAACAATTATTCTGATTTATACACCAGCAAAGCAAATGATGAAGAAACAGATGAATCCTACCAACTTCACCAGTCTCAGATTGATTTGTCAAACCCTATTGAGTAGAGAGAGCTGTGATGGTTTGGTGCCACATTTTTTTTTTTTTACAATAAAATTATGTTCAAAGACTTGGAGTTAGAGAACCAACAAGGATTTTCAGCATTTCTCAAGCTGAAAGAAAGTTAAGCCTCAACTTAGAATAGTCTCAGTGTGGTGCTGTAGGCTGATGCGTCAGACTGCAAAGTCCTTTGAACTGCAAGGTCGGTGGTTCAAGCACACCAGCTGCTCCTTGGAAACCGTATACAGGGTCACTGTGGGTCGGAGTTGACTCGATGGTACTTAATAACAACATGGGTGAATTATTGAATGGTACAGGAAGTACCAAAAGAAGCTGGACTATGCAGAGTCAAACTACACTGTATCAAAAAGAATTGAATAGCATTTAAACATCTCAGAAGGTAGAATATAACTAAGGAAGAAGTCCAACCTGCACTGAAGAAATTCGTGAAAAAGAAGGCACCAGAAATTGACGTAATACCAATTGATTGGCACAGATAGCAACAGTGGGCTCAGGCATAACAACAGTTGTGAGGATGAACCAGCGTTTCATTCTGTTCTACAAGAGGGTTTCTATGAGTTGGAGCTGATTCAGTGACATTGAACAACAGCAGTATACGTGGATTAGTATTAGTTATGGGCCATTGAATCCATTTGGATGCATATCAACCCTATAGGACTGAGTAGAACTTTCCCATGTGGTTTCCTAGGCTATAATCTCTCTAGGAACATTTTCCCAGGTCTTTTCCCCTGCAAAGTGACTCTTGGGTTCAAACTGCCAAGTGCTTAGCCATTGTGTCACCAGAGCTTCATGTATTAGTATAGACAGCACACATATGTTTCCCTACTATCTCTGCTGAGGCACACAT
>NW_006408702.1:1138676-1139193 GCF_000296735.1 Chrysochloris asiatica
GTCTTGAAGCAGTAACAACAGTGAGCATACCTAGTACTCAAATCTTCTCTTCTAAATACGATTCTTCAATAAAAGGAATTAGGACTCCTGGGAGAAGTGGTTGATTTTAGAGCTAGTCCAGGAAAAATACAAGATGAGCCATAGAGAATAAGGAAGTATAAAATGAGAGGGAAGGGCAAAAGGTTTCAGGAGGCAGTCTTTCTTGAGAGCCTCTAATTGCTAAAACAAGAACAATTGATTAAGACAAAAAGCATCTACTAGTCCATTACTGACATAATAAATTAACATATAAGTAAGGGGAGAAGAAACAACTCCTCAAAGTAGAATTCCAACTAATAAATGTAGAAAGAATGAAATAGCAGATCACCATTAGAACACAGTGATTATTGTAGGAAGGATCAATAAATTAATGCTAGTGGCAAAGGGTGAAGGAGAAACAGGATAGTTGAATAGCCCTAAATGTCTCCCCTAAAATGTTTGTTGATTACAAAGGAGAAAAAGTAATTTCACAGTGAAA
>NW_006408702.1:1140558-1148028 GCF_000296735.1 Chrysochloris asiatica
AAGTAATTTCACAGTGAAAATTTTGAAAGACCAAGGTAAACAACACTGGTAATGGGACATTAGATGTCGTATGCCTTCTGCTATAATGTGCTAAGAAGGTCACATCACATTTATGATACTCTTTCAAAAACCTTATACCCTCTATATAAGATCATGAGGCATCTCTGTGGAAAACTAAAATTTGACATATAAACTATCCTACACCATTATCCCTATAAGTTAAAGTGAAAACTGTGTGTGTGTTTTCATTTTATAGTACTTGGGTAGGTATCTTGGAGGTATGTAAAGATACCTGTAACAAAACAATTGAAGAGCATTGTACTAACATTGAAATAGCAATTAGAGACCAATGTCATTAGTAAATAATCAGCCTCCCACCTATTTCATACAATTAGTTTACACATAACTTACTTCCATTTGGAGCCTTACATATCAGTAATGCTTATAAAGACACTTTTCATATCTTGACAAAGAAGCTTGAGTTATGTAAATGAAGAACAAAGTAATTAATAGAAGATTTCTAGCATATACACATTTTCTAAATGCTTAAGAGAAAATAAAGATGAGTTTAAATCATATTTTTTTCTGCACATACCTTATTCATTTCTTCTCCAGTCTCATTTTCTTTATATAGATGGTTTTTCTTCTGCAGTTATTCTATTAACATGAAAACTATATTTGCAAATGATAGTCATAGATAAAACTTTATTTGTAAATGGTGGTGGTGGTGGTGGTGGCTGTGGAGTTGGTTCCGACTCTTAGCAACTCTACATAGGTTTCCGAGGCTGTAAATCTTTATGAGAGCAGAAAGCCTCATCTTTCTCCTGCAGAATGGCTGGTAGTTTCAAACTGCTGACCGTAAGGTTAGCAACCTGACTCATAACTACTACGCTACCAGAGCTCCGTTATTTGTAAATAGTAAACTATCATTTAAAGCTATTTTTTAATTAACAAATGTTTGAAGTGCTGTTATTTTGCCAGCTGCTGTGGGAAATAAGAAAACATAAAGCAATTTCTGCCCATACACCCTCGGAAACCCTGTACAGGGTCGCTATGGGTCGGAACCGACTCGACGGCACTTACCAACAACAACAACATGGAGTGCAGGATCCAGTAGGGGATGGTAAATGGACATGTGTGGCCAGATGGTACAGGAATTAAAGCATTAAGATGTAAATACAGAGTACAGCTATTTCTCAGATATGGTGTCATTAGCATGGCTATGTGTCGAAGAGGCCAGCATAAGAGCAGACCAAGTATTTGTGGGCATAGGATATCTTGAGATCTGTCTCTGGGGAATTTAAAACAATCTTTCCAGTCTTTTAAAATAAATTGCAAGCATAACAATAAGTAATTTATGCTTCTGTTGTTTTATATATAATCATCTCTTTAGAGTTCCAGACAATTGCCAGTGTCCAAGCTACTTGTTTCTGTTTTAAAAAAAAAACAAACAAACCCACAAACTATATATGTATATTGTTGGTGAGTACCAGCAGTCGTAGTAACTCTCTTTTATCCCTCTCTTGTGCCTGAGTGCAGTCGGAGGAAGAGGAATTGGAGTTGGTGAGTGTGGGCTTTTGCTTGAAGAGAGTTGAGAGATGTAGAAAGTATTAATTCTCTAAAATGTTTTTATTAGTGTTCCCTTTGTTGCACAGATTTTTAAAAATCAAACACTTCCAAATTAAGAACTAAAGCAATCCATTGGTGTTGCAGCATCTTGTTTTTCTGATTGTTACTGTGTATGTGGACCCCTTTTATTTGTTGGAGGGGACATTGCCATTGTTGTTGTTGTTGTTATGTGCCGTGGAGTCGATTCTGACCCATAGCGACCCTGTACAGGGTTTCTGAGGCTGTAAATCTTTACGGGAGCAGAACGCCTCATCTTTCTCCCATGGAGCAGCTGGTAGTTTCGAACTGCTGACCTTGTTGCTTGCAGCCTGATTCGTAACCACTATGCTACCAGAGTTCCTTGGACATTGCCGTAGATCATGTAAAAACATGAGGTATCCATAAACACAGGACATTTGTTCAAGGTTTGATTTTTTTTTTTTTTTTAAGAAAAGATAAAATATACCTTATATAGTTCCCCAAATTACTATTTTATTTTTAGAAAGTGACTTCACCCTTAAAGCTCCTCAGATTGTTGCACACAGTCTTGTATTTTCTTTCGTTCAAAAAGATTACATCATTTCTGATGAGGTCACCTATTAAGAGTTGTAATTGTTTCATCCCGCATTAGAAGATCTGAACCACAAGGGGATTCCCTGTTTACTAAGAGGAATGTCTGTATGTAATTAAAAATGTATAAACTTAACTTTTTCTGTCAGAATACTTTCTGTTCTTAAAAGCAACTCTCCTTCCACCCCATCCCTAAATGATTTATATTGACTTTGCCTTGAGAAAATAATTTTTACTAAAATTAATTTGCAGTTGATCTACTTCTTTGGCAACTAAAACCCAGAAGTATTCATATGAATTCAGTCAGCTTGCTAATTTGATGTCTATAATTTATAGAAATTTAAAAGTTAAAATGATTTTGTTTTTAGGTTAGACAAGTCTCATATTGCATGAAAGCATGGGGAGAAGCGTATATCTATTGGTATTACTTACATTTTACTATTACATGTTTATGCATGCTCTGGTATACTTTTGCACAATTTATTTTCTTTTCAAATAAGATCTGTGCTGTTTAAATTAAGAGATCATCCTTTATTTAACTTCATGATTGCTCTTATAGTTTTGGCTGTGTTGTGTATTAACAGAAATACAAAGAAGCTTCAAAAAGCTCTGGAAAAATGAAATCAAGGGAGAGGGGAATTTTATCGCAACTATTTTGAAACCCCCTTGCAATCTTAATTAGCTGTGAATGTAATCTTAGATTATATTATGTGAAGATTGGAATATATTTTGGTGAAATTCCTAATGGTAGAGTAGTGATTAGCAAGTGGAAATTTATAATTCAAGCCAAAATAATTCATCCTAAATGTGTCATTATGCTTAGATTGTCATGAATGCTTCCCTGGAAGTTATCTGGCTATATGTTTCCCTCTAGTGGTTGTGAACATCACTTACTCTTGTAGAATTTACCCGATGAGATTCTGAATTTTGGTGGGTCATGCAAGGGCTTGTCATAGAGATGAAGTGTGGATGTTATTCACTTAGTACTTGACATGTAAAGTGCCAATGACTGAACCATGAATGGACAAATTAAATCCAGTAGATCACTGTATTAAAAAGAAATCATAAAATTAGTAACTCAGTGTTGAGACTGGGAGATATTAGTGTAAAATTATAAAAACCTTTGTTAAACAAAAATATGAAAATGTGAAGCTATTATTTCTCCACATAGCCTCCTTTTATGTCTCTATACTCCTGAAGGTGGTGTTTCCACCTCTCTAACCTTTTCCTGAAGAATGATGCACTCTTTGATTTACACCATGTCAAAATGACAATTTTGACATGGTGTAAATGACAATTTTGGCATTCTCAAAGGATTCAAATCATGTCCTTTTTAAGTGTTGAATTTGAAGGACAAAATAAAGCCTGTAGGGTAGATGAGGGTTAAAGTTTCCCAATGAAATTCTCATAAGACAATTCTTTCAGTCCTCAAAGAATGACCCGGTGACTTGTTAGGATGGAAAAAAAATTCCTTCGTGCAACTTTCCTGGCCTTTTCCTCACCGATACAGTGTTCAATTTTATTAAAAATTATTCTTAATAAGCCTCCTGTGTTCATCTTGTGTACTTCAGGAAAATCTATCAAGATTGTTACTGGCTGTCATCGAGTCAGTTCGGACTCAGCCATGTCATGCACAGCAGAATGAAATACTACCCAGTACTATGTCATCACAGTTGTTGTTTATGTCTGAGCCAATTGTTGCTGCACCCCTTCAGAATCCCCAAAACCAGCAACCTTCTGTCTTTAACTGACCCATAGATCCCCTCCGAAGCCACTATTTTGATTGGACCTTCGTTTTGAAGGCACCTTAATGAAACAAATATAGTACTAAAAGAACTTGTTTGCAGCTACCCACTAATCGCAGAGACATGTTTACGCATTTTGTTTGGAATAAACTCAGGCATGTATGAACTGAAACTGTAGCCGCAATATTTTGTTTATTTAACCTAGTAAAACCAGAAACACAATCTGTTGGAACTTAGAAAAGTATTCAGTTTGGTTTGAACTCTAAAATAGAATCATGGATGACTGTGATCTCAAGCAAAAAAGGGACAGTACCTGCAGAGCCCGCCTTAGACTCTTCTGGAGAAAAGGAGGCTCTGCAGGTTCCCTTAGCAGCTTCCAGTTCTAGAATGAATACTTCTGACAGCTCAGAGAACTGGCTGTACGGGAAAAAGGATATGAAAAAGTTATCGCCCCGCCCCCTTTTTCTTTGTGGTTAAAAGTTTTAACCAATTTGGTAGAACTCTTGGGAGCAAAGTTGTTGCTACGTGCCGATGAGTCTGTTCCAACCCATAGCGACTCTGTATAGGGTTTCCAAGGAGCGGCTGGGGAGCTTGAACCCACTGACCTTGCACTTCAAACTGATTTTGCAGTCCCACGCATCAACCCACAGTGCCACATCAGGAGTAAAGGGTGCTCATCTTAAGTTTGTTTAGTATTTCAGTTACCAAAGCACTCGCAGACATTCTCTGTTGTAGTAGTGTGAGGTGCGCAGGGCAGTGGTTGCTGTCTTCCCTGCTATCCAGACAAAGAGTATAAAACTGATAGGAAGTGTAGCCACATTCTACAGTATCTAATGTCATCTAATGTCAACAGGAGAGAAGATACAAACTAAAAAGAAATCAATTGAGATCTGGATTCTCATGCAAGTAAACTTTTTCTCAGGTATCTAGTGTGGAGCATTTATTATTGCTCCTCTCACAATCCTGTACTCAAAAGTGATTTATTTAAAAGCTTTCTACTCAGAACCTTGCTGTTTAGAAGAGTCTGGAGAATATAGAGGGAGACATATCTGAAACTGCTGTTAAATAGATGGGGGGTTTGTTGTTGTTGTTATGTGCCGTGGAGCCATTTCCGAGGCTATAAATCTTTACAGGAGCAGAAAGCCTCATCTTTCTCCCAAAGAACAGCTGGTAGTTTCGAACTGCTGACCCTGAGGTTAGCAGCCCGATTCGTAACCACTATGCTGCCAGGGCTCATTTGGAGGGAAGGAATTCAAGAAATCAGAATACAAGGTGTGCTTCAATTAAGGCATGACTTAAAACCCTGTTGACATAAAAATGTTGTAAATAAACACCAGTTCGACAGCACTTAACAACAACAACAGGTACTCATGGACTTAGAATCCCAGACATACAAATGGTCTTCGCTGTCATCAGGTATTTAGAGTCTGAACTTTATTGAGAGTCACCTGGCGTATTTGAAATGGCATTAGATTCTTAATTATGAAACATATGAAAATGTTATCACCAACAATGTCCATTTCTATTTTAAGGGCATGTCTATGACATCGATAAACTCTGTATGAAAAAAAAACAAAGAAAATGAATAATATTAAAATATGCTCATTTAGTATTTTAATTAGTATATTTTAGTACAGTTTCTTTTATTTAATATCTTCATATCACTTCAGGAAATAAGATATTCACATTATAAAACTGTAAATTGAATGTTATTTTTAAAGTATTAATGGCACTTTTTGTTTTTTCAATCTCTCACAGAATACCCAGAGGATAAACAGTTCTCAAGCCAGTCAGCCTCTCGCTACTCCAGTGGTGTCTGTGACAACCCCAAGCTTGCCTCCACAGGGACTTGTGTACTCAGCAATGCCTACTGCCTACAACACTGGTTAGCCTGCTCTGCAGCCTTTCATGTGGTTATTTCTCTGTCTTGTGACCAGTATGTCTAAAAGTATATGTATTGAAAGAAGTTACCAGTTTTTAAGATTCACATTTGGGTAAATTAAGAAACCAAACAAACATGCTAGCCTTTAAAAAGCTGTAAGGATTAATGGTACACTGAATAAATAGGATCGCTCTGTCGCTTGCACGTGAAGTTTTCACACTCAAACAAGCTGTTGTTGGTACTGCTGTTAAAGGGCCGTTGAGTCAGTTCTGACTCATAGCTACCCTGTTATACAGGGTTTCCAAGCAGCTGCTGGTGGGTTGGAACCAAGCTTGCGGTTAACAGTCCACTGCTTATCCTACAGTGCCACACCAGGATTCCATCAAACAAGCTGTTGTTCTTATTGCTGAGTGCTCTTGAATACGTCAGATTCATAGCAACCCTGTGTAGGCTTTCCAAGGAGCAGCTGCTCAGTTTGAACCACCAACGTTGCAGTTCAAACTGACCTTGTGGTCTAGGGCAGTGTCATCCTAGCACCACACCAGGACTCCATAAAACGTGATGTGGTTGTGGTTAGGTGCCACCGAGTCAGTACCGACCCATAGCGACCATAAAACATGTGGCTGTTACCAAAACTACGGAAGCTAATAGTCTATTGTTTAGAATATTTCATGTATTTTTTTTTTTTTTATTACACAGTATCTCATTCCTCCAGGTTTTCCAAATGGATTGTTTCTCTATATGCAATGTTAACCTACTTTGGGAAATAACCTGAATCCCCTTAGACCTTATGAGTCAGGATGTGGTACTAAATCCACTGATTGCAGACTAGCCTATTGTTCAGTTGGCCTAAGGCCTGATACTGTCTTATAGAACAAGAGGACACTGAATGGTTTAAAATCAGGAAAGGTGTATGACAGGGTTCTATTCTTTCACCATATGCTGCCTGCTGAACAAATAATCCAAGAAGCTGGATTATATGAAGAAGAACGTGGCTATATACAACCTTGCTTGCTGAAAGCGAAGAGGGAGGACTTAAAATACTAATGAAGATCAAAGACACCAGCCTTCAGTGTGGATTTCACCTCAATGTAAACAAAACAAAAATCCTCACAACTGGCCCAATACAATAACATCGTGATGAATGGGACAAAGATTGAAGTTTTCAAAGACTTCATTTTGCTTGAATCTACTGTCCACACTCATGGAAGCAGCAGTCAAGAATCCAACAACATAATTGCATTCGGCAGCTCTGTCACACAAGACCTCTTTAAAGTGTTGAAGAGCAAAGATGTCAGTTTGAGGGCTAAGGTGCACCTTACCCAAGCCATAATATATATTTTTTCTCTTCTGTCATAATTTTTCTTTATTTTAAATCTATGATAAAGTAAACCAAACGTAACTTAAATTCTCTGTATGCCCTTTGATACATTACTTTGTTACAAGTTAAAATAACAAAGCTAGCATATGTTCAGACAAAATAATCCTTTGTCATATAGTGTCCATATACTATTTTTTTTTTTAATTTAAGGTTTTTATTGTGCATTGAGTGAAAGTTTACAGGGTACATCATCAGTTTCACATTCAACAATTCATATAACTTGTTTCATTACATTGATTATAATCCCCTCCATATTCCATGAGTTAAAAGTATTTCTCTCTATC
>NW_006408702.1:1153063-1194069 GCF_000296735.1 Chrysochloris asiatica
GACATATTGTCAGGAGGGACCAGTTGCTGGAAAGGATATCATGTTTGGTAAGGTGGAGGGTCAGAGAAAAAGAGGAAGACCTCCAACAAGATGGACTGGCAAAATGGCAGCAGCAATGGGCTCAAATGTGGCAACGATTGTGAGGTTGGCCCAGGACCAGTCAGTGTTTCGTTCTGTTGTACATAGGGTCGCCATGGGTCGGTACCATCTCAACAGCACCTAACAACAGCAGTTGTCTTACAAAGAGCACAGTTCTGGGATAAAGTCAGGGATTTTGAATTCACAGGAAAATCTATTTCAATGTATTGATTACCTGCTATATGTGAAAGACGACTCTGGGAATGTATCTTTTCTTGGAATTTTTTCTACCTAAAGAGACAGGATGCACCTAAGTTGATAATGCTGGCTGGAAAGGAAGTTCTGAGTTGTGTAGTTGGAGTTATCTATTTGTACTCTTAGGACCTGAGAAGGTAGGGACAGAGAAATATCCGAAGGCTTGAATATTCAGAGGAGTACTGGCTGAGAAGATTTCTCTTTCTTAAATGTTTTATTGTGAATTATGTGATGGCTTACATGGGAGAACCTTAGCTTTACATTCATACTGTTGCATATCATTTCATTGCCGTGGTTACAATCCCCTCCGTGCATCATGACCCAACCAAAAGGTATACCCAGCAAACCTGCTACACATACACACAAGCACACACCAGTCGTCAGCACACAGCCCCTTTCCCTCTCTGGGTCTAGAGTCCCCAGCCGCTTTTTCTTTCCACCTCTTCATTTCTGCCTTCATCTCTGGCGTCACTGTTTCTCTGGGTAGGGTCTCGCACTCCGCTCTTCTCCCTTGATGGTTCCAGGGACCTCTGTTCCTGGACTGCAAAGTTAATCACTCCCCTCCTTTTGCTACAAAACATCTACCTTTACATTTCCAACCCTCAAGGTCAGTCCCGATAGCAATTATTCACTATTGTGCCACATGAGTGCCATCCCCATCTCCTTTCATCAGCCCCTCCCAGACAGATTGGATATTTACTCAGTGGAGATGTTGTGTTACTTTCCTCCTCACCCTCTGGATCTAGGCTCCCTCTAAAACTTGTAAGCCAGTCACTTCTTGCCCTCCCCGCCCATATCGGGTAGCAAATGTCCAAGTTGCCCATCCCTGTCTACTCTGTGTATTGAAGGGGTGGGAATGATTCTTGCTGTAAAGATTTGTTCCCTCTTTTGAGCTACTGCATCCATAGGTGTAGGTCAAGTTCATGAAATTGTATCAGATTGCTCTTTTTTTCCGTCTTCTTTCTTAAAGAAGCTATATCATGAACTGAATATTGAAGTTAGATTACAACTTACTGAGCAGTTCATTACAAGTTTTTCAATACTCATAAATGCTGATATTTGCCTTTAAAAACATTGTTGGACTAGAAAGAATTTTTTTTTTTTCTTTTACAAATTCAGAAGATTAACTAAAACATAGAAAACTGGAGTCGGGTTCACTCAAAACCTCAGTTTTTTAGCTTTGGTTCCATTTCTTATTTTGACTGGTTTATTTGCTCTCCCCATAGCATCTCTTCTGTATGATTGTACCACATTTTTACGTGTTTATCTGTTTGTATTTTTGCAACACTTGTAGAAAGTCTTTCTTTCTTCTTTAGACCTACTTTCCTGTATATATTCAGTGTCAGACACATAACCCAATTGTCGATTAAAGAATGAATAAATGAGCAATGTCTTAAAAAGTTAAAACAGTTATTTGATAAGGAATTGTATATGTATATTCTACTGCTATCTGTCAGACCACACCCAGCTTCAGAAGTATTTCCAGGCATTCGTAAGCAAATACTTACAGAACATCTCCGTGGCAGGTACCATGCCAGGCTGGAAACACATAAGGACGACACTTAGGGTCGCTTACTGAAGAGAGGCATAAGAGCAATGGTTTAGGAGTAATGTATTTTACTGATGCTTACATTAGAGCTTATACCTAAACAGATGTGCATGACTTAGGTAGGCGAAGTAGCTAGAGTACTCCTGGTAGGAGGGCATGCCGTGTGCACAGGCTAGAAGTCAGAAGGAACATGACTATCGTTAGGAGAAGCCATGTGGCCGGAGATACAGAAGCAGGTGAAGGTGGTTAAAGTTGAGACTAGAGATGTGAACAGGGATTTATAACTCACTTTAAGGATTTGGGACTTTTATCTTGAGAGCATTAGAAGGCCATAAAAGGATTTAAGCAAAGGAGTATCATGATATCTTTGTCATTTTGAAAATACCACTTTGACTGCAGTATGCATAGGGACAGGAAGGCCACAGTACAGGTTACTGTAGTGTTCCAAGCAGTGGGTAGCCGATAGGTGCACTGTAGAGATGGTGACATGTGGCAGACCTGCGAGACAGTTGGAAGAATTGACCAGATGTGCTGGTTGCTGGTGGGAGTAGGAGAGATGTGTCAGGATAATACCCACAAGTTTCGGGCATGAGCAGCTGGGTGATCGTTGATGTCATCTACTGAGGTAGGAACTGTTTATGGACGAATAGGGTTACAGGGAAAGATGAGTCCAGTTTGGAGCATGTCAGATTTCAGGTGTTTGAAGAGATGTCCAAGTAGGCAGATGGATGTAAGGGTCTAGAAATCCCATGGGAGCTGTGGGGGTCACTACAGGGAGCACCAGTGCAGTGTCTCCAGCCTCCAGGACGAGGCAGTGTTTCATTCTGTTGTGCAACCGGCTCCACAGCACTTAACAGCAGGAGGAAAGAATTGAGTCAGGATAGAATCCTGAGCACCAGCTTTGCTCTTTCAACTCAATTTATTTCTTAAAAACACCAATTCACTCCGCAGATCAACTTCTGCAAACACCTATCTTGAGACAAGAGAAAAAGTTAAACGTAGAAAAGTTTTTGCCACCTCTCTTTAGAGCTAAATAGAAAAGCCAAGTGTTAATAATGAACTGAAAAGAACTCTGCACGTGAGTGAGAACTAATATCCTAAGTCTTGGTCAGTGATGATGACTGAAACGTTCATGTACAAAATGAGCTGTGAAGTAGGTTCCGACTCCTGGTTATCCTGAAAAGGGTTTCCCGGAGTGACTCAGAGCTCTGAACCACTCCACCAGGACTCCATAAAGAGATGGAAGAAGTCTTTAATGAACTTGAAACTATTTTACTGTCAATCAAGGAACTGTGAGAGTGCCAGTCATTTAAACAATTGCAGTTAACTTGTGTAAAAACTGTATTTCATGTTGATGTCTCTGAGCTTGGTGCTGCATGAGAATAGATGCTGTGCCTTTGTGGTTCTCCCTGTACTTCAGGATCTAGGTTCAGTCTGAGTGAACTGAAGAATTTCTCTTTGCTGACAAGGAAGTGGTGGGCATATTTATTCAAAATGACCGTGGTACAGAAACACACTCAGCTTTTGTGATGTAATAAACTATAATCATGTCCACCAACCTGAGTTTATGATATTTAAATAATCTCAGACAACTAAATGTAGCTAGATCCTCTAAGCCTACAAAAAGAAAAATTTTTGTGGGATTTAGACCTCGAAGTGTGTTGTTTTGTGTTATAAAGTACTTGGCTTCTTTGAACTGAGAAACTGCTAAAGTTCCTGTTTGTATAGTCTTTTGTAGAATAACATGAGTTCCTTTCATCATTATACACAAAAATAATATTTTCTTCCTTTTTTTAGATTATTCCCTGACAAGTGCGGATCTCTCGGCCCTTCAGGGTTTCAACTCCCCAGGAATGCTGTCTTTGGGACAGGTGTCTGCCTGGCAACAGCACCATTTAGGACAAGCAGCCCTCAACTCCCTTGTGTGAGTAATTAGGCATTTCCCTAGATCGTGACTCTCTTTTCTGAACAGCCAGTCCTTTGCCCTGTTGACTTTTATGTCAGTAGTCACGGTGTGGTGCTGTGCGCTAACGCACTGGACTGCACAGTTGTGTTAAACTGCAAAGTCACTGCTTCCTGCTTACCAGCCACTTCTTACAAAGCCTATACAGAGTCAGTATGGGTAAAGAACCAACTTAATGGCACTTTACAACAACAACAGCCCTGCACTGGTTCTTTTATAGTTGAACACATGTTTGGAGAAAATATTTTCTTTACACCACACTAGATAATATCCTGGATCCTGGACAAACTAGATTTTCCTTGAAGGGCCTCAGGTAGCATTTCCTATGTGAGCACACTGAGGCAGAGAGACCCACTTAGCACTCTCGGGTACTAAGGCACAGATGCCTCCATAGACACCCCATCTTGTATGTACTGATCAGTAATTAGCAATCCAGCTACTCCCACCTCTGCCTTCCAGTGCCTGTCTGTGACTCCACTGTGTGAAGACAGCCAACTTGAACATATGCATGCCCACCCACCACCCTTCCCAATTGTCACTTGGTGAATATTCAAAGGGACTGCAAAAAGTTTGTGAACCAGAATCACATATCTTTGAATTTTCATTTTTGCACAAACTTTTGAAGCTTGCTTATATGTGGACAAGAATAGGAAAATGAGCTCTGCGTTTTGCTTGCTCCCTGAATTATGGGAGGGGAAAAGTGGGAAGTGCCTTATGTGTGAATCAAGCTACTGAAGTGTCACGTGACTGACCTCTCCAATTACACACACCGTACCTCAGCAAGGACTCAGAGAACATACCTGTGAGCAGGGTGTGGGGGGGTGTCAGCAAAAAAGATTGCAGTGGTATTCAGGTGAGACCAGACATAAAATTCTCCCTGGTAGAAAAGAGGAGAGATAGTGCAGACCCAGGTAGCAGGTGGTGGAGAAGGGCCAGTGGAGCAAAACCCAGCTGCCTCTACTGTGCTCAGGGTACTAGGAGCACCCCAACTTCCAACACTGCAAGTCCCCAGAGAGCCTTTACTCAGCAAACCAGTTCCCTCTCAGTTTTTCTTAGAGTAGTTCTCAGAGTCTTCCTGGGAATTAAGTCAGGAAAAGGTCTTAGTTCCTTAGGCCCATACTGAACATCATAAGTGAACACACTACAGTCAGCCTTGGAAACGTAAGTGGAAATAACTTGGCTTCAAGCCAAGTGTCCAGGAGACTGGCCTGTACACTGGGTGCTTCGCCATTGGGAGCAAGTTACTTAGCCTTCCCGAGACTGTCCCTTACAACAACTGACTGCCTCCTTAGATTTGTTGTAAGGATAGATGAAATGCTGGGCCTGGGCAGTGTCCAGACCTAAGAAAATGCCAAGGAAAAAGAGACAGTAGAAACCAGAATCCAGGTTGCCATTTCGCTCTTTTACTACCTTTTTGGTCCAGGTACAGAATCTTTTTACATTCATACCTTAAAAATTAAACTGATTTTAGCTCAGGTATATTTATATGAAAGTTATAGAGTCATAGAACCAGTAATAAAAGTTTCAACTCTATGGTTTTCTTCCTCTTAGGGAAAGGTGATTTCTTTCTGTGCCAAGCACTGAAGGAAACCACCAAACCCAGCCTTCGGGGGTCCTTCCAGCCCCTCAGACACTGGGCTCGTGTCAGTCAGGCAGTGTCTATAACGTTCCACTCACAACCATCTAACATCTCTCTCTTTCCTTTCAGTGCTGGAGGGCAGTTAACTCAGGGTTCAAATTTATCCATTAATACCAACCAGAACATCAACATTAAGTCAGAACCAATTTCACCTCCCCGGGATCGAATGACCCCATCAGGCTTCCAGCAGCAACCGCAACAGCAGCCCCAACCCCTGCCTCCCCAGTCCCAGCCCAGGCAGGAAATGGGGCGGTCTCCTGTGGACAGTCTGAGCAGTTCTAGTAGTTCCTACGATGGCAGTGACCGGGAGGATCCGCGGGGCGACTTCCATTCTCCGCTTGTGCTGAGCCGACCCCCAAACACTGAGGACAGAGAAAGCCCTTCTGTGAAGCGGATGCGGATGGACGCATGGGTTACCTAAGGCTTCCAGTACCAACCTTTATTATTTGTTACTGCAGTGAACTGCCCTACATATCTAAATTGGTCAATAAGGACATGAGTTAAGTATATTTATATGTACATGCATACATATATATCACTTTACATATATATGTATGTGGGTGTGAGTGTGTGTGTATGTGTGGGTGTGTGTTGAGACACAGAATCAGGCACTTACCTACAAACTCCTCATAGAGCTGCAGATGTATGTCCCATGGCAAACAAAGCATCCTGTAGGCACAGGTCTAGTCTGGCACTTCCTTGGACTACTTGTTTCATAAGATAACCAGTTTTTGCAAAGAAATGTGTACCCATATGTAATTCTCCCACACTAGCTTGCAGAAACCTAGAAGGCCCCTACTTGTTTTATTTATCTGTGCGGTGACTGTAGTACTTAAAAATGCTTTGTAGAACAGAGCAGTAGAAAAGCAGGAACCAAGAAAGCAATACTGTACATAAAATGTCATTTATATTAATTACCCAACCTGGCATGGGTCTCTATTGCAAAGGGGTGCATGGGAAAGGGCTGTTGATATTTAAAAAAAAAAAAAAAAAAAAAATCCCATACATAACTGTTTTGCACGTGCAAAAATGTCTTGGGTAAAAGAAGTGATCTTTAGCTAATAAAAAAGAGAGAGAGTAGAAAACACGCATGAGATATTCAGAAAATACTAGCCTATAGAGCATTAACAAAATAAAACTAATATATTAAGTTATAATTGGAATATGTCAGAAGTTTCTTTTTACATTCATATCTTAAAAATTAAAGGAAATGATTTTAGTTCATGTATATTTTATATGAAAGCAAACACCCTTATGAGTTGATGATTATATATAAAATTATATTCACTACGTTTGAACACATTCTGCTATGAATTATTTATAAGCCAAAGCTGTATGTTGTACTTTTTTTTTTTCTTTTTTTAAAGGAAGAATAGCTTTATCTTGTTGTTTTAATTGTTTAGTTTTATTTTAAGAGGGGGGAAAAAAAAAACACAAAAATATCTTGCAAGCAGAACCTTGGAAAAAAAAAGCCATGAACACTTATTATCCTATATGTAAATTAAAAGTTGAGCCAAACACTTTGTGTATATAGCATTTCAAATATATTATCACCTTTGATGTAAGTACATATGTATTGTATGGTCACCAGATTAAAAAGTATATTTTTGTGGATTGCCACCAATCTGGGGGGAAAAGGCGAGGTCCTTATTAAGTAGAGTATTCACTGTTTAATATTTACTATTTTGTTAACTATACCGTACTTTGGAATTTAATTATTAGCCCAGTTTTTCAGAGGATTGTATAAAGGGGTTTCTCCCCTCACTGGTGGTGAAAGTGTAATGTTGCATTGTAATCTCTGTGCTGTATCAGTTGAGCATCATTATATATTATATATATGTACATAAATAGCAAAGTGGCAAAAAAAAAAATTGCTATTAAGTTCATCCTGCATAAATATAAAATGTGTTGTAAAAGATTTTATAAGGCATTAAGATTTTGCCTTTTGTGAGGGAAAAATATAGTAGGAAAAGCTGACCTAATTAGTATTAGAGAAAATGACAAAATATTAGATGAGCACAAAGGTTTTATAAGTGGTAAATGATTAAGAAAGCATTCATGAGGGAAGTAATTTTTTTCCCCTTGACCCTCAAAAATTAAAATGATGCAGCAGCCGGTTACAGTATGCTAGCGTTGTAAATGACTATGTTGAAATGACACTTGGGTGTGGGGGCAGAAATTCTCTTCTGGTGTGGATCCTTGTCATGGGTCTTGCCTTCCTGATTTAAATTAGTGGAGCCTTTTTCCTACAGGAAGTTCCTTAGTTTATTGGGCTGGTGCCATGAACAAAAATCCAGAGCCCTGTTGGCTTTTATTATAGCTTTTAAAAACTCCTTTTCCTGAGAAACTCAAAATAGGGGTTTAAAACTTTCTATTTTATATTTTAAATAATATTACACAGCTACCTACCATTTGTACTTACAGTTTGCTCTCCGCCCACCCCCACTCCCCCAAATGAATTCCTTCTGGCAGTTTCCTTCGATGCTGTTTGTGACAAACCATCTTGACAAACATTTCAAACATTTCTTGACCGATACAGGATACAGCTTTGTCAGTCACAGGCTACATCATGGCGGTTCTATCTTCATGGACATCTGGGTAGTAAATTTGGATAGAGGCCAAGAAAGAGAGTGCAATGTGCTGCGTCCTCTCTTCAGTGTAGATATTTGGCTCTTAATCAGAAAGGGTTGGTTTTCCTTTAAAATGTATGTATTTTACGGAACTATTCACAGGCATATTTCTTTATAAAGTCATACCTAATTGAAACAGTCTCCCAACACTGAATTTCCAAGATAATCCTTACCACTTTGTAAACCATTTATAGCTTTGAAAGTGTTAAGTGATCCTTTTGTTATTATTTATGCATGTTCATGAACTTCTGCTGTACATTGGAATAGGAGTTAACACATTCACATTTACTGTCTATTTTCTTGTGTGCCTTATGAGATGGCTTTTCTGACTGTATCTCAATAGTCTTTCTTTCTATGCAGGTTTATAATCAGTACAACTACAGTTTTCTAAAATAATATTACATAAGGCTCGGAGTTTATACTTAAATTTTACTGGCCAAGTAACAATTTATTCCGTTTTCAGGAACTGAATATTTGACTGTTAACCTTTTCCTCATATGCCCAATGTAATTTGGAGCATGTGGACTTGAGAGAGACATACTTCATCAGACACCCATGTACAAACACATACACATAGACATCTCTTGGTGGAAACCAATTTAGAGTGGGGGACACACTAATGGTGTCACCTTAGAAGCTACTTTTCTTACCCTTTTAGATTCACGTGTTTTGTATAAGACACCATTGCCAAGAAAATGTTACCCCTTCAGATGAAGTATTTTATTACTGAAAAACAAAGCAAAAAAGTGTAGACTAAATTGCACTGATTAAAGTATAGCTTCCAACAGCTGTACTTCCCTTCAGCACTCTGACTGGTGTCACACTAAGAGTGAAAAGTCACCATCGTATGTATATAATGATCTAACCAAACTCCATCTTTTGAGCCCTAATTATGTCCATTGTGTTAGAGACGAAAGCAGGGGTTTGTTCTAAAAGAACAATACATGTTTTCCCATTTCCTTTCATTATAAGGACAACTAATAATAACTCATTAACATCCTTTCTGTTTTAACCATCACGCGCACAAGAAATACATAGTAAATACGGAACCTGGAAACTCCTGGCATCCGGTCATGAGAAGCTAGATGATTAGAATGTGAAAAAGATTTTACAAATGTAAAACTTTTATTTCTCTGTAGAACCTTTCTTCACTTGGCTGTGCAAGAAGACACTGCTTTGCTATATTTAAAATGGCTTTTTTAAAAAGAGATTTATGTATTTGGTAAATGTTTGTAGTCAACAGTTCACACAAGAAGCTGTACACGGTTTGATCATGTAAAAACCGTTTGGCGGCACAAGCTGGACTTTGTTGCCATCCTTGAGATGAACCTTTTAAGAAAAATAAGTTAATCTCAATTTTTCCCTGAATGTGTTGTTTTTTCTTCATTATACAATAAATATTATAGTGAACTTTTTATCAAATGATTAAGAAAATGCTAGCGGTTGTTGTAAACTCTTTGTTTCCTGCACTCACTACAGTAAAGACGGACTGCCTTTTACTGTGTACTCCAGACTCTGTCATGTTTGTCTGAGGAGACTTTTCTCCCCGGGGAGAATGGAAATACACCAATCACCTCCTTCCTTCTGCATTCCCCTCTGCTCTGGAAAGCCTCTTCCCACTTTTTTTTGAAACTGTATCCCAGTACCCACCCCCCAAGCCCCCCACCCATATTGGTTTCCCAGGCTTCCCTTTAGGGACAGAGGCCTGCCAGTGTTATAACCTTTCAGGATGCGGTGATCCAATCCCCAGCGTTGGTTAACTTGCATGGTATGTGCTCATGGTGCTAACAACTTCTCATAGAAAATACATCGAAATGTGAACTTACTATCTAATAGTAGATTCTCTTTATCGTTGAGATGACGTGTTTTGCTCAAAATGCATATATAGTAAGCAAGAAGCAGTAAAACATATGTTAACTAAATGAGTTTGTATTTGATCTCTAAAAGGTATGTGTCCCTGTAGGCCGGTAGGTGCTTTTCGGTGGTTGTCACCCTTGGTTACTGTTGGGTCAGAAAGTGGGGCTAGCCAGGGAGTGGCTCTCTCTTAATCAGGGACCCTCTCCTTCCAAGGCAAGGCCTTGTCATTGCCCTGCTAGCCGTCACATTAGAATGAGGTCATTTAGTTATACAACCTGTGTGTCGTTACTGGTAAGATGCCTTCCCCCACGTGAGGAGTCCACTTAGGACAGAGAGAAGAAAAAAAGAGACGAGAGAAAGCCCGAGAGAGGCTCTGTGCCTGAGCCCCCTTCCCCTGCGCTGACCGCTGAGCCGTGTCCCCACCGCACCTCGAGTGTTCTTTCAGCTTCCTGACCCAGAGAATCTATTGGGATGCTGAGAAAACCCCACCTTTCAATACAGTTATAATTCAGCATGAAAACAAAATTTGCAGTGGAAAATGTGCTCTGCCTCCGATTTTGCTTTCCAAGCCTGCTCCTAGCTAAGCATATTCTTGGTGTCAAATAAAATGAAAGGCTTTTTCCTTGCTGGCTACAGTAGAGCGCTTATTAGCAGGTTTTGAAACCTGGGTGAGTCCTGTGGCTAAAAATAGTCTAATCACAGCTGTTGCCACTTAAAGTCAATTGACGGTGATTTCCTAGTCAGTGCCCACAGTGACTCGCAAGGCTCTGTCATATTTTTAATGTGATTCACATGTGACTGGCACCAGCAAAGGAAAGCGTTTACCTGCTGGAGCCCTGTGTCGTTTGGGTATCTCCAAAGCAGCCTGCTCCCACTGACAGTGGGTACCATTGAGTTATAAAGCATAGGATTCTATCTCTGATTAGTTATGAGGTTTCTGGTAGGAACTTGAACCACCATGAAGATAGTGGACTCCCCAGGAGCTGACTGGACTTGTGTGATTCATACCCCTGTTTATGTTAAGCTCAGGGGAATCGTTAAGGTGGGCACTCTGCTCTTCAGCTACCCGTGTTTGGACTGAGCAGCCTCAGCACTGTGCAGTACTAGGGACTGACCATTGGTATCGCAGGCATTACTAGCCACTTCCCACCCTTCCCTGGTAATGAATCTTTGGCACTTGTAACTCCATCTCTGTATCTGCATCCCAGAAGACCTCACAGCTTGTCGCCCAGCTTCAAGTCATTGTTGCCCTACTGTAGTCCAGTGACAAGACCTCCCAGCTCCTCTTCGGTACTTTTTTAGCAAAGCCCAACCAACCATGGTGAAATAAATATCCACTGACTCAGTGTCTACACCCAAGCACATGAATGTAGCTGGGGAATGAAAAATCAGTTACTTTTTAAAACTTTTTTCTCAAAATTTATTTAGAACTAATTTTAGACTTAAAATAAGACCAGTTAGAGTTTCATTCTGTAGTGCATGGTGTCACTATGAGCTGGAATCAACTCAACAGCGCTTAACAACAATTTTAGAGTTAAAAAAAAATTGTAAAACAAAAACATCTGTATATCCCTCACTCAGCTTTCCTTAATGTTAACATCTTACATTGTTAGGTGCCATGGAGTCAGTTCCAACTCATAGCAACCCTATATAGGGTTTCTGAGGAGCAGCTGGTGAGTTTACAGCGCCTCTTGTAGCGTAGTGGTTACAAATCAGGCTGTGAACCGCAAGGTTAGCAGTTCGAAACTACCAGCTCTTCCATGGGAGAAAGGTGGTGCTTTCTGCTCCCATAAAGATTTATAGCCTCGGAAACCCTGTACAAGGTCACTATGAGTTGGAACCGACTCCATGGCACATCCCCACCACCACCTTGTGGTTAGCAGTCTAGTGCTTATCCTACAGTACTACATCAGGAATCCACATTTTATATAACCATATATGAAACTCAGTCAAAAATATTGCTATAAAATCAGAACACTTTAATAAAAATCTTAAAATGTGAAGCTAATTGTTTTTTAACTAGGACTATACAATTCTGTGGTAGCGTAGTGGTTACGAATCGGGCTGCGAACCTTAAGGTCAGCGGTTCGAAACTACCAGCCGCTCCGCGGGAGAAAGATGAGGCTTTCTACTCCCGTAAAGATTTACACCCTCGGAAACCCAGTACTGGGTCGCTATGGGTCGGAACCGACTCGATGGCACTTAACAACAACATACAATTCTGAAGGCGGTGTTTCCATCTCTAGCCCTTCTCCCAAAGCCTTCTGCACTCTTCAATTTAGACCATTTCAAAATGGCACTTTTGTCATTTTTTTTGTAAGAGCCCTACAGTCAATTGACTCGTAGCGACACCATGCCCAACAGAATCAATCTCTGCACCCGCCCACAGTTATTTCTGAGCCCTTTGTGGCAGCCACAGTGTCTGTCCATCTTGTGAGGGTCTTCATCTTTTTCTCTGATACTTTACCGAGCATGGTGCCCTTTACCCGGGACTGGTCCTTCCTGATAACTTGGCATCCTAAAAGGATTCAAATCATGGTCCTTTTAAATGTTCTTTTGATTTGGGGAAACAAAGTCTGAAAGGACAAGATCAGGGCTGAGGTTTCCCAAAGAAATTCTCCCAGGATAGACCTTATACTACCCTTGAAAAATGAGCAGGTGCATCGTCACACGATGGTAAAAACTCCTCTGCACAAGTTTTCTGACCTCTGTCTCACCACTGTAGTTGTCGGTTTTCTTAAAGCTGCTTCATAATAAACCCCTATGATCCTCTTGTGTCCTTTCAGAAAATCCATCAAGATTGTTAAGTGCTGCCAAGTAGGTACCAACTCGTTGTTAAATGCCATCGAGTCGGGATCCGACTCATAGAGACCCTGTACAGGGTTTTCAAGGAGCAGCTGGTGAGTTAGAACTGCCGGCCTTAACGGCCCACACCGATGTTGCAGTTTACCGCATTAACCAGCAACGCCACACCAGAAGTCCTAGGTTCCAACTCATAGCAACCCTGTATAGGGTTTCTGAGGAGCAGCTGGTGGGTTTGAACCACCGACTTTGTGGCTTGCTCTCCAGTTCTGATTCTACAGGGCCACACCAGAAATGCCCCCAAGTTGGTTCCAACTCAGCGACCCTGTCTAGGGTTTCCAAGGAGCAGCTGGTGAACTTGAACCACCAACCTTGCAGTTCAAATCGACCTTGCAGTCCAGTGCATTAACCCACGGTACCTCACCAAGACTACAGAAGTCCCCTTTTGAGTCCCCAAAGAGTAGTCATCATAACCTCTGGTCTAAGCTCTCTGCCTTGGATACAACGGGCCCAGCAGATTCCCTCCAAAGCCACTGTTTTAACTGGACCTTGATACCTGGATCATAGCAGTAAATCTAAGACTCGTCCACAGTTACAATTCGTTCCTCCAAATCGACTTCATTAGCTTTCATCAGTGGTTTTGGCACCAGTCAAACCAAAAGCTTGCTGAGACCAAGGTGTTTACTTCAAATCGAAACTCCTGAGCCATGTGAGATCCCATCTTATGTAGCTGTGGCATCAATAATGCTATGGTCATCTACCTGTTTCTGGACTTCAGTGTCTTAATTGGTAGAGGTTGACAATCTTCTCTCTCAGTTCATCTTTAACGTTTTCCAAACATTCCTTAAAATACTGGGTCTATCTAAAAAGTGTGAGGCAGCATTCCTATAAATTTGTTGTAAAGCTTCAATGATTTGGGGAAGTGTCCACTTGAATTTTGATAAAAGTTTTGCTATTCGCCCGGATCTCAAAATCGTTTGTTTTCCATGGCACAAGAAGTATCTTTTTTTTTTTTTTTTTTTTTAAAGGTGTCCTAGTAAGTCCTGGTGTGGCGCCGTGGGTTAATGCGCCAGACCGCAACGCCGTTTGAACTGCAAGATCGGTGGTTCAAGCTCACCAGCTGCTCCTTAGAAACACTATACAGAGTCGCTATGAGTTGGAACCAAATCGATGGCACTAAACAACAACAAGGAGCCGTAAGACAAGTATATTCTGATAGAACTTGTCTGCAGCCATCCACTGATCACAGAGATGTGTTTAAACACATTTTGTTGGGATAAACCCATGCATGTATGAACTTGAACCTAGTAGCAATAATTTTTTCTTACCCTTGTAGAAGAATTGGTACCAAAAATTAACAACAGTGCAGTACTTTTAAAGACCTTATTTGAATTTCACTAATTTTCCCACTAATGTCAATAACTGTTCTGGGATCTACTGTACATCGTGTAGCATTTATTTGTTATTTCTCTATAATGGTTCCTCATTCTCATCTTTCATGACCTTTGACATTTTTGAAGCATATGGATTAATTGTTTAATATCTCCCAAAGTGGATTTATCTGTTTTCTCATGATTGGAAAGATATTGGGCATTTTTATCAAGAGTATCATAGAAACAATGTTGTGGCCTCTGTCTACATCATATGATGGGGTTCAAGATATCAATATGTTGGGGTTTTTTTTTAAATAACTTTGTATACAAACAAGATTATCAGTTTTACAATCAACAAATCATACACTTTTTTTCATCTCGATAATTGCAATCCTTTCCATACACAACTGTCATGGTTCCTCCCTGTGGTTACTCATTTACAAACATCCTTTTTTAAACTCTTATATATTTGTGTAATATATGTGTGTGTGCGTGCTGTATATGTATATATATGTTAAGTGCCGTCAATATATATATATGTATATATATATATGGAGCTCTGGTAGCATAGTGGTTATGAATTGGGCTGTGAACCGCAAGGTCAACAGTTCAAAACGACCAGCTGCTCCACAGGAGAAAGATGAGGCTTTCTGCTTCCGTAAAGATTTACAGCCTCAGAAACCCTGTTCAGGGTCGCTAAGGGTTGGAACCAACTCAATGGCACTTAACAACAACAACTATATATATATAGTGTGTGTGTGTGTATGTGTATACATATATATGTATATATATATACGTGCAGTGTTTCATTCTGTTGTGCATAGGGTCTCTAAGAGTCAGTACCGACTCGTCACCTAAAAATAACAACATATATATGTCACACTCTTGCTCCCATACCCATACAACCCGTGTTTCTGTCCATGTATCTACCAGCAGAATGCTGTTCCAGAGTTGTGAATATATCACTATTCTTTCCCTGTCGGCCCTTGCATACCTCTCTGTGTCTTCACCGGTCTTCATCATTCTTCTGCTGACCTTTGTCTTCCTGAATATTGCCCTCCCCTCAACTCACATTAACATATGTCTACCTTCTAGCTGGTGAATTATTCTCCCTTCCCTCCCACCCCTGGTAACCATCAAAGTATTTTCGTATGAAAACCTTTTCTTGAGATTTTAAAATAGTCGTCTCAGAAAATATCCTTTTATGATTGACTTCCTTCTCCCAGTCTTTCAGGTTCATCCATGTTACAAGGTGTTTTGCAGATTCATTGTTACTCCTCAGTGTTCCAAAGTATCATATTGTGTGTATGTATCAAAATCTGTTTATCCACTCTTTCATTGATGTGCATTTAGACCGTCTCCATCTTTTTGCAATTATGAATAGTCCCGCAATGCACATCGGTTTGCATATATCTACTTTGCTGTGTATATGATTCTTGGATGTCAGGTTTTTGTTGTTGTTGTTGTTTCAGAGTTTGTTTATGTCTCCCCCTTGCCTTCTTACTTACATGGTTTCTTCTGAGATATCAGAGCTTTAATCTTATTGGTTCTCCTTTGTAGGTAACTTCATATATCTCTAGCTGTTTTCAGGATTCTTTCCTTGTCTTTGATTTTAGAGAGTTTTATTATGATATGTCTTGGTGATAGTCTTTTGGGGTCTATCCTGTTTAGGGGTTCATTCAGCTTCTTAAATGGTTATCTTTTCATGTTTTATGATGTTAGGGAAGTTTTCTTCCAACAGCTCTTCAACTATCTTTTCTGTGCTTTTCTTTGTCTCTTCCTGTTCTGGAATTCCAGTAACCTGTAAGTTGTTCCTCTTCATGTTATACACATGAATCATAGGCTTTCATCATATATTTTCATTCTTTTTTCCTATTGTTCTTCAAGCTTACTAATATTGAGAGGTTTATCTTCAGGCTCACTAGTTCAGGCTTCCATTAATTCAAATCTACTGCTTCGCCCTTTCAATGTAACATCTACTTCTGAAATCTTAGTATTAATCTTCTGAATTTCTATTTGCAGGTTTTGTATTGTCTCCAATCCTTTATCTATTTGTTTGATTGTCCCTGAATTCTTCCTTCTTTTCCTCGACTTTTCTGTCAATCATTTGGATGTACCTTTATATCATTTTCTTGAATTCTTTTTTTGGTTATTCCAATACCTTTTTTCCTTAAAACTGTTTTCTAGCAATGCCTCTTGGTCACTTGTTTGTGCCACTCTGTCTTATTTCTTTGTGTGAACAGAAATTGCCTGCTGCTTTTGAGACATTGTGATGTTGTATTTATATTAAGTTGATTTGATGTTAGTGTATCTCTGGTAGCGTAGTGGTTACAATTGGGTTGTGAACCACAAGGTCAGCAGTTTGAAACTACCAACTGTTCCGTGGGAGAAAGATGAGGCGTTGTGCTCCCGTAAAGATTTACAGCCTCGGAAACCCTGTACAGGGTCGCTATGAGTCAGAACCGACTCCACGGCCCACAGCAGCTGCAGCATTCTTAGGTACACCCCAACAGCCTCCTGGTGTGTGTGATCAGGAGATGAGCTTGAACATCATTCTCTTGTTGCTGTTGGTGCAGTTCAATCTAGGATGGCTTTAGCTAATCCAGGTTGGTTATTGTTGCTGATCCAGGGTATAGTAGCTAGTATCGGCTCTTGCCCAGTGGGTGGGGTTGTAAAGTGTACTGTTGTGGCTTGTCCATGGCTGCAATTGCTGTCTCCTGACAGGTGAAGCAAGGAAAGAAAACACACACACACAAGAGAGCAGGAAAACAAACAAACCAGCAAACCACAGTGAGAAAGAGAAGATACTAAAGGAAAAAAGAAAACAGGCAACAGCTAGCGAAAGAATACAGAAACCAAAGAGAGAAGAGGGAGAGGAAAATAAAAGAAAAAAAGACCTAAACACAATTATGGGACGAGAACAAAGAGTAGTCAAAAATAAAATAAATAGAGAATTGAAAAAAGAAAAAAGATGCAAAGACAGTTGGGAAAGAGAAGCAGAAGAGAGAAAAAATGAAAAGGGAGAGAGAGCAGACTAAAGAGGGAGACTAAGGTGAGGGGGAAGGTATAAAGAAACCAAACCAATGATAGAGGGGGGAAAAACAAAACCAGACCCAGAGAGGAGAGAATTCTGGGGTCTCTTGCCAACCATGGACCTCACATCATGGGTGGGTCACAGCTGAGATGGTAACAGCTCTCAAGGGAATTCCTGTAGGGCTCGGTGATGTGTATTCTGGGCACTCAATCTGGAAGAAGTTTGTGCCGACCCCACAACAGCTGGGATATCTGGGTGTGTCTGACTCAGAGGGGAGCCGAGAGTGAGAGGTCCCTCTACTTCAGGGCTGACCGTAACCAGCTCTGCAGGTCTGGGATAGGCCACATCTGATTCCAGGTGACAGGTTGGTGCTGCTAGCTCCCCACACACTTTGATGCAGTTTCCACAGCAGGGAAAACAGTAGCTTCCCTGGGAGTGTATGCAGATGGGAGTTGACCACACCTGTAGTCACCAAGATAACGTGGGATACGAGAAGAAAAAAATTTCACCCCTTTGTGTACACCAATAAGCTATATGTCTCTGCATTACCTACTGCGCTCTTGTCTTCAAAGTCACCGGTGAGGTGAAAAGTTCAAGATGGGCACACGACAGCTTGACTGGCCACCGGCAAGACCAGCAGCAGTTGCTTTTCTGTGTATGTATTCTCCCCCACACATCTGTTCAACTGCTTCTCCTATTGAGGGCTGCCCAGGGCCAGCTGTGCAGATCTGGAGCCGGACCCACCTGAACAGGATCAGTGAGGACAGTTTCCCCTTCCTTTAATGGGGCCACAACTGTGGTGCTCTCTTCTGTGCAGTTCCAACCATCGGGAGAGCAGGAATGTCCCTGGCAGTGTATGGGGGTGGGGGCTGGCCTTACCTCTGGTCATCAGGGGAGTGTGGGGGACAAGAAAAAAAATCACACCTTTGTCTCTGCAAGCCACAGTTGGTGCAACACTGATAAGTTTTCTTATCTCTTAAGCCACTCACAGAAGCTCAAGATAACTAGGCCCATCTGATCACAAGTTTGTAGGACCAGTCTCGGCTATTTTTGCTGTCTGCACAGCTTTCCTAAAAAGCACTCAATCCACTTTTCTCTCTCTTCACCTGTGGCTCAGCGCTCCAGGACTATCGTCTACATCGGTTTGTTTATCAGCACAGCCTTTCTGTCTAGTCTGCCATCTTGGTACCTCCCACTGGATGTCATAATTGGCATATTATTGTACACACAAGTAGTCCCTTCTCTCTCATTTAATTTGATTCTATCACTATGGTCTCATGGATTCCTTAACAACAATATAGACATTCCTTAACGATATATGGATTCCTTAACAACAATATATACATATATATATATATGTTGTTGTTGTTAAGTGCCGTCGAGTCAGTTCTGACCCATAGCGACCCTGTACAGGATTTCCGAGGGTGTAAATCTTTACGGGAGTAGAAAGCCGCGGAGCGGCTGGTAGTTTCGAACCGCTGACCTTAAGGTTCGCAGCCCAATTCGCAGCCACTACGCTACCAGAGCTCCTTATATATATATATATACATACATATATATATGTTTGTATATATATATACACACACACACACATATATATATACACACACACACATATTAAATATATATAATCTAGTCTGACTCAGTGACCCTGTATTGGGTTTTCAAAGAGTGGCTGCTGGATTTGAACCATCGACCTTGCAGTTAGCAGTTCAGTGCTTATCCTACAGTGCCACGCTATGTGTGTGTGTATATATGTGTATCTATCTATATATAGATAGATACACATATATACACACACACTATATATATATACACACACACACACAGGGGGTGTGGTGCTTTAGGATAAGCACTGGACTGTTAACCACGAAGTTGGCAGTTCAAACCCACCAGCTGCTCCTTGGAAAGCCTATAAGAAGTGCACTGGTAACCACAAGGTTGGTGGTTACCAAATGGACAGTGACTAGGAAGACTGTAGGAGAATTGATGCATTTGAGTTATGGTGTTTGAGGAGCATATTAAAAATACCATGGACTGCCGAAAGAACAAACAAATCTGTGTTGGAAAAAGTACAGCCAGAATGCTCCTTGGAAGCCAGACTGTCCAGACTTCGTCTCTCATATTTCGGTCATATTAGGTGGGACCAGTTCCTGGATGTGGACATTGTGCTTGGTAAAGTGAAGTATCAACACAAAAGAGGAAGACCCCCAAGGAGATGGATTTCCCAATCCATACTAGTGGCGGTAACACTGGGCTCAAGTGTAACAATTGTGAGAACAGTACAGGACTGGGGAGTGCAGGCGGTCCGGTCCTACTCAGTGAGAACAGCACAGGACTGGGGAGCGCGGGTGGTCGGAGTCTACTCAATGGCACCCAACAACAACAAAACCGGATGTTGTTCCCAATCTCCACATCCCATTTCAGCTGGCCTGGTGAAATCAGCTGCTGTTCCTCCCTGGGCAAAAACTTGAAGGAACCCTTTCTCAAGGCATTAACACCCGGGAGGGAAGCAGCTGACGCTCCTTCTACCGAGTCAGGCTTAATTTTTGCAGTAAGGGTGATGAGCTTACTGGCCCAGGGCTTCAAACTGGTGCCCTCTGGTTCTATACCTGCCGAGAATTTGCCTTTCCACCTGGGATACACTAAATCAGAATCTACATTTTATAAAGATTCCCAGCTTATTTTTAAATGCTTTGAACGTCTAAGAAAACGGGCAAGCAAATCCTGGTTCTACAGTAGACCCTAAGTTCAGACCATGGACAGGACATTTCTTGTCACTGCGGGGTCAGTGCCCCAAGGTGGTCTAAGGGTAAAGAGCCTTCATTCTTCTCTCTCTGGTGGTGGTGGTTGTGTGCCATGGAATTGGGACGCACAGCAATCCTATATAAGGTTTCCAAGGCTGTGAATCTTTACAGGAGCACAAAGCCTCATCTTTCTCATCTACCTGGTAGATTTGAACTGCTGACCTTGCAGTTAGCAACCCAATTCATAACCCACTACATTACCAAGGCTCCTTAGCTTGGAAGGACAAAAATCACAGCCCAGGTCGTCATGTTCTGTGTTTTAAAGCATGGATTCCCACACCCCATTTCCTAGCCATGTAATGACACCATGTGTTTTCCTCATTGCTGGGAGAATGAAATGTGTTCATGCACATGATGCTCTGAGTGCACCCCATGGCGTCTGGAGAGCACTAATGGGTACACGGGGACCCTTTTTGCTCCTAGGGTAGCAACCCAGCCTTTTCCCAAAGAGAATTCATCATGACGCTCAGCCCTTCCTATAACCCAGCTGGTGAGAAAACAACCCAATGGCTGTTTTCTCAATTCCACATTAAACACGCGCCCCCTCAGGCCCGGTGGGCTCCCAGACCTAGCGGCTCCCAGCCAGCCCGCAGCACAATTCTCCATATGCAAGTGGCTTGGGTAAGACGCATTAGCCTGTTGAAGATTGTTTCAAGACCGTGTCTGGCGTTGTCTCTACAGGGCACCAAAGTGCCTGAAGCTTGAAACTAGGGTTGGGGACTGGGGAAGCAGCTAAACCTGCCAACCCAAGGGCAGATTCCTCCTCCACCTCACTCCTGCTAGGGGGAGTGAAAATGTAAAACGTGTTGCACACTAACAGTTGTAACTTTTTAAGCCAAACATTTCCACGTTAAGGCACTCTGATTAGGGCCATTCCAAGGAAAGCCAGAAAATGGGCCAGGAAAGGGAGGTAGAAACTCTGTCCAACTCTTGGCTGAAAAGCAGACATCAAAGCTATGACTGTCTTTAGAGGAAATGAAACCCATAGGGCTTTGCCACCAACAACTGGGTACCTACACTCCCTCACCATGACTTTATAGAGAAAAAGGGTGCTGACCATTTGTTCAAAATGTCCCCTAGGCCCTGGACTAGGAGTTTATCCTTGAAGAACCTGACTCTTGGCACTCACCTGGGAATTCTGGACCAAGCCTCGCTATTTTCCTTTCTTCGTTTTCCCTTGATGTCATTATGGATTTTGTATAAAGGACTGCTTTATACACACACAGCCATCTTGAGTCTTTAAAGTATTTCCTAGGTACAGTTTTTTTCTAATGAAAAACTGAAGTTCACTCAGGCTTCATCATGCAGATTGAATTTGAATGCCCGGTGAGATCTTTCCAATTTCGGCACATGGATTCAGTGGAAATATCATCTCAGAAATGGAAAGTTCACCCCTACCCACCCAACCCCCAATAGGTCCATTGTGCCACAGCCCAGGACGAAGTCTTCACAGCACCTTCACCTCAGAAAGTATGATGTCTGCTGTCTCGGGAAGCTGACTCTACCAGGGCAGAGATGCTGTTCTGTCCACAGCTGTGTCCCCAGCAGGAGTGGACATGGCTTCAGCATATAGTCTGCTAAATGCGTGAATTTAGTAAGAAGAAAGAGAAGAAAAATGATAGCTATTGGTAATTACAATGTTTCCCTACCAAAAATAACAGTCCAACGTAAGATTTCTGGCTCTCAAGGGCAGAGGAAACATTACAGACCTACTTCTAAAACTGTTATGTGTTGTTGTTAGATGCCGTCGGGTTGATTTCGACTCATAGCAACCCTGTATACGGTTTCCGAGGAGTGGCTGGTGAGTTTGAACCGCCAACCTTGTGGTTCAAACCAACCCTGTGGTCCAGTGATCATCCTACAGCACTATTTAGTCCCAAAGTAAACTTGATGAAGTTGTCATTTCAGTGCCTAACTCACTCCCCACAGCCAGAGGCAGCTCTCCAAACCAACTCAGAGCTGAGGCCATTCAAAACAACACCTTCAGGTGGGTGGAGTCTGCGCTGGGGCCCTCACTGGAGAGTGGCTGCTCTGGGTGACCCGGAAGTTTTGTCTCCTCACAGTAAAATGGAGCACTGTTCGGCTATGACAGAGAATTCTTAGGCTTTAACATTAAGTATTACAACAGTTCAACAAAAAAGGCTAAAGACAACAAGTCTAGTAAGTGCAATTACTTCTTTAAAGCATTAACTCCCAACACTGAAAAGGTAGGGCAATATTTAAGACATGAGCTCATGGTATATCTTAGCTTTACCCAACAGCACAGCTGTAGAAAGCAGGTGAAGCAGGCCAGCCAGCCAGTCAGAGGCTATGCTTCCTGTCCTGCTGGCCCATGGAACCTGGCCCAGAAGACCCTCCCCGTGACCCCGACACGTTCATGTCATTTCATTTGGAACCATCAACCCCCAGATGAGAAAGGGAGGCCTCAATGTTCCTTCACTGAAGAAATTATTTTATTCCATTTGAGAAAAGTACAAGATAGAGGTATTTGTTCTTTGCCTGGCAAAAGTGACTTCCGCACTGAGCACGGACCTGCCTAGGTGATGGAGGCAGATGTAAGAGGTACAGTGAGCAAAAACCTTCGGCCAAAAGGTGTTTACAGTTTCCATGGCAGCAGGTTCACAAGTTCATTTTCATCCTGACAATCATCATTGTGGTATCTAAGAAAACACTAAATTTTGAGGATAAACTTGATTATTGAACCTGGGAAAATCCCTGCTTTTCCACATGTGCTGAGAAGAAACTGAAAGAGCCTTTCAAATACTGTTCTGACATACCTCCTCCGCTTTCATAAAGAGATTGCTTCCATTTATCTGTAGGCCAAACGTATGACGACCTTACCACAGCAAGCTGCTCCAAAAGGTGGTCAAACGCCATCCTCACCCCTGCAGCTTGGCGTTTTCCTCCATGTAAACTGCTCCCAGGCCAAGCCACAAGCCCATGCCACTCCTGTGGTACCAAGGCTGGCCTCCTGTCAAAGCAGACTCTCAGACACTCCCCACTTGTCCCAGAAGAGGGGATGAAGGAATCTCAGGCTGACAGATAGCACACTTCCTCCTTTTATGACCTGTCACTGCAAGCGTCACCACTGGGCCCTCTAATGAGTGTTCAGTCTTTCTGCCCTAAGCCACATTGTCGGTAGTGTTGTTCTAGGCTCCTCACCCTGAAAGAAGTGGGTGTGCCCCACTCTGACGTGGTAGCTCTAGCTCTGGGAAGAATGGGGTTGGGAGGGGTGGGACGCGTCACTGTTCCACTGACCCTGCTTAAAGGCAGGCCTGCACGCGTCTCCACACTACCCAGGTCTGGACCCAAGCCAGCGAACGAGCTTCCAAATGATGCTCACTTGGACACCCCAGTCAAAGCTGTCCGTGGACACGCTCCTTAGGTGAAATTGAGAAGTGCCAGCCACACCATGCAGTAATTTACAACATGCTGTGTTTCTGACTGAATCTCTCTGAATGTGCAAGGATTTGAACTGTAGTTTTCTCAGTAATATGGCAGCAACAATGCTTCACGAAGGTGAACTGATGAGGCACACAGGAAGTAGGGCTTGGTACGATTTTAACCCGTCACTCCCTAAAGTCTCAAGCACCTTTGCTGGGGAGTACCCTCCACAACAGCCATGGACACTACGAACAGCTGGACAGCCCACCCAGGTGCAGTCCTCAATGCAGGCCACCTTGTTAAAGTCCATTCCTCCTCCCTGAGCATGTCATGCCTTCGGGACACTCACCGCCAGTCCACTAAATGCTCTGGTAAGAGGTGGCAGTGTGGCTACAGGAGGGGAATCGAGCAGTGATGGGTTCCTGCAGCCTTGGGTGAGGTGAGACTGTTCCTCAGGGTGAGTATAGCTGAGAACACAATGGTGACTTCTGAAGGCTGTCCATCCGTAAGTCGTAGAGAAGAAAATGCAGCACCTCTAAGATATGGCCATAAGGAACCCAGCTGTCAGAGCTGGGCTAATTCTTTAGAAAGGACATCACTGAGCCTCCTGTCTGGGTGGTCTGACCGAAATGGCTATGTGAAGGGGGGCTGGTTGGCACAGAGACTTTCTCTGACATTCCATTCATCGCCATCGAGCCATTGGGAATGGCAGTTGTGTTCAGACAACCAGGTGACTTGTCCGTCGCCTGTATTTTAAAATAGACCAAATAAAACACTGGCAGAACGATGCCAATCAGGAGCATGAGAAAAACAGCATTCCACCACTGAATGCCAGCGTCCGCATCGTTTGCCGGCGTCTTCCGAGTGGCAGGAAGCAGCGGCTGGCTGGAGGTCTCAATGCAGTAACTTTCGTGTAGGAAGATCTCTGATTGCACTGCGCTCTCGATGTTCTGGTCAATTCCCTTAAAGAAATCTGTCAGCTGGCTGGACTGGACACCAGAGCTGTCCAGGTCAGGCAGCTCTGTGAAGGTCACTCTGGTCTCTGAGGGCGGGCTTGGGAGGGGTTTTAGCTCTTTGCGCACCTCCGTTAGGAGCCCATGGTTTTTCACTGGAATCTTAATAGATTTTAAAGCATAGAAGTCTTGTTCTCGAATGAAGTTGTTGACTTTCTTAATATCTGCCACCTAGAGAAGCCATGGAAAACACCATCAGAAAATATGTAAAGCTCCCAAAAACTTACAACGGAAAAGTACCTCTTAACCTTCCTGAGTGATGGACCAACCCCAACCCACTTAAGAATCTGCTGAGTAGCAGAGAATCACGCCTACACACAACAATTCGTTTAGCTGAGTAACTGTTCTTTGGCTTCAACTGTCTTAATGTATAATGTATACCTCAGTCATACATTTTTTCTAGAGATATTCAAGTGTGAATCATTTAAGATCAGTTTTGGAAAACAGATTTTTATAAAAATCTGTTTAAAGTGTTACTACGGCAACAATTAGAAGACACACAATCAAGGTATAGCCTTCTTTCTTTTTAAAGTTTAAATACTTAATTTTAACTTTTGAGGGAACAGTGACCCCATCTGGCTGATTTCCCTCTCACATCAGCCCCCTATCAGTAGCTGCCATAGTGGTTTTTAACCAAACATTTCCAAGGCCTCAGCCTGCTCTACAGATACGCTCGACACTTAGTCTACCTTGAAAGATGTCTTGAAGCTGAGTCCGATGCTTTAACCCCACCCCCCAGAAGTACTGCATAACATATACACTTATTGTTCAAATCATCTGGATAATTTCAGCCCCCAGAGATTCTTATGATACTTCTGAACAATAATTAGAAATATGTAGGCAATCAAAAATTAAGTTGGAAACGACGTTCTATTTCAGTATTAGTACTTGAGGTAAAAGGAACACTGCTGGGAATTTTATCAAGTACTAAAGTTCTTTATAAACTCTTTTCATAGTCAAGTGAGCTGACCTCTGACCTTAAGACTTAAGAAACAGGAGGCAATGTAAGTCAAAAGGCAAACTTTCCCTCAATTTAATGTTTGAAAATTCACAAAAAGCTGATGAGATGGATTCTGATGTTTGACTCATAAATCAATCCACTTACAGTGTAAATACAGCAATAGATCTTTAAATCACACCTTACTGTAACCAAGCACCTTCATGCTAATTATCTGGAAACTGTGTTTATCATTTCATTGAATAGGGGTGGGTGACGTTTTAAATTTATTATGTCTTCAAACTAACCGTCCCATGAGATGCTTGAGACCCTCTGTCTTTGCCACTAATACACTAACAGCAAATTTTTTCCTTTAAACAGAAAACCTGATCGCTTAGGGGAGGCATCACATATCCTTTACTAGCTTACTAGACACCGACCTTCCACGAAATCCATGACATTTATTCAGGTCTCTCTATAAATAATCCATTATGCCTATAGCAGGTGATAGTTATTGTTGTTAAGCGCCACTGAGTTGGTTCTGACACATAGCGACTCACATGGTTGAAGAGGTTTTAAATCTTCGGTGGAACAGAAAGCCTCATCTTTCTCCCAGGGTGGCCGGCGGGTGTGAACCACAGACCTTGTGGTTCACAGTCCAGAGCTACTGCATTCCCACAGAAGGCAATTTTAAGAGTAAAATACAAACATTGGTACAATTTAAAGACCTCTGTGTATCACTGGACTCCTGGTATGGTGCTGGAGGATCAGACCTGAAAGCAAACCACAAGGTTGGCAGTTCAAACCCACCGGCTGCTCCTCAGAAACCCTATACAGGGTCATGATGAGTCAGAATCAACTCAACGGCTCTTAACAACAACAACATGCATCGACTTGTTTATTTCCAGGAAAGACCACAGCATCCCCCACAGATGGATAAATGACTGGCATTTGAAGGAGGAAACCATTTTAAGCAAGTACTTTATATAGACTTGGAGAAGGGCACACAGCTCTGAAGCATAATGTCAGCAAAGTGAAATGCAGGCAGCCCCGGGTTACAAGGTCTGTTCCTAACTGTGTGCAAATAAGTCAGAACAGGTGCATATGGCTCTAATTTAGCCTTACTTTAGGTCACCAAGACTCACAGCCTTCTCACTGATTTCAACGTGTGCTTGCAGCAAGTGAAGGCGACTATGAGGAAGAAGTTGAGAGTAGGGGTTGGTTCAGTGGGTTCGAGGTGAGGGCAACTTTACATTAAAGGGCAGGTACATAACCAGGGGATTTTCTATATACAAATACCTTCAATCTAGAAGAAAATGCAGGCATTCTAGAAATACTTTCCTACTTACTTTGCCATTGTTAATCACTCTGAATGCTAAAAACATAATTAAAAAGAAAAGCAAGAGTCACATGGATACACAGTACACAAACACTACATCATGCATTTCTAAAAGAGAATTTTACCAGTTAAACATGCTACCACCAGCAAGAAGGTTTTTTTAAGAATTAACATAACAAAGAAAACAAGCATCCAAAGAAATCTTGGATAAATTCTGCCTGGTATCTCCAACCACCATAGGTCTTCAATAAAATGGACTCAAAATAAAGGAAAAAAGAAAAGTTTGAGCAGACATACTCTACAGAGAGAAAACTGCCCATCATCTGAGACCCCAGATTAATCCTCTCCAAAGCTCAGAACTGTGATAAATAACTCTTTTAGGTGGTGGTGGTTACGTGCCGTGGAGTCGGTTCCAACTCATAGCGTCCCTGTACAGGGTTTCCGACGTTATAAATCTTTACGGGAGCAGAAAGCCTCATCTTTCTTCCGTGGACCGGCTGGTAGTTTTGAACTGTTGACTTTGAGGTTAGCAGCCCTACTTGTAACTGCTATGCTACCAGAATTAGGATGGTCTTTCTTCAGGATGGCAGGAGTCAAGAGAGTAGCAGGCTGGCATAACAAAAGAAGCCCATGGACAAGAGGGGAAATTACTTTCAATGAGAATGCTGCCATCAAAGACAAATCCAGTAGATTGTAAACCCCTTTTGTTTTCGTTGTTGTTGTTAGGTGCTATGGAGTCTGTACCAACTCATAGCGACCTTATGTACAACAGAACGAAACACTGCCCCATCCTGGGCCAACCTCACAATTGTTGCCATGCTTGAGCCCATTGATGCTGCCACTTTGCCAATCCATCACACTGGGGGTCTTCCTCGTTTTCTCTGACCCTCCACCTTACCAAACATGATATCCTTCTCCAGCGACTGGTCCCTCCTGACAATATGTCTGAAGTATGAGAGACAAAGTCTGGTCATCCTGGCTTCCAAGGAGCATTCTGGCTGCACTTCATCCAACACAAATCTGTTGGTTCTTTTGGCAGCCCATGGCACTTTCAACATTTTCCTCCAACACCAAAACTCAAAAGCATTAATTCTTCTACTGTTTTCCTTATTCACTTTCCTGCGTTAGCATGCATATGAGGTTATTGAAAATACAATGGCTTGGGTAAATCCCATAGGACTCAGTCCAGAGGAACCTGGGGAGAGGCTTTCTCAAGACCGGGGAACAAAACTCTTTGTGAGCGGCCATGCCATGCTGTCTTCTGGGTCGGGTACCCGATTTAAAGAAGACCTCACTCTCACTAAAATGAGTACAGATTGGATTTCTTGAGCGTTTGTCAGTAAGCACTTGTGATAACTTATCAGTGACCTCATAACCAAGAGGAACAGAGGCAGTATCGGAGTACTGACAACATTTCTCACAGAGGTAAAGGTATTCCAACCGCTCTTTAACTAAACAGGGGCAGCCCTGTGCGGGAGCCCATCCAATGCTGCTGTGTAAGTAAGGTCTGGGAACCTGTTCCACAAGACAACTCTGACTCATTTCCATCTCCAGTAGCCCCCTTGGCTCTCTCCCTCCCGTTCCAGGTGGTCCCTGTGTTCTCTGCATATTTGCCTTTTCCATTTAGCATAATGTCTCCAAGCTCCATCCTTACGGCAGCATGTCCTTCATTTCTCCTACTGGCTGAGTGATGTTTGTACCATATTTTATTTATCCATTCATTTGTTGATGAGCATTTAAATGGTTTCCACCTATGGGCTACTGTGTGAATAGTGCTGCTGTGAACATTGGTATACAAGTCTGAGTCTCTGCTTCCAAGTCTTTGGGTACATACCTAGGAGTGGAATTGCTGGGTCATACGGTACTTCTAGTTTTCGTTTTTTTAAGAAAAGGACACACTGTTTTCCAAAATGGCTGTACCAGTTTACATTCCCAACATCCTCATCAACGTGTAATTTTTAGGTTGTAGTTTCTAGCTTAGTTACCCTTGTTGTTGTAAAGTGCCATCGAGTCAGTTCTGACTCATACCCACCCTGTATAGGGTTTTCAAAGAACAGCTGGTAGGTTTGACCTGCAGACCTTGTCGTCTGCAGTCCAGTGCTGACCCTAGAGCCCCACCCCAGGAGTCCTTGGCCACCCTAGTGGGAGTGAAATGGGACGCATTTTGTTTTTGAGCTGATGATTACAGATGGTGTCCGTTTGCATGCCCTCTTTGGTGAAATAAGGTTGTAATCTTTTTGGGAGCAGATCTCCACATTTTTCTCCTGCAGAGCAGCCAGTGGGTTAGAACCACCCAGTTATCAATCTTTTTGGAAGGAGATCACCACATTTTTCTCCTGCAGAGCAGCCAGTGGGTTCGAACCACCCACTTATCAATTAGCAGCCCAAGTGATTAGCCAATGCACCACCAGGGCTCCAAGGTAACTCTACAGAAGCAGTTTTACTCAGTAAAACACAGGGATCTGGAGCCAGCTGGGAGCCCTGCCCATCAGCGCATTCAGCTGGGTCCCTCAGGCAGCGCCTTTGGGGCGCTCCTCACCTTGCAGCCATATTGCAGCGCTAGCTTGTTGAGGCTGTCTTCCTGGGTCAGCTCCCGCTGCAGCAACACCACCTCGGCGGCTCCAGGCTGGTGAGGGCGGTGGGCGCAGTCCTCTGGGCGCTCCTTGCCTCGGGACCGCAGGACCACATGGCCTGACTCTTCCGCGGAGGAGTCGCCAGAGTCTCCGCTGCCATCCTTAAACTCATCAACGTGGCTGCTTGAAGTCCTGCACACAACAGCAGGGCCTTGGAAGGGCTTGTGCACGTCTTTCTGCCTCATTTTCTTAACTGAAAACCAAACCCGAGGTCAATTCCACACAAACCCACTGCCATTCGCTTGTTGTTATTGTTTAACTGGCCTAGAGTCGGTTCCGACTCACAGTGACCTTGTATAAGGTTTTCAAGGAGTGGCTGGTGAGCTTGAACCGCCGACCATGCGGTTCAAACCGACCTTGCATCCCAGTACATTATCAGAACAATAACACTGTACATACTCAACAGTGGGCTCCAGCTTGGTAACAACTGTGAGGCTGGCCCGGGACCAGGCAGTGTGTCGTTCTGTTGTGCACAGGGTCGATATAAATCGGTACCGACTCAGTGGCACCTAACAACAACATACTCAACACACAACAGTACAAAACAGGGGCTTACACTGGCTGAGAGGGCTCCTGGTGTGGCGCTGTAGGACAGGCACTTGGCCATAAAGACGATTTGAACAGCAAGGTTGATGGTTCAAACTCACTAGTCACTCCTCGGAAACCCTATACAGAGTGGCTACGAGTCAAACCTACTCAATTGCAATTAATAACAACATGCTGGCTGAGATGGGAGAATGTAGGCAGAATAAAAACACTGCATTTTCTCCCTAAGTACGCTTTTTACCCAGAAAACAAAGGCTGCCCTTTCTCCTCCCCTGATTCGTCATCCACAGCTGTGTCATCCTGACACCCACATCTGTACAGACACCAATCCTATTCGTGGTCTCCTAGTAGCGAGGGGGAGGGGAATCCTTGTGCTAAGAGGTGAGTAAATACAGCATCTCTAGCCTCCTGACCACTGAGAATCAAACTCCCAACCTTTCCCCAAAGTTCCTATTCAATGCTTGCTGCGCTAAGGGCACTTGATTGCCAAGAACGCAATGAGGGGGGATGACTTTTATTTTGAAACCTCCTGAATTCTATAATCTGTAGGCGCCCAGGGGCGGTGCTGTGAGTTAACGCACTGGGCTGCAACCGTGGTTGGTGGTTCAAGCTCACAAGTCACTCCTTGGAAACTATATAGGGTCGCTATGGGTCGGAACTGACGCGACGGCACTTACCACCACCAACAGGCCAAGTTGGGGGAAATGCCCGTCAAACTGAATTTCACCCAGTTCTCATAGGTCTCTTTGCTCTTATTAAAAACCTGCAGATCGAATCTTTATTTTCACTGTAGTTGTTGTTGTTGTTAAGTGCCAGCGAGTCGATTATGACTCATAGCGACCCTGTATAGGGTTTTTGAGGAGCGGCTGGAGGGACTGAACCACCGGCCTTGAAGTTCAAGCCGACTTTGCGGTCCAGTGCTGATCCCACAACATCACACCAGGCAAGTGCAAACTCGTAACACCTTCCTTCCAGTCTCCAAAGTGTTTGAATGAGTTTCAGAACTGAAATCTCAAGCACCAGGATTGACAGCTTCAAAAGAACAGCTGATCCCAGGACTCTTCAGAGCCCGCGCCCAACCCCAACCTCTAGGGGGCGCTGCCCGAACCGGCTCCCCATTCCCACCCAAGCTCCGGGCCTGCAAGGGGTCCCAGTCACTCTCAGGCCTCAGTTGCTCTCCAGCACCTCTCGTGAAAGGAGGGAGTCGCCACGCAGGAGCTGACAAAGTATCTAGGTAGCAGCCGTCCTACGGCTTACACAAGCTGAGCCCCGACGTTCAGTAAAGGTACGATCTCTGACCTTTGACCTCCAATCCAAAGAGCTCCGGCTGCCTTCAAGGCCTGGGAGCCCCCTCCGTCTGGGGGAGTGGCGGCCCAAGCCGAGCTGACCATGGGAGCCAAACCCTAGACAGGAGCACCCTCACCACAGACCCCGGTACCTCAGCGCCCAGCTCCACAGCCGCCACCGCGGTGCCAGCAGATTGGCCTGGAAAAACAGCAGGGCGCTCCGAGGGGGCGAGGCCTGAGAGGCAGCCAATGATACCATCGGTGGGCGGGCCCTGAAACGGACTCGGCTGTGCTGAGTGGTCAGCACCAGACCCGCCTGGGAGCGGGCGGGGCCGGCGCGGGGGCTGGGCGGGGCCATGAGGGCTGGCGCCTCATCTGACCTTCGCCCTGCCGGGGCTGGCGGGGTCGCAACTTTTGCGCCAGCTTTTCTGCACCCAGAATTCACCGCTGTCTGCTGAGCCTCCGTTTTCTCACCATTCAGAGAGGCTCTAAGGAGCTCTGGTAGCGTAATGGTTACAAATCAGGCTGCTAATCTCACGGTCACTAGTTCGAAACTATCTGCTGTTCCGCGGGAGAAAGATGGGGCTTTCTGCTCCCGTAAAGGTTCCCAGCCTCGGAAACCCTGTGCAGGGTCGCTGTGAGTCGGAACCGACTCCACGGCACTTAACAACAACAACAGAGAGCCTCTGGCCCCGCCCCGTGTCTGTAACTGACGCGCGTCCTAGGAGAGAGGGGGTCACTGCCGAGCTTCTGCGGAGAAAGCGACCCTCTGTCTTTTGGATGGGACAGGGGTGCCTGCGAGTCCTAAGGCTTTGGGGTCAGGGCCCCGGCTGAGTTTGGCGGCTCTGCCCAGGAGAATAAAAACTGAAAAGTCTGCGAACATTGAACTACAAACGAACAAAAAAGCGGTACTATTAACAAGTATCGGCTGTTGGTAATATTTATCAAGTACTGGATCCTAGTGTAGTGCTGTAGGATAAGCACAAGGTCGGAGGTGCAAACCCACCAGCCGCTCCTCAGAAATCCCTTTGTTGTTGATAGCGTCTTCCAGTGGATTCCGACTCATAGCGACCCTACACAGGGTTTCCAAGGAGCAACTGGTGGGTTTGAACTGCCGACCTTGTGGTTCGCAGCCCAGTGTTCATCTACACCAGGACTCCAGTGTCGTTTTGAGTTGAAACCGATGGCGCTTAACCAACAAAAAACGGATGTTGGAAGACTACTAAAGTTTAAAAGTTATGGGTGAACTCTCACACGCCAAGGAACAAACGTTCAAAACTCCTATCCAAAAACGGAAGTTAATCTGGGCCAAATGCTACAAACAGGGCAAAGGATTAACATCTTTAATCTCATCAGATTACTAAAACAGACACAGACCCAGGTAGAAAACATGAGCAGACAACACATTAAAGAATACATATTGTTAAAAATGAGAGGAAACCTCATTAGAAATCAAAACAGTACAAATTCAAATGGCAAGACTTCAGAAAAACCCTCAAAGGCTCTCCATCCCACTTAGAATAAAAGTCAAAGTCTCGATTTTGAGTGACAGAACCCAAATTGATGTGAGGGCTCCAAACCTTCCTTGTTGGTCTACCCTCTCCTTTCCATACACCGTGCTGCCTTCTCACCTTTGAACAGCTCTGGAGTCCTGGTGTGGCGCTGGGGGCTAATGCGTCAGACTACAAAGTCAATTTGAACTACAATGTCAGTGGCTCACCAGCTGCTCATTGGAAACCCTATACAGGGTCACTATGGGTCAGAATCAACTCAACAGCACTTAACAACAACAACATCGCCTACCTTTTGGCCCTTGGTATGAGTGGACCCACTGACCCTCAGGTCTCACCTATAAATGACCTTTCCTTTAGTGATAGGTTCCTTGTGCACTTGGTCCGAACATGCTGATTTTCACAACATTTCTCAGTTAATTTGCTTGTTTTATCAGGTCCCTGGGTAGTGCAAATTGTTAACACTCAACTAGTAATCTAAAAGGAGCCCTACCTGCGTAGCAGTTTATGTGTTGGGCTGTTAACTTCAAGGCCAGACCTTTGAATCCACAAGTCACTCTGCTGCAAGAAAGATGAAGCTTTCTGCTCTCTTAAAAATGTATGGCTTCGGAAACCCTATAATCAATCAACTCCATAGCACACAACCACCACTGCTAACCTGAAGTTTGGTGATTCAAACCTACTCAGTGGTGCTGCAAAATAAAGACCTGGCTATCTGCTCTGTAAAGATTGTTGTGGTTGTGTTGTTATGTGTTATGGAGTCGGTTCCAACTCATAGCAACCCTGTAAAGGGTTTCCGAGGCTGTAAATCTTTACAGGAGCAGAAAGCCGCATCTTTCTCCCGCGAAACAGCTGGTAGTTTCGAACTGCCGATCTTGCGGTTCGCAGCCCGATTCATAACCACTACGCTACCAGAGAAAACCTGATGGAGCTCAGTAATATTCCGGAAAGAACTGACTCCATGGAAATAGCTATGGTTGTTTTTGTTTGTTCGGCTGGTTGGTTTGGGATTTTTTGTTAGGATCTTCCTACTCTAATCATCACTGTAATTACTTCCAGTGTCCTGCTCAAATGCAGGTACTTAGGAAGTGCTCATTAAATACTGGTTCAGGAGGCAAGACAGCAAGTGAGGGAAGGGAAGAAACAAAACCCAAACCCTAGTGTGTTTGACTCCAGAGTCCAAGCTGTCAGTTACCAATGGTATTTCTGGCCATGGCCAGGGGAATTTGGTTAAGTCTGGGAGTCAGGATTTATAACTGTGAGTAATGACGGGAAGACTCAGAATGAAATGTGCAAATCCGCATTAGGATAGATTCTGTCTGATCAGTTATGCTTGTGTGGTTCATTCAACTTATGGACATGGAGCTCCTTCTATGTACCAAGCACTAAGGGACACAATAGGAAACCAGGCTGCCAAACTTCCATGGGCTATTTCCAGAGGAGAGACAGACAGACAGACACAGAAAAGATCATTAGAGATTATGCTAAATCTGTGAAAGATACAAACGAGGTCATGTATACTAATGAAAATCATGTAAACTTTGCTAAAGTAAAGAATGGCTATGTGTCCTTTCAATGTCCTACAGGAGTAGTCTCGAAGACCCACCCCAAAAATGATCTCTTTCTCTCAGAAAGCTGTTCTCAAAGCGTGATCTGGGAATCCTGGGGGTTCCTGAGACCTTTTCAGAGGGTCTGTGAGGTAAAAACTCTTTTCATACCAATGCTAATATTATTAATTCTTTTACTTAATTCTTTCTTGACTGTACAATAATTTAGTTAACATTTATTGAATCTTTACAATCTTTACAAGGTCAACAGATCTGACCACAACACCGCTATAACATAGGTACTGTTATAATTTCCATTATGTTCTGAGTTTGAGAAGCTGCAAGTTGCCTACCCAATATCAGCTTTCACCTTTTTCCTTAGAAACAGAACCCCAGTGTTATTTCGGAGACCACTGTGCTAAGACAAGACTGCATTTTCTACCTTTCCTTGCAACACAGTGTACAATAAGTTCTAGGCAATGAAATATACAAGGAAAATTTAGAGTGGGACTTTTGGAAAGGCTCTTAAAAGAAGGGACTTCTGGAAAAGCCTTCTCAACTGTGTTTTCCCTTCTTATATTTTCCCCTCCACCATTTGTCTGCTAGCTTATTGTACTGTGGTGGCTTGCATGCTGCTATGATTCTGGAAGCGATGCTACTGATATTTTAAATACCAGTATGGTACAGCGATGGTGGACAGGTTTCAGCTGAGCTTCCAGACTAAGAAAGACTAGGAAGATGGAGAGACAGACTGCTTCTGAATATTTAGTCACTGAAAATCTTATGGAAAGCAGTGGAATACTGTCAGACAGTACTAGAATATTGGCTATTGAAACATGATAAAGAGCATCCGAATATTGTCAGATATAGGGCTGGAAGCCAAGTCCTTCAGGTTGGAAGGCACTCAGAATACAACAGGGGAAGAGCTGCCTCCTCAAAGTCAAGTTGACAGTGATGACACGAATACAGTGAAGTTACAAATACCTTCATTTGCTGAGGTGGACAATTCAAAATGAGGAGAAACAGCTGTGAAAATTCATTAATAATTGGAACATGGAGTGTACAAAGTATGAATCTAGGAGAATTAAAAGTTGTCGAAAATGAAATGGAATACATAAACATCAATATCCTGGGCATTAGTGAGCTGAAATGGACTGGTATTGGCCAGTTTGAATCTGACAACCACATGGTTTACTATGCCAGGAATGACAAATTGAAGAGGAATGACATCGCATTCATCATCAAAAAGAACATTTCAAGATCTGTCTTGAAGTACAAGCTATCTGTAATAGGATAATATCCATATGCCTACAAGGAAGACCAGTTAATACAACTATTTTTCCAATTTATGCACTAACCACTAAAACCAGTGATGATGAAATTGAAGAATTCAACCAATTTTTTTGTCTGAAATTAATCAAACATGCAATCAAGATGAATTGATCATTACTGGCCATTGGAATGCAAAGGTTGGAAATGAAGAGGAAGGATCGGTCATTGGAAAATGTGACCTTGGTGATAGAAATGATGCTGGAGGCTACATGATAGAATTTTGCAAGACCAATGACTTCTTCATTGCAAATACCTTTTTTGAAAAACATAAAAGATAAATATACACAATGGACTTCACCAGATGGAATACACAGAAATCAAAATGACTGTTTCTGTGGAAAGAGATGGTAGAAAAGTTCCATATCACCAGGCAAAACAAGACAAAGAAGTGATTGTGGAACAAGACCACCAGTTGCTTATATGCAAGCTCAGGCTGAAGCTAAATACAATTAAAACAAGTTCACAAGAGCCAAAATATGACCTTGAACACATCCCACCTGAATTTAGAGAACATCTGAAGAACAGATTTGATGCATTAGACACTAACAACCAAAGACCAGAAGAGTGATAGGGTGACATCAAGAATATCATGCAGAAAGAAAGCAAAATGTTATTAAGAAGACAAGAAAGAAGGAAAAGACCAAAATGGATGTCAGAAGAGACATCTGCTCTCCAGCAGAAAGATGTTTAAACAAGTGGAAGGAACGAAGAGGTAAAAGAATTGAACAAAAAAATTTCAAAGGGCAGCTCGAGAAGACAAAGTAAAATATTATAATAAAACATACAACGATCTGGAGTTAGAAAACCAAAAGAAAGGAACATGCTCTGCATTTATCAATCTGAGGGTACTGAAGAAAAATTTAAGCAATATTGAAGGATTCTGTGGACAAAATATTGAATGCCGCAGAAAGCAACAAAAGAAGATGGAAGGAATACACAGAGTCACTGTACCAAAAAGATATGGCCAATGTTCAATATTTCAAGAGGTAGCATATGATCAAGAACCAATGATATTGAAGGAAGAAGGCCAAGGTGTAGTAAAGACAATGGCAAAAAACATGAGTCTGGTAATTGATGGACTACAAATTGAGATCTTTCAACAAACTGATAAGACACTGGAGACACTCACTCATCTATGCCAAGAAATTTGCAGACAGCTGCCTGGCCAATTGATTGGAAGAGATCCATATTTGTGCCCATTCCAAAGAGAGGTGACCCAACAGAATGTGGAAACCATCGGACAATATCTTTGATATCCCATGTGAGTAAAGTTTTATTAAAGGTAATACAGAACATTGACACAGAGCTACCATGTCAAGCCAAATTCAGACGAGGATGTGGGATGAGAGATATCGTTGCTGACATCAGATGAATCTTGGCTGAAAGCAAACAATACCAGAAACATGTGTACCTGTGTTTTATTGACAATGACAGCCTGTCAATTGTGAGGATCTTGACAAGCTATGGACAATATTGTGGAGAATGAGTATTCCAAAACACTTAGTTGTGTTCAGGAGGAGTCTTGGGGTGGCGCTACAGGATAATGTGCTGGACCACAAGGTCAGCTTGAGCTGCAAGGTTGACAATTCAAACCCACCAGCCACTCCTCAGAATCGCTACACAGGGTTGGTATGAGTTGGAACCAACTCGACGGCACTTAACACCAACAACAGCAATGTGAGGATCCAGTACATAGACCAACATGCAGTTGTTTGAACAGAACAAGGGAACACTGAATGATTTAAAATTAGGATAGGCATGTATTCTTTCACCATACTCATTCAATGTGTATGCTGAGCAAAAAATTCGAGAAACCAGATTATATGAAAAGGAACATTGCTTCCAAGACTGAAGGAAGATTTATTAACAACTTATGATATGCAGATGATACAACCTTGCTTGCTGAAAGCAAAGAGGACTTAAAATACTGATGAAGATCAAAGATCACAGCCTTTGGTATGGGTTGCACCTCAATGTAAAGAAAACAAAAATCCTCACTACTGGACCAATAAATAACATTCATGTAAATGGAGGAAAGATTGAAGTTGTCAAAGATTTCATTTTGTTCATATCACCATCAACACTCACGGAAGCAGCAGTCAAGAAATCAAATGACGCATTGCATTAGGCAAATCTGTTGCACAAGACCTCTTTAAAGTGTTCAAAAGCACAGATAACAGTTTGAGGACTAAGGTACACCTGAACCAAGCCACAACATTTTCAATATAATCTCATATGCATGTGAAAGTTGGAAAATAAATAAGGAAGACCGTAGAAGAATTGGTGCATTTGAGTTATGGTGTTGGAGGAGAATATTAATAGTACCATGGACTGTCAAAAGAACAAACAAATCTTTGCTGGAAAAAGTACAACCAGAGTGCTCCTTGGAAGCCAGGACGGACAGACTTTCATCTCGTATACTTGGAACATATTATCAAGAGAGACAGTCCCTGGAGAAGAACATCATGCTTGGCAAAGTGGCACATCAGTAGAAAGAGGAAGGCCCCCAATGTGACTTATTGGCACCGTGGCAGCAGCAATGGGCTCAAGGATAGCAATGATTGTACGTTTGGCACAGGACCAGACAGTGTTTCGTTCTGTTGGGCATAAGATTGCTATGAGTTGGTACCAACTTCACAACACCTAACAACAACAGCCTTCCTCCTGCTGCCTGGAGCTAAGCTGTGATGGCTAGAGTACCATTTAGCCTTGTTTGGGCCTTGGAGACATTGGAGGTGCCATTCGTGTGCTAATAAGGATGGCAGAGCAGGTAGATGGAAGATGTGTGAAAATGGACTATTAAAAACCGTGTTATTTAAACTATGTTTAGTAGCAGCTGAACCAATTCCTACCTTGCATTTTTAGGTATAACCAAATTACGTTATTTGCCCAAGACATCACAACTAGAAAACGCAGACTACAACCCCTAGAGTCTGGCTCCAAAGTATACAGGAATTTTAGATACAAAAAAGTTCTTAATGGTGAAAAATGAAAAATGCGGGCGAAAACAACCCCAAAAATCTAACTGTAGATTGGAGTTGTTGTTGTTGTTGTGTGCTGTGGAGTCGGTTCTGACCCATAGTGACCCTGGACAGGATTTCCGAGGCTGGAAATCTTTACGGGAGCAGAAAGCCTCATCTTTCTCCCATGGAACAGCTGGTAGTTTCGAACTGCTGACCTTGTGGTTCACAGCCCGATTCATAACCACTACACTATTAGGTTGAATTAATTTACTCACTTATGAAATAAAGTATTCCTTAAAAATAGTCTTGCAGAAGTACTGATATGCAAAGATGTTTATGAATACAAAGCACTGTTCTAAAACTGGCTAGGACAGAAACCCTCCACCCAAACGCAGCAGGATCACCCAGTATACAGCAGGACAGTTCTAAAACCCACTGCCATCGATCGATTCCAACTCATAGTGACCCTAGTTAGAGTTTCTGAGCCTGTAAATCTGTATGATAGCAGAAAGCCCCGTCTTTCTCTTGAGCATCTGGTGGATTTGTACTGCTGACCTTGTAGTTAGCCCCCCAATGTGTAACCCACTATACCACCAGGGATCCCAGGGTTATAAAGAAAGGCTCGATTTTGCTTCCTCTGGAACCCCAGCCCAGCCCAGTGAGTCTCCCAACCATGTAAACTGTTCCCTCATGAGGTTACCCGTTTCCCGCCTCAGATCTTTGGCTGTGCTACCACAGTTCCTCAGCCCAGGTGAGGCAGAAGTAGGTGCTGGAGCATCACGACCCACCACCTGAGTTTGTCAGAGTCCAGTCCACTGAGAGAATGCCTTCACGCCAGCCCTGAGAAAGCTGGTCACCATCAAGGTGGCTCCTGGTGACTCTGTGCATGGCAGAGTGGAACTGTACTCTGTAAGGTTTTCATTGGACTTCTAGGTCATAGCGTAGTGGTTATGAATCGGGCTGCGAACCTCACGGTCAGCAGTTCAAAACTACCAGCTGTTCTACAGGAGAAAGATGAGGCTTTCTGGTCCCGTAAAGATTTCCAGCCTCGGAAACCCTGGACAGGGTCGCTATGAGTTGGAACCGACTCCACAGCACATAACAACAACAACTAGGTCATCTGAGGCACCTTGGGATGGATTCAAAACCTCCATCCTAGAGGTTAGCAAGAGAGTGTAATCACTTTTGTACCACTCAGGGATGGCCTAACCCTGAGAAAGCTGTGACCATATCTTCATAAACAAATGTATCAACTCAGATGCCTTGAAACTCCTACCTAACCTCTGTCTTCATATCTCTCTGTCTCCTTCTCCCCAAGGAGCCTGAATCAGGGTAGAGAGAAATTAAAGGGAGCAGATGCTTTCATGGGATGCTTCAGGGCTCCACTGGGTGGAGAGCAGAGAATTGTATCGCCAATGTCATTAGAAATTCTTACGCCATGACTTCTCATTGTGAGGAGAGGTTTTTGGACCCAGACATGAGGGGACTTGCCAGACACACACAACAGGTCAGCAAGAGCTCTAAGGCATAATGGGAGAATAAAAAGTATTGACTAAAAAGCTTTGAAGTCCAAAGCCAGCTGTGCACCCCAACCGTGTGACTTGATCTAGTCCCATCAGTTTTCTGGACTTTGGGCCTCACTTTAAGGACCCCAGGTCTGGGATAGCCATCTCTCTCATTTCCTGGAACAATTCCCATCTGTTATCACAGTACATTACTATTAATGCCTCTTCCTTAAGTGCCCAGGTCTAGACATACCCTATGCCTCTGCCCATCAGTTTTCTCACCCAGCCGAGGTACCACCACTTCCTACTACTTGGAGATTACAGTTCATCTCTGGCCCAGATAACAGGCCTCAAAAGTCAGTGCTTAAGACAGCTATGACCAATCAGCCAACACTGTCAGGATGTCTGAAAATTATTCACCATTCCGATTTGTGCATCTGGTAGTCTTGATTAGGATTCTAAGGTTGTGGGCTTTCTAAAGACTCAGGAAAATGGGAATTACGAAACCTCTTGATCTCTTTATGATATCTTGGACAACTTCAGTCTTTTCTCCATTTATCATGATGTGACTTATTGGTCCAGTGGTGAGGATCTTTGTTTTCTTTACATTCAGGTGCAACCTATACTGAAGGCTGTAGTCGTTGATCTTCATCAGTTAGTATTTTAAGTCCTCTTCAATTCCAGCAAGCAAGGTTATCTCATCTGCATTGTTAATACAGGTTGTTAATTAGTCTTGCTCCAGTCCATGTTATTTTTCATATAATGCAGTTTCTCAGATTCTTTGCTCAGCGTACAGATTAAATATATGTGGTGATAGAATGCAACCACGGGGCACACCTTTCCTGATTTCAAACCATTCAGTATCCCCTTTTTCTCTTAGAACAACTGCCTCTTGGTCTGCGCACAGGTTCCTCATGAGCACAATGAAGTATTCTGGAATATCCGTTTTTTGTAATGTTGTTCATAGTTTGCCATGATTCACACACTCAAAAGCCTTAGTCACATAGTCATTAAAGCACAAAT
>NW_006408702.1:1207230-1208267 GCF_000296735.1 Chrysochloris asiatica
ACCTCGAAAATCATTCTCAGACTCAGGTAAATAGGTGATAGCCTTTTCAGGAATGGGATCCTGGCTATCATTGCTATGTTCCCTAAGCCAAAGTTTCATCTCCCTCCTGACTCTTTTCCATTCTGATTTCAAACCTCTGACTAGTCTTACACGGTCTGCAACACCTTTTCACTTTTTTTATTGCTTAACTCAGAGTTGTAACTTTTACATGTGTTGTCTTCCTCGTTGATATATGGCAGTTGGTATTGGTTCTTACCTGGGTTTTAGTGTTTTATAGAGTGTGATTGTAGCTTGGCTATATGGCAGCAGTTGCTGTCTCTTCTTGGATAATATAGTGAGAGAAAGAGTCCCCCAATGGTAAAAGGGGGAGCATAAAACAGCAAAAGAGCACCAGCAAAAAACAAAACTAGACTGAATACTGTAGTCTATAATCGCAGAAAAGGGAGAGGAGGGAGAGCAGCAGAAGAAGAAAACATCTGTAGCCTAATATGAGTATGACTTTCTTCAGCTTCTTGCCTTCAAAGCTGCCTGAGAGATTTCAGGATGCCACTATTGGTTAATGCTGTGCCTCAGGATTTAATTTAATTTTTGGCCTCTTTTATTTTTAAACTCTCTTTCCCTCTCTACATCCCTGTCCTGGTGTTTCCTGTATTTAAAAACAACAAACAAAAAACCAGTTCAGGGCCAGCTCTTGGGCTGAGAGTATCTGTGTGCATGTGTGGCAGAAGAACCCACCAGTTGTGAGGGTGGGGGGTGTCCACCTGCTAAGGATCCCCTCTAGTCATGAGAATGGAGGTGCACTAACATTGGGGGTGGGGGGAGCAATGAACAGATTAAAAAAAAATAAAAGAAATCAGAACAAAGCAAAACCTACAATGTATATTGTTCACCTTTCCTCTGAGGTTCCCGCAGCGTTTTTCTGTGTTGTGTCGGCCCCCCTGCTTGGTCTTGCCATTTGGTCTCACCCAAGTTTTTGACTCTGGGCCACCAAGCCCAACAAATTCAAAAGTACATACTTCTGCTTCAAGTTGCACTAG
>NW_006408702.1:1208542-1222731 GCF_000296735.1 Chrysochloris asiatica
TTTTTTTGTTGTTGTTGATACAGTGACTCTGTGTATTTCTTCTATCTTCTTTTGATACTTCTTTCTGCATCACTCAATAGTTTCTCCCATAGAATCCTTTCATATTGCAAGTTGAGGCTTTAATTTTTTCCTCATGTCTTTTAGCTTGAGAAATTCTGAGCATGTTCTTAGCTTTTGGATTTCTAACGCCAGGTCTTTGCACATTTCAGTATAATATGTGATTTTGTCTTCTCAAGCTGTCCTTTAAAAATTTCTATTCAGCTCTCTGAATTCTTCACTTGCTGTAACATCTCTATGCTGGAGAGCAAGTTTCAGAGTCACTTCTGATATTCATTTTGGTCTTTTCTTTGTTTCTTGTCTTTTGAATAATCCTTTGTTTTCTTCCTGTATTTTGTGCTGCTGTTATGCTGAAAGTTATGCCACAGGCATTTTAAATACCAGCAGGGTCACCCACAGTGGACAGGTTTCAGTGGAGTTTCCAAACTAAGAAAGACTCAAAAGTAGGGGAGGCAGATTACTTCTGAATGGTCAGCCATTGAAAACTGTGAATGGCAGCAGAATATTGTCAGAAAACAAAGGGCCCACAACACCCAACATCCCTTGATAAAAAGAATGCACATAAGGATTATTCTTGGATGATTTTTACTGTCTTATTCATGATCATCTGCATTTTAAAACTTGCTCCTACTACACATGTTCACTTATAATTAATAGCCTGTTGTTAGGTGCTGAAAAGTTGGTTCGAAATCCTAGCAACCCTGTGTACAACAGAACAAAACATTGCCCAGTCTTGGGCTAACCTCACATTTGTTATGTTGAACCCATTGCTGCAGCCACTGTGTCGATCCATCTTGTTGAGGGTCTTCCTCTTTTTCACTGATCTTCTACTTTACCCATCATGGTATCTTTCTCCAGGGAACTTTTCCTCCTGATAATATGTCCAAAGTATGTAAGGCAAAGTCTTGCCATTCTCTTTAGATACTTACATACTCTTACATACTTCTCTTTAGAATCCTATCTGTATTTTTTCCATTATAGATTTGTTTGTTTTTATGGCGGTCCGTGGTACTTTCAATATTATTTGCCAGCACAGGTAATAAGCCACATTCAGTGTATCCAGATTAAGCCAGACTAGGAAGAAATGTATGTCAATCTACTTCTGAAAATCAGCCATGTTTCAGTCTGCAAGTCATCAGATTCTGCAATTCAGCATGTGGCTGGCGCAGGACCAGGAAGCATTTCATTCTGTTTTGCATGCGATCATTCTGAGTCAGGCCTGACTCAATGGTAGCTACAACAACAGTACCACACAGTAGTTAAAACCACAGGTTCTGAGATCAGATGTCTAACTTTGAACCCAGCACCATCCCATAGAACCAGTAGGAAAATTTCCTGACCTCTGCAAGTCTGTTTCCTTGTCTATAAAATGGTGTTGTCTATAAAATGCTATTGTCCGGATTAACAGGAAATACCTGTCAGGAGTTCAGCAAGTACCTACCAGGCAATAAGCATTTAGGGATTGTTGGCCATCGTTATCATCATCTAAACCAAACCAAGACTTCTGGGGTAAGATGGCAAAGTAGGTAGACATGCTGAGCAGACTCTCTGCAACGATGACAGGGGGTACCAAGTAAAACAGGTATAGACAGTGATTCTGGAGCCTTGAGCTTCAGAGGAAAGGATGGAGAGGCAGATTGAGTGTGACTGGGAGAGGAGCCTCAAGAGAGGAGACAGATAGTTGGACTGTCAGCTGGCCTGGAGCAGTTTGCCCATCTTGAGCTTTGTGGCTGACTGTCAATACATCAGCCTGGAGACACAGGATGCAAGCCAGAGGTTGGCAGCAAGGGGGAAGGGGGGAGGTATGCTTGTCAAGGAAAACACAGGCCAAACTTCAGAAGAATTCAGGAAAACACTCAAAGGACAGATTGGTAAGGTAAAATAAATGAAAACTTAGAAACCATACAAAAAACAGCAAATATAAATCCAGAAGATGAGTATTAGGATTTCAGAAATAGAATATATATATATATATATATATTTAAGTTTTTATTGTGAAATGAGTGATAGTTAACCTGGGATGACATTGGTTTTACACTCTTCATTTCATTACAATGGTTACAATGTCTTCTGTGCATCATCATTAAACAGTATTTGCTTCTATTCTCTCTGGGGTTTTTGTTTGTTTGTTTTGTGTGTGTGTGTTTTTGTGGGGGAGAAGTACACAAAAACACTCAGGAATATATAATCATTTAAACAACCAAAGGGCATATTCTGCAAGACTGCCTCCTGGCCGCCAACACACAGCCTTTGTCTTTCCATGAGTCTTGAGTCCTCAGCTGTTCTGTCTTTTCATGTCATCATCTCTACCTCCATCTCTGGTGTCATGGCTTCTCTGGATAGGGTCCCACAAGAAATAGATAATACTTTGAAGGGGCAGAGTAATAGAACTTTATCAATGAAAGACTGAATTGTTGGTCAGCTTGAAGACAAAACTGTCAATATTCATTTACTAGAGGAACAATCAGAAAAGAGCAACAACAAAAATTCCAAAGAAAGCCTAAGAGTTATGAGAGACACTTACATGTAATTGGAATAACTTACATGTGACTGGAATTCCAGGATGGGAAGACACCAAAAAAAAAAAAATAATAATAATAGAGAAAATTGGCAAAGAGTTGTTGGAAGAAAAGTTCCCTAACATAATGAAAGACGAAGCTAGCATTCAAGAAGCAGAATGAAGCCCAAACAGGATAGACCCTAAAATAAAATCACCAAAACATATTATAATCAAATTTTCCAAAACCAAAGACCACACACACACAAAAAAAGATGAATAAAAGTCTTAAGAGCAGCTTAGGAAAAAATGGAAAGTTACAGACAAAGGAGAAACAATAAGCCACAACTCCGATTCCTCAGTGGAAGGTATGCAAGCAAGAAGGCAATGGAATGACATAGAAAAAAAATGCCAACCAATATCACCCAGTACTCAACCAAGATATAGAAGTATTCCAAGTAAAATCAATCTACAAGACTGAAAATAGGGAACTAAAATACTAGTTTATAACAACAATAAAACCACGAAGTAAAAAGGAGAAAAGTTACAGAACTTCCAAATAAAGTGGAAATCAAGATTTCAAGAATAACATTAATTAATTTTTAAAAGTCCTAATCCTAGCCCTAACCCACAATCCTAATACTATCCCTAGCCCTACCCATAACCCTAACACTACACAAAACCCTAGACCTTATCACACTTACCCATAAACCTAATCCTAACCCTAATCCTAACTTCTTATGCTTACTCACCTGCGCTTCTCCCCCCACCTCTTTTGTTGTTATTATTAAGTACATTCAAGTCACTACCAACTCACAGTGACTTTATGTACAACAGAACAAAACACTGCCTGGTCTTGTGCCAACTTAACAATCTTTGCTATGCTTGAGCCCATTGCTGCTGCCATGGTGCTAATCCACCCCTTTGGGGGTCTGTCTCTTTTTCACTTACCCTCCACTTTACCAAGCATGATGTCCTTTTCCAGGGACTAATCCCTCCAGATAATATATCCAGAGTATGAGAGACTAAGTCTGGCCACCTGACTGTACTTCTAATACAGATTTGTTTGTTCTTTTAGCAGTCCATCGATTCTCCTAAGATCTTCCTTATTCACTGTCCAACTTTCACATGCATATGAAGCTATTGAAAATACCATGATTGGGTCAAGTGCACCTTATCCTCAAACTGACATCTTTGCTCTTGAATACTCTAAGGTGGTCTTGTGCAGCAGATTTGTCTAATATAATACGTCATTTGATTTCTTGACTTCTGCTTTCATAAGTGTTGATGGTTGATAAAAGTAAAATGAAGTATTTGATACCTTTTATCTTCTCCATCTTGATGCTGTTTATTGGTCTAGTGGTGAGGATTACTGTTTTCCTTACATTGAGATGCAATCCATAATGAATGTTGTGGTCTTTGATCGTCATCAGTAAGTATTTTAAGTCCTCTTCACTTTCATCAAGCAAGATTGTATCATCTGTATATTGTAGATTGTTAATGAGTCTTCCTCCAATCCTGATACCATGTTCTTCTTCCCATAATCCAGCTTCAAAGATTCTTTGCTCAGCATAAATATTGAATAAATATGGTGAAAGAACACAACCCTGGCACACACCTTTCCTAATTTAAACCATTTAGTGTTCCCTTGTTCTATTCGAATGACGGTCTCTTGGTCTATGTACAGGTTCCTCATGAGCACAATTAAGTGTTCTGGAATATTCATTCCCAGCAATGCTGTCCATAGCTTGTCATGATCCATACAATTGAAAGCCTTTGCATAGTCAATAAAGCACAGGTAAACATCTTTCTGGTATTCTCTGCCTTCAGCCAAAATCCATCTGATGTCAGTGATGATATCCCACATTCCATGTCCTCATCTGAATTCAGCTTGAACATCTGGCTGTTCCCTGTCAGTGTACTGTTGTAGCCATTTTATAATGACCACTAGCAAAATTTTACTCACATATGATATTAATGATATTGTCTGATGATTTCCACAACCTGTTAGGTCACCTGTCTTTGGAATGGTCACAAATATGGATTTCTTCCAATCAGTTAGTCAGGTAGTTGTCTTCCAAATTTCTTGGCATAATTGAGTGAGAGCCTCCAGTGTTGCATCGGTTGTTGAACAATTTCAATTTATATTCCTTCAATTCCTGGGGCCTTGTTCTTTGCCAATGTTTTCAGTGTACTTTTTCAGACTTCTTCCTTCAGTACCCTTGGCTCTTGATCATCTCCTACCTCTTGAAATGGTTGAACATCAACCATTTCTTTTCAGTATAATGACTGTGTATTCCTTCCGTCTTATTTTGGTGCTTTCTGCATCATTCAATATTTTGCCCATAGAATCTTTCAATATTGCAAGTCACAGCTTGAATCTTTTCCTCAGTTCTTTTAGCTTGAGGGCACCTCTTAGTGGACTCAAAACTCCAATCTTCTGGTTGGTAGTGGGACATTCAACCATTTTTTTCCATCTAGGGACTCCTCATTAAAGGGAAACAATAAAAGCATAAAAGTTACTTAAAAAAATTATTTCTATTTAAAAAGTGCATCACTTTCCTAATGTAAGTAGCTGGAGGCAGATTGTGGGACCCTTTCGGCACCCAGATCTGTTGTGACCAGGAGATGAGTTTGCCAGGTGAGTTTTAAGCAATTTGCCCACAGTTTATTTGTGTCAGATCCAATCATTCCAGAGTCAGGATATGGGGCGTTGTCCCTAAACTGGAGCCGGATAAACAGCTGATGTAATTGCAGTGTACCTGTAGCAGGAAGGTTGGTAAGGCAGTTGTCATCCAAGCTGCCGGGTAGGCCGCTCTCCTGGTTTTCCTGCCATCCTTCCAGATTCAGAGCCTGGGGCTCTTCTGTGCTTTCCAGTTTGGAGACGGACTCAAGTGTTGTTTCATTTCTAGTTTCCCCAACAATGCACATATATACACTTTTGTATCAGCAGTAGGGGAATTAAAGGTTTTTATAGACACAGCATTGGATGTGTCCTCACTGTCCCTCTCAGGAACAAAACCTCAATTCACCTCCTCTCCCATTTTCTAATCTGCTTGACTTTGTTTTAGTAACATCCTTGAAACTCTGCTCTGGCTTCCCTGGCATCCCTGGGAATTGTGCCCAGGTTCTGAGCCCTAATTCAACACCTCCCCAGACTCCTGTGGGGGTGGGCTAATTAGTCCATTCAGGAAGTCTAGGCAGCCTAGAGAATCAAACCTCCATTAAAATGGCATTTAATTGAACCTCCATTAAAATGGGTGGAGGCTTTCATATAAAGTTAAGCCTTCTAGCAATTCACTCCTAGAGAAATGAAAATGTATCTTCACACACAGACCTGTGTGGAATGTTCATAGATACTTTACTCTTAAATGCCCAAATCACTTGGTGAATGAATAAAACAACTGGGGCACACTCTATCATGAAAGGAGCAGCTGGAACATGGCTTAAAATGAGAAAAGATGTGTTCTAGGGTGGCATTCTTTCACCAAACGTATTCAATCTATATGTTGAGCAAATAATTCCAGTAGCTGGATTATATGCAGAAGAACATGACATTAGGATTGGAGGAAGGCTCATTAACAACATGCGATATACCATGAAACAACCTTGCTTGCTGAAAGTGAAAAGGACTTAAAATAGTTACTGATGAATTTCAAAGACCATATAGGTTGCATCTCAATGTAAAGAATGAAAAAATCCACACTAACCTGGCCAATCAATAATAACATGATAAATGGAGAAAAGATTGAAGTTGTCAAAGACTTCCTTTTGCTTGGATCAACCATTAACACTCATGGAAGCAGCAGTTAAGAAATTAAACAACATATTGCATTAGGCATATCTGCTGCACAAGACCTTTGTAAAGTGTTCAAGAGCAAAGGTGTCAGTTTGAGGTGCACCTGACCCAAGCCATGGTATTTTCAATAATCTCATATGCATGCGAAAGTTAAACAGTGAATAAGGAAGACCACAGAAGAATTGATGCATTTGAGTTATGGTGTTACAGAAGAATAATGAAAGTACTATGGACTGACAAAAGAACAAACAAATCTGTGTTAAAAGAAGTACAGCCAAAATGCTTCTTAAAAGCCAGGATGACAATTTGTTTCTCATACTTCAGAAATATTATCAGAAGGGTCCAGTCCCTGGAGAAGAACATCATGCTTTTGGAGAAGTGGAACGTCAGTGAAAAAGTGGAAGACCCCCCTCCACCAATGAGATGGGTTGACACAGTGACAGTAGCAATGTGCTCAAACGTTACTAAAAATTTGAGGATGGTGTAGGACCAGGCAGCATTTTGCTCTGTTATGCATAAAGTTGGAACTGACTCTACATCACCTAACAACAACTGTGCTCCTTTAGAAAACCATTGATATGAGACGGCATGATCAACATTTATTCAAATGCAAAGTCAAGCAAGAGGAAGGGACACTAAACAACCAGAACAGAAATAATGAGAAAATTTGCACTTTGGAAGCATAACCAACGTCACTGAACAAATTGTGTAGAACTTGTTAAGTGAGGACCTAATTTGCTGTGCAAATATTTCCTGAAAACACAATGAAATATTTTAATTTTTAAAAAAATAAAGAAAAAACATGAAGCACGGTTCTACTCTGAAAAATATGATGTTACCATGAGTCAAGGTTGAGTTGAATTCATAGGGAGTCAGGGTAAAATCAAGGTCAAGTCCAGGTCGAGTTGGGGTTATGTCTGGTTACTGACTTACAGTAGAGAAGATTGGTTTAGACAGCCTTTTACTAAAAGACCCTGCATGGGCTAGTCACGTCCTTTGAGTAAGTTTGGTAGGATATGGTGGTAGATATGGTGAGATTTGAAAGCTGTGGGGTAAAATGTCATTTTTGTTTTGTTAATATTTTATTTTTGATGGAAGTCCACACAGAAAAATGAGTTTCCATTAAACAATTTCTGTGCACATTGTTCTGTAACATTGGTTACATTTTCCACACTGTACCAACATTTTCATTCCAGGTTTAAAATTTCCATTACCTTTGCACCTCTCCACCCCAACTTTCTCATCTACATTTTAAAGTAACGTTGACCATTTGTCTCATATTGTTTTTTTTGTTTTTTTAAGGAGTGCAGTACTCAAGAGTGACAATCTTTTCTTTTTCTTTTTAACCTTTTATTGTGAATTGAGTGAAGGTTTAGTGAGCAGATCATCAGTTTTGCATCCAGCAAATAATATACCTTGCTTCATTACAATGATTGCAATCCCCTCCATGTACCATCAGGTAACACTATGAACCTCTATTTCCTTTAACTCATTTATGTCTTCCTGTGTCTCCTGTTATTGCATATTGCCTGCCTCATCACCCATGTTAACACAAGTCTACTATCTGCTGTTGTTATTAAGTGCCTTTGAGTTGGTTTTGACTCACAGCGACCCTTTATAGGGTTTCTGAGGAGTGGCTGGTGGTTTGAACTGCTGATCTTTCAGTTAGCAGTCCAGGTTTTATCCTACAGCACCACACTCTCCAGATTGTGAATTTTCTCCCATACATCCCTGGTAAATATCATAGTATGTTTCTTTTATCAAGGAAACCTTTTAAAAAAACTTTTTACAACAGTGGGCTGGTACAATATTTGTCCTTTTGTGATTGATTAAGTGTGGTGCTGGGGGTTAATGTGCCAGACTGTGAAGGCGTTTGAAGGGCAAGGTCAGCGGTTCAAGCTCACCAGCTGCTCCTTGGAAACCCTATACAGGGTTGTTATGGGTCAGAACCAACTCCACAGCACTTAGCAACAACAACAACAACAACAATTTCGCTGAGTATAATATCCTCCAGGTTCATCTATGTTGTGAGATGTTTTGCAGATTCATTGTTATTATTCAATATAGTATAGTATTTCATAGTGTGTATGTACCAAAGTTTGTTGAGGGGCAATTTGGCTGTCTCCATCCTTTTGCTATTGAGAATAGGGCTGAAATGAGCATGGTGTGCATAAATATATTCGTGTCATAGCTCTTATTTTTTGAGAATATATACCAAGTAGAGGGATTTCTGGGTCTTATGGTATTTCTATTTCCAAATTTTAAGAACGTGCCTTACTGTTTTCCACAGTGGCTGCACCATATTACAGTCCCACCAGCAGTGGAGGAGGGTCCCAGTCTCTATAATAGGCAATTAGAACAGAGAAGAGGGGCTAACCACAGATCAACTACAAAGAATGCGGGAAATGACGTGACCTGTCAGGAGAGTGCAGTGAAAGGAAGGATAGAGAAAGGGACTTGCCCCCAAATCAGGCAGGAGGAGAAAAGATAAGACTGCGTTGATGTAAGGGGAAAGAAGTACACGAAACCCAGGAAGAAATGACCAATCATGGGTCTTAAATTATGATAGGAAAATGTCGGGATCCCAAGACAACTATCAGGACACCTGGAGCCTGCCCAGAAGGAAAACAGCATAAACCGTGAAACCAAGAACTCATCTCATTTGATGCTCTCCGCATTTGCGAGCAACATCCGTGTTTTAGTAAGTCTTGCTTGCTGAAACCTCTGCATCTCTGGCTCCTTTTGTGTGTGTATTGTGCCTACATCCTACCGATTCTCAGGGGGTTGGGGAGAGGATAAAGGGACTCAACCAGGATGATTTACCTGCTGTCACATTGCCACTCCCTTTCCAGCATTCGTTGTTAATTTCTTTTTAAAAAAACAAGCATTGTCATTAATACTGGAGTAAGACGATATCTCATTGTTGTTTTGGTTTGTATCTTTCCTGGTGTGGCACTGTAGGATAAAGTACTGCACTGCAAGGTCAGTTTGAACCTCAAGATTGGCAGATCAAACCCACCAGTCATTCTTAGTAAACCCTATACAACGTCTTTATGAATAGGAACTAACTTGACAGCACTTAACAACAATAAATGGCTAATGATCCAAAGCATTTCTTCAAATGTTTGTTGGAAGAGTGACATTCTCTACTTTTTGAATTAACCTGCTTTTTTAATTAAAAGATAACTTCAGGGGATAGTTTGGGTTCAAGTTTAAAGAGTGTCTCAGGGAGGGCAGTCGTCTAAGGAATTCTCCCAATCTCATATTGTTGTTAGGTGTTGTGGAGTTAGTGATGACTCATAATGACCCTATTTACAATGGAAGACAGTTCTGCCTGGACCTGTGACATCCTCACAGCTGTTCCTATGTTCTAGTCCATTGTTGTAGCCACTGCACCAATCCATCTTGCTAAGGGTCCTCCTCTTTTTGCTGACCCTCCACTTTACCAAGCATGATGCCCTTCTCCAGGGCCTTGTCCCTCCTGATAACATGTCCAAAGTACGTGAAACTAAGTCTTACCGTTCTTGCTTCTAAGGTGCATTCTGGCTGTCCTTCGTTTAAAACAGATTTGTTAATTTTTCAGGCAATCCGTGGTACATTTATTTATTTATTGCCAACACCATAACTGAAAGACATTATTACTTCTTTAGTCTTAATTCATTCTCCAACTTTTGCATGCAACATGAGACAATTTAAAAAATCATGGCTTGAGTCAGGTACACCTCAGACTTCAAAGTGAGATTTTTAGGAACAATTTTGCAGGAGACTTGTCTACTGCAATACAATCCAGTAAGTCTGGGGTCTTTGGAAATTTTAAGTTCTGTTCCAGATTTTTCTTGCAAACTGTAGAGCTTTTGTTTATTTGTTTGTTTGTTTAAATACTGTCTTGATCCAGTTTTGAGGTCCTGGCTAGAGACTACCCCTTCTGATAAAGTCCACACTTAACTCACTCTCCATATAAGGAACCCATACTCTGTAGTCACTATTTACCCTTCCCAATTACCACGGGGCCTGGTGTGGCACTGTAGAATAAATACTGGACTGCAGAGTTGATTTCAACCACAAGGTCAGCGGTTCAAACTCAGCCCCAGAATGAACACATGTAGACAAACATGGGCAAAACCTGCAGAAAGGAGCCAATCTCAGTAGCACCCATGGTTTGAAGCAGAGATGCCCCAACTGACCTTTAGACACATAAGAAGTAAATGACTATTTAGCCCTGGGGGGAGGGAAGTGAAAGTGATTAATGAATTTTGTGGCATGTGGCATATATCTCAAAAAAGCTATAAAGAGAGAACAAACAAGATGGCAGATCAGGGAGAAGTGCAGTGAGGAACTCCATCAGCAAAAACACAGAATACCAGACCAAGCAAGCTCAGGAGATGGTGCCAGAACTCTGAACCACATATGAAGGAATATTTAGAAGGTTAGAAGGCTTATAGCTAAGGGAATTTGTAGCAGAAGCAAAAAAATCCACTGCTTTCTAATTCAAGACACTTGGCTGCTCTTGGAGCCACCATCTTGGGAGAGACCAAGTGGGGAAAGGATCAGAGCAGCCATGGTTGCTTGACAGAAGTGCAGAGATAAAGGTGTGGACATTCTTTTTTTTTTTTTTTTTTTTTTTTTTTTTTTTTTTTTGTATCTGTTCATTGGTCTCTTGCAGTCTGTGCACCTCCATTCTGGTGAATAGAGGGGGTGCCTGAGTGAGCAGACAACCCACCCCCCACCTCCAGAGGGTTCTACTACTCATGCACACAGATGTCCTCAAACTTTAAAGTGACAGTTTCCACTTAAAACCAAATGGCAGTGCAAAATGGCCACAGCTGGCCCTGAACTGTTTATCACTGGGGCTGAGGCTGAGGACATCAAGTACCAGGGATCAGCTCTTGTCACAAAAATCAGTGAGCACACTAGAGTGTCTGTCCAGGCCTAGGCTCAGAATCAGCACAGTCACTCTGCCAACATTCCATTGGCCAGAGAAAGTTATGTTGTTGTTGTTGTTGTTAAGTAATAGTTATGTAGCACTGCTATAATGGATGACTTTAACAAGCAGAACTTTACTTCCCTCAAAGTTTAGGAAGTTAGAAATCTGGAATCAGTATTGACAGCCCGGGAGAAAGCCCTTGTCTCCTTTCAGTATCAATAGACGTAGCATTCCTTGGAGATCTAGGAATTTTGGCATCTGTGTCTTGGCATCAGTCTTTCCTTATATTTAGGAGTTTCACAGAGAAGGGACACCAGGTCAAAAAAGGGGAGTGAGTACCTTCAGCACTGAATCAGTTTGTTGAAACATTTCTATTTGTATTCTGTCAATTCCTGGAGCATGGTTTTTCAACAATGCCTTCAGTGCAGCTTGGATTTCTTCTTTCATTGGTTCTTGATCATATAGTATGTTTTAGAATAGTTAAACAATGACCAATTCTTTTTGGTACAGTGACTCTGTATACTCCTTCAATCTTCTTCGTATGCCTTCTGAATCATTCAATATTTTGTGCATGGAATCCCTCAATATTGCAACCTGGGGCTTGAATTTTTTCTTTAGGCCTTTCAGCTAGAGAAATTCTGAGCATGTTTTTCTTTTTTGGTTTTCTAACTCCAGGTCTTTGCATATTTCATTATAATAATTTAATTTGTCTTCATGAACTGCTCTTTGAAAGTTTCTGTTCAGTTCTTTTACTTCATCATTTCTTCTAGTCACCTTAGCTTTTCTATGGTCAAGAGCAAGTTTCAGAGTCTCTTCTGACATAGATTTTGATTTTTCCTTTCTTTCATGTCTTTTTAATGGCCTTTTTCTTTCTCAGTGTCATCCCTCAACTCTTCTTGTCTTCGGTCATTAGTGCTTAATGCATCAGATCTGTTCTTGAGATTGGTCAATACTCAAGGTCATATTTTGGCTCTCATTAACTTATTTTCATTTTCTTCAACTTCAGCTTAAATTTGCATATCAACACTTGATGGTTTGTTCCAAGTTGGCCCCTGGTCTTGCTTTGTTTGGCTGATGATATTCAGTTTCTCCATTGTCTCTTCTCACACATGTAGTCAGTTTGATTCCAGAGGCTCATGTGTATAGTCACATTTATGTAGTTGAAAAAGGTATTTAAAATTGAATAAGTTATTTGTCTTGAGAAATTCTATCATGCGATCTAAAGCATCGTTTCTATCACTAAGGCCTTATTTTCCAGCTTCTGATCCTTCCTCTTTGTTTCTAAGTTTCACATTGCAATCACCAGTAATGATCAATACATCTTTTTATTTTTAATAGGTATTCAATTTTTAGTGATGAATGACTTATGAATATTTAGCCAGTAGGAAACAGATGATTTCCTTCTTGCACACTTTTTATAGTTTACATAATCTAGGCGTACATAATATTGAAGCTGTTGTTAGGTGTTGTCAAGTCAGTTCTGACTCATAGTGACCCTTTGCACAACAGAAGTACAGTCTGGTTCGGTGCCATCCTCATAGCTGTTGTTACGCTTGAGCCTGTTATTGGCGTCACTGTGTCTTTACATCTCGTTGGGGGTCTCCCTCTTTTTGTTGACCATCCACTTAATTAACCACGATGTACTTCTCTAGGGACTGGTCCCACCTTATAACATGTCAGACGTGTGCGAGTCAAGTCTTGCCATTCTAGCTTCTAATAAACATTCTGGATGTATTTGTTTCAAGACATTTGTTTGCTCTTCTGGAAGTACATCGTACTTAAAAAACAAAACAAAAAAACTTTAAAGAATTTGGAACTATGTTGTTGCATTTAAGTGCTGTTGAGTCGGTTTGGACTCATAGTGACCATGTATGGGGTTTCTAAGCAGCAGCCAATGGGTCTGCAGTCCAATGTTGATCCTACAGCGCCACACAGGAGTCCTGGAGTTACAGTTTTGTTTTTTAGATTTAAAGATGGGAAACTGATTTCCATCTATTTGATGATACATTTTGAATAGGTTGTAATATTGGGTATAAAATAACCACACATTTTATTTGGTAAGTATTGGGGAGATTGTAAGAGTCGTTTGAAGTATTCTCACATTTAGTGTTGAGATTTTTGTTTTTTGTTTTTTGACATAATATTATCATATTTTGGGGTAAACTAGTAAAATGCAGTGAATTATAAAATATCTCTTCTAGCCGTTGTTTGTTGTTGTTAGATGCTTTCGAGTCAGTATGGACTCATAGCTTCTTTGTAAAGGGGTTCCAGGACCAGCTAGTGAGTTTGAACTGCTGACCAAATTGAGGCCTGTATTTCTTCCTCAGTTCCCACAGCTTGAGAAATGCTGAGTGTGTTCTTCCCTTTTGATCTTTGCACATTTCGTTATAATACTTGACTTTTTCTTCTCAAACTGCCTTTTGAAATGTTCAGTTCCTCCCTTTGCTTTAGCATCTCTATGCTCAAGAGCAAGTTTCAGACTCTCTTCTGACATCTATTTTTTGCCTTTTCTTTCTTTCTTTTCTTCTTATTGATCTTTTGCTTTCTACCTGTATGATGTTCTTGATGTCATTCCACAACTCTTCTGGTCTTCTGACTTTAGTGTTTAATGCATCAAATCATTCTTCTCATGATCTCTGAATTCCTGTGGGATATATTCAAGTTGATATTTTGGCTCCTGTGGACTTATTTTAATTTTCTTCAGGATTAACCTGAACTTGCATATGACCAATTGATGGTTTGTTCCACAGTCTGCCCCTGGTCTTATTTTGGCTGATGATATGGAGCTTTTCCACCTTCTCTTTACACAGATGTAGGTAATTTGATTTCTGTGTATTCCGTGTGTATAGTCATCTCTTCTAAAGGAGCTCTGGTAGCGTAGTGGTTACGAATCGGGCTGTGAACCTTAAGGT
>NW_006408702.1:1227126-1228664 GCF_000296735.1 Chrysochloris asiatica
CTCAAGTGTCTATTTTATAATGATGTGCCATGGAAAACAAGATTCAAAAGACAACCAAGCATCTTAAGATTATTTACCCCCCTTTCCCCACTCTAACCATGTCTCAATCTCTGTATCCCAGAGCCCTGTTGTTTCATTATTTATCTCTGTCCCACTTAGCCCATGTGAACTTGCCTAATTTCCTTCATTTATCCTGATATTATTTACTAATCCAGTTGTAATGATTTTTGTTTTCCCTATATTGAGGTGCAATCCATACTGAAGTCTGTAGTCTTTGATCTTCATCAGTATTTCAAAGCCTCTTCACTTCCACCAAGCAAGATTGTATCAGCTGCATATCACAAGTTGTTAATGAGTCTTCCTCCAAGCCTGATGTCATATTCTTCTTCATATAGTTTAGTTTCTTGAATTATGTGCTCAGCATAAAGATCAATTAAATATGATGAAAGGCATACCTTAACTGATTTTAAACCATTCAGTATCACCTTGTTCTGTTCAAATAACTGCTTCTTTGTTTATGTACAGGTTCCTTATGAGCACAATTGAGTATTCTGTAATTCTCATTCTTTGCATGCTACTGATAGCTTGTTATGATTCACACAGTTGAATGCTTTTGCACAGTTAAAAAAAGCACAAGTAAACATCGTTCTGGTATTCTCGGCTTTCAGTCAAGATTCATCTGACATCATCAATGATGTCCCTCATTCCACATCGTCTTCTGAATCTAATCCAGTTTGAATTTCTGGTAGCTCCCTATTGATGTACTGCTGCAATCATTTAAAAATTATCTTCAGCAAAATTTTACTTGCATGTAATATTAATGATATTTTTCTATGATCTCTGCACTCCATTGGGTCATCTTTGTTGGGACGGGCACAAATATGGGTCTCTTCCAATTGATTGCCCCGGTGGCTGCATTCTAAATTTCTTGACACAGATGAGTGAGCACCTCCAGAGCTGCATCAGCTTATTGAAACATTTCTATTTGTATTCTGTCAATTCCTGGAGCCTTAATTCTCACCAATGCCTTCAGTACAGCTTGGACTTCTTCCTTCAGTAACATTGGCTCTTGATCATATGCTTCCTCTTGAAATGGTTGAACATCAACCAGTTCTTTTTGGTACAGTGGCTCTGTGTACTCCTTCCATCTTCTTTTGAAGCTTCCTGCATCATTTAATATTTTTCCCAGTAGAATCCTTCACTATCACAATTCTAGGCTTGAATTATTTCTTTACTTCTTTCAGCTTGAGAAATGCAGAATATGTTCTTCTTGTTTGATTTTCTAACTCCAGGTTTTTGCAATAATGCATTTCATTATCATACTTTACTTTGTCTTCTTAAGGTGCTCTTTGAAATTTTCTGTTTAGCTCTTGTGCTTCAACATTTCTTCCAGTTACTTTAGCTTCTCTATGCTCAAAAGCAAGAACCAGAATCTCCTGTGACACCCACTTTGGTCTTTTCTTTCTTTCCTGTCTTTTTAATGACCTTTTGCTTTCTTTATGTAGGATGTTCTTGATGTCAACCCATAACTCTTCTGG
>NW_006408702.1:1229122-1230315 GCF_000296735.1 Chrysochloris asiatica
GCTCCTTGGAGGCCAAGATGGCCAAACTTCGTCTCTCATACTTCGGACATATTGTCAGGAAGGACCAGTCACTGGAGAGGGATATCATGTTTGGTAAGGTGGAGGGTCAGAGAAAAAGAAGAAGACCCCCAACGAGATTCCTTGCTAGGTGTTTGGATATTATCCTACAGAGAGCATTGCACTTCAAGATAGATCTTGGAATGCTCTTTTTGAAGATAAATGTGATGCCGTTCCTCTTCAGTGTGTAATTCCTAACATAGTAAACCATATGCTACGTTTACCAGTCCATTTCAGCTCACTAATGCCTAGGAGATCGATCTTTATGCATTCCACTTCATTTTTGACGACTTGCAACTTTCCTAGATTCATTCTTCGTACATTCCATATTTGCTTATTAATAGTTGTTTGCAGCTGCTGCTTCTCATTTTGAGTGGTGCCCCATCAGCAAATGAAGGTCCTGAAAGCTTTCTTCATCCACGTCATTGTGGGCAACTTTCCTTTGAGGAGACAGTTCTTCCCCAGTCATATTTTGTGTGCCTTCCAACCTGAGGGATTCATCTTCTGGTACTATATCAGACAACCTTCTACAACTATTCACAACATTTTCAGTAGCTAGGAGAAAAATGAGGCTTTCTACTCCCATAAAGCTTTACAGCCTCGGAAACCCTGTTCAGGGTCACTATGGGTCGGAACCGACTCGACGGCACTTAACAGTAACAACAACCATTAAGAAGTGGTCTGCTTCCTTTTCTTTCTATTCTGTCTACTCTGCAAGCTCCGCTGAAATCTTTCTACCATGGGTAACCCAGCTGTTGTTTAAAATTCTGTTGGCATAGATTCTAGCATCACAGCCACATGCAAACAACCAAAGTATGAGAAACTGACATACGGTGAACCATAGCAATTCAATCCATAACAATAGATGAGTGGATAAAAAAACAAATGTGGGGTATACATGTTGTAGTTGTTAGGTGCTGTCGAGTTGGTTCTGACTCATGTTGACCCTCTTCGCAAAAGAACAAAATACTGCCTGATCCTGTGCCTTCCTTACAGCTATTGTTATGTTTGAGCGGAGTGTTTGCTGCCTCTGTGTCAATCCATCTTCTTTGGAGTCTTCCTCTTTTTCACGGACCCTCCACTTTTCTGAGCATGATATCCTTTTCTAAGGACTAGTGCCTTCTGATGGTGGTGGT
>NW_006408702.1:1235895-1238128 GCF_000296735.1 Chrysochloris asiatica
GATCTCCAGTATCACTCCTATCTCCAAGGCCATATTTTCCAACTACTTTATCCTTCCTCTTTATTGCCAACTTTCACATTCCAATCACAAGCAATTATCAATGCATCTTGATGTATGTTTGATCAATTTCAGACTGAAGACGTTGATAGAATTCTTCAATATCTTCACCACTGGCTTTAGTGGTTAGTGCATAAATCTGAATAATAGTGGTATTAACTAGTCTTTTTTTTTGTCTATGTGTGGATATTATTGTATCACAGATAGCAGTGTATTTCAAGATAGATCTTGAGATATTCTTTTTGACATTGAATGTGACACCATTCCTCTTCAACTGTCATTCCTGACATAGTGAATCCAAAATCCATTGCAGCTCATGAATGCCTGGGATATTGACCTTAATATATTCCCTTCACATGGTGGCTGGTGTGTGACTAGTGATGACCTGGAGGAAATTGGACACGAGGCAAATTGTAATTGTCAAAGGTCATCATACTTTTGTTTTTGCATAATCTCAGTAGGGCCAGTCCCAGGCAATTTTGCAATGGGACCAGCCTGGGTTTAGGTTGTCATTAATTGGCAGTTCACATGTTTCCTTGAGACATACCCCATCAATCAACAACTCTCTCAACACCTTGTTGGGCTCCACAATGTTGGGGGACAGATTTTGAACCTTGACCTCCTCCAATCCACCCCTACAATGGTGCCTCACTCTGCAGAAATAATAATTAGAGCTAACGCTTACTATGTATAATGTGTGCTTTGGCTGTTCAACACCCCTATAAAATAAGTTGTTTTTGTTGCTGTTGTTAAGTGCCTTCGACTTGGTTCCAACCCATAGCAACCCTGTATAGGGTTTCTGAGAAGCGGCTGGTGAGCTTGAACTGCTGACCTCGCAGTTCAAATTGACTTTACAGCTCAACGCATTAACCCATAGCACCACACCCTGGCTCCATAAAATAAGTAGCCTTGTAAGCTTCATCTTAAAGGTGTGGAAACTGAGACTTAGGAAGACTTAGTAGCTTGTCCAAGGCAGAGGCAGAGCTGGATGTCAGTGACAGACTAATTCCAGAGCCCATACAGTTAGCCTCCATGCTATGCTTGCTTGGTTCATGGTAGGGTGAAATCAGGCCTGCTATCAGGCATCAGGTACACTTTCCAGTGCCAAAGGAACAAAAGACAGATGGATAATGCAGGAAATTGTTTTTCCCCCCAAATAAATGTTGCATTCTAGTTCCTATGCTTGTGGATGAGCTTCTGTTTGGAAATACGGTTGTCTATGCTATGTTATGCTACATTACATTGCATTGTTGTTGTTAAGTGCCGTCCAGTTGATTCCGACCCACAGCGACCCTGTATAGGGTTTCCAAGAAGCATCTGGTGAGCTTGAACCATTGACCTTGCTGTTCAAAAGACTTTGCAGTCTGACACATTAACCCACAGCGCCACACCAGGACTCCTAACATTATATTATATTATGTTGTGTTAGACCACACCACAGTAAGGTGGGTTATAAATAGAATCACTAAAAAAGAAGATGAGATACAAGGACACACACATAAGGGAAGACAGATGCCATGTAAGGATTGCATTCCAGGGAACCAAGGTAAGAATCTACACTTCTGAGACCTTGATTTGGACTTTTAACCTTCAAAACTATGAAAAATAAATTTCTGTCCTTTAAAGTCATCCACGTGTGGTATTTCTGTCACAATAGTATTAGATAACTAACACAGGAATATTTCCTCAATTGCTCCAAGCAGACCTAAGCTCACAATCTGTGCTTGGATCCATATGCTGAATGCAAAAAGAGAGAGTAGAAAGATTACAGGCCCCCTGTCTTAGCTTCTTGAGTCTGTTGCATCGACAAGAAGTGGGAGAGAAAAACAAAGAGGGTGACTAGCCAGTCCCAAGAGCCAAGTCTGACCTATATCAGTTATAGTGGGAAACCCTGAGCATTCAGAACTCTGAAGTATCCCATTAATCTCTCTAGTTCCTCTTCTGAGAGTTTGCTCTTCCATCTCCCTCTCCAATGAGGCTGTGTCCTGTTGGAAGACAATACTCAGTGGGTCTCTCATGCTTTTGTACATCTTGAAGGCAGAGAAATTGACAGCCTTCTGTTCTATATTATCTTTTCAAGATTGTTTGTCTAACAACAGTCTTAAAAGATTGAAATAGTAACTTTGATGAGGCTGCAAGCTAAGCCCTACCATGTTCAATAGACTCCTGTGAACCC
>NW_006408702.1:1261482-1262033 GCF_000296735.1 Chrysochloris asiatica
TAGTGTAGTGTACTAAAATTTCCCTCCATTTAAGACAGTCTATTGTATCCTGCGATCTACCTGACCTCCTCAGCACCTGGATCTCTGTTCCTATATTTCCCCCTTCCTTGACATTGTTATTATTTTGATCATTGATTGGCCTTACAGGTCCTCTGAAATTCGCTGTTGTAATTTTGTTCTGTTCTGAACTCTGCTATCTGTCGTCTGAATTCTGAGTGGTATTGTCACATCTGTCATTATTTGGTTGTTGTCTGTTCATATTGGGTGTCAGTCCAAAGAACTCCTTTAAGGATGTTTTGAAGCTTTGAATTGGCTTTGACAAAGTCTTTTAGTTTCTGTTTATCCTGGAATGTTTTGATTACACCATCATATTTGATTGACAGTTTTGCTGGGTAGACTATTCTTGTTTGGCAATTTGTTTCTTTTAGCGTTTTATATATGTCCCCATTGTCTTCTTGCCTGCATGGTGTCTGTTGAGAGGTCAAAGCTTAATCTGATTTGTTTGCCTTTGTAAATAACACTTCTCTTTTCCCTGGCTGCTCTTTGGATTC
>NW_006408702.1:1262826-1264030 GCF_000296735.1 Chrysochloris asiatica
GTATCTTATTACTCAGCTGCAATCTATCTTAGCAAGTGTTGGCTATCTGTGTAATGCCTAGAAGCTGGTATTGGCTGCTGTCTGGATGGTGAAATATTATGGGGAATGCTTGTATCTTGGCTATATGGCCACAATTGCTGTCTTTTCTTTGGTAACATAGGGAGAAAAAGCTCCCACCCCCAGGAAAAAAGTGAGACTTACAACCAGAAACCATATAAAACCAGAGACAAAGAACAAACCCACAAAAATAAAACTGTAGCCAACTGTCCAGCCAACTGCTGTGCAGGTCAGTTTGTGTGCACAGTAGAAACCTCCAGCAGTGGGTGGGGGTGGCCACTCGGTCAGGCCCCTCCTCTAGTCACCACTGTGGAGGTGCACAGATAGATATTGAGAAGTGATTGGAAGAAATATTGCTCACTATTTTTATCTCTGAATGTCAGTTAGGTATCTGCGTATGCACAGCATAATTCTCAAAATAGTTGTGTCCTGGTATATAATAGTTGGTGTTGGCTCTTGCCTTTTATGTTGGGATTTTACAAGATGCTAATATGGTTTGGCTGTGTGGCCAGACCTGCTGTCTCTTGTTAGTTAAGGCAGGAATAAAGGGTCCCGCCCAGGTCAACTTTAGGGCTAAGTCCCAGAGTCTGGCTAAGTTCCAGACTGGGCAGAGAGGGTGCAACAGGGGAGAGGAGGAAAGAAAAGTGAAAAAAGCTGTCACACCTCTCTTTCCGATGCTGCTCCATGGCTTTAGCACTATATTAGCCTGGCTATGGCCCCTCTCTCTGATCTCAGCCCAAGCTGAGGGCCCACAGCCAGAGTCCAGATTGATTCAGAAATTGCCATGTATTCCTGCCACAGTCAGATTTCTCCACTGGTGGATGCCAGAAACGGATGCCCCTCACTTTATGTTAGATCTAAAGCTCCAGAACTGTTCCAGCAAAGTGTCTTCTTTTTTTTTTTTCAGTGCCTCCACCGATGAGCCTCCCCTACCTGTCTCTGCTTCTCCTGGCCCCAAACCAGAAGTCAGATACTTCCTCAACACATCTTGATTGCATGTTTAATCAATTCCAGATGGAAGAAGTTAGTAAACTTCAATTTCATCATCTCTGGCTTTAGTGGTTGTTGCGAAAATTTGAGTAATTGTGGTATTAACTGGTCTTCCTTGTAAGCATATGGATTGTATTGTATCACAGACAGCATTGTA
>NW_006408702.1:1264500-1270453 GCF_000296735.1 Chrysochloris asiatica
TATCTGGTGCTATCTGATAGTGTTCCACTGCTGTTCATAAGGTTTTCAGTGGCTAAATATTCAGAAGTAACTCACCTCTCCTTCTTCCTAGTCTGTCTTACTATGGAAACTCAGTTGAAACCTGTCCACCTAGGGTGACCCTGCTCATATTAAAAATACTGGTGCCAAAGCTTCCTGTATCACATCAACATGAAAGCCACCACCGTATGAGAAACTGACATTGCAGTGTTGGTTGGTTTTCATAGGGCATGCAAATTCTTCCTCCACATCCAGCTGAATATGAAAGTGTTTTCCTCTTCTCCTTCTGTGTTCACTCACCAAAGGTGTACTGACCTGTAATCGTATTGGCTTTATGCAGGGATCCTTGATCAGAACACTTCTTGCAACCAATCCCCTTCCTAGTTTTGTCTTTTGTGTCCAGCATGGCTTAATATAACTGTGTCTCTTGGTTACTAGGGTTAGCTTTGTCCTGACTCCAATGACACTTCAATTTCATTGTTAATTCTGTTTCTGATTATTTTCCTTTATTGCTAGCTGTAAAAAAACATGTAGGCACCATGTCTGACTTCCCCTGGTTTCACAAAGGGGAAGGAGAATCAAACTCAAAATCAGCCCAAGGCCGATTCCTATAAAGTGGAGGTCAGACATGTTTCCACCTACCATGTTCTTTACCCTATTCTAACACCAATTATGCTTCCCACAGCATTCTCTGCTTCACGTCTGGGTTCTATAATCCACTGCAATGGCCACACAGACCTCATAACAATACTCATGATTATGGGGTTTATTAGGGAAGCGAACAGGGTATAATTCAAGATCAAAATCATCTCTGGACACAGCAGTTCTCCAGTCAAGAATGCCTTTTGTCTTCCATGCTGCAGGCCTGTCTCATTCTTGTCTTCAGCCTCTCTGCCATGTTGTCCCTTGGTCTCTGCATGTTGCAAAGTTCTTTTAGCCAGTCTGTGAGTGCCCAAAGGGCACATTCTTCAAGTCAATCTTGTGCCTGTAGGCACTCAGCTTTACTCAATCCAGAGTCCTAGAGCCCAAAGCTACTCTGTCTCTCCATTTCACCGCCTCTTGCCATCACCTCTTGCCTGTTGCAATCGTCTCTGCTGTTGCTGCTTCTCTATGTAGAGATCTCACCTATCATTCATGCTATTCCTTCTAGATGGCCCTGGGATACTCTATCTCTGCTTTTCTGATGACACTTTTTAAGCCTAACTGGAGAGCAAAACTAACCAATACCAGCTTTAGAGTCCTTTATACCTTATTTGCATGGTTACATCCAATCACTTGGTGGGAATTAAGAAGGATTTGGATACAAAAGCCATATCAAGTAAATTCAAGGTGCCACACTAGCTCAGTCATATTTAAAATATAAATATAGGTAAAAATTATTTTGTGTTTTTTTTTTTTTTTATATGTAATGCTCTAGGAGGAGTGCTTATGCAAATGTGCCATTTTGCTTTATGACTTTCACTATGATTCCAGTCAGAATGGATAGTGAATAGCTGGGGCAAAGACTCTGTGGCAGGAACAAACTTGGCCCCATCTAGCAAAGCTAGGGCTGACACCAAGGGCAGTAAGTAGAGGAGAGGCTGGAGGGGGTACCTTGTTGTGGGTTGAAGGGTGCAGAGAAACTTCAAAAACTGCTCACCTGTACCCTTCCTGCACTCAAGATGACTGTGACATCATGGTAACATAGGAGAACACCGCTGTCCAGAAGAAGATGTGAACAGTTCAAAACCACAGTTCCCACCTACGCTGAGTGCAGGCTCCGAGCCATGCTCACTCCTGATCTCAGGGAAATGGTGTTTTCTGCTCACGTTCTTTGGCAACTTCTCCCAGTTTTTCTGAAGCTGTGGCTGTACATGCTTGAGAGGCAAGGTAAGGGCTCTGAAGTCACAGCTGTCCTGGTTCAAACTCAACTCTGCCACTTCTTACCTGTGTACCCTTGAGTCAGTAAAGAGAATTCTCAGGTCCTCAGTTTCCTTACCTATAAATTGGAACACTATTGAGAGAATTAAATATGATATCACTATGTCAGTTCATTGTTGTTGCTGTTGTTAAGTATCATCATGTTGGTTCTGATTAATAGCAACCCTGCATAAGGTTCCTGAGGAGGTGGGGTTGAGCTGCAGATCTTGTGTTTAGCAGTCCAGTCCTACAGCACTAAACCAGGAAGCCGTGTTAACTCATTAATTTAATAGGATAAATTTAAAATAAGGCTAATAGTGTTTTCCCTTACTTCTCTCTGCTTTATCCAGAAATTAGCACATGTGTAAAGACACTCAGGGCACAGGGTTTGCAGTCTACTGATCTGGGCCTCTGGGTAGTACAAACAATTTGCTCTGGACTACTAACCAAACAGAAAAATTCAAAGGTTAGCTCAAGAAGATAAAGTCAAATATTACAACAAAATGTGCAAAGATCTGGAGTCAGAAAACCTAAAGGAAGAACATGCTCAGCATTTCTCAAGCTTGGAGAATTGAAGAAAAAATTCAAGCCTTGACTTTCGTTACTGAAGGATACTCTGGGCAAATTATTGAATGATGCAGAAAACATAAAAAACAAAAAAAGATGGGAGGACTACACAGAGTCACTGTCCCAAAAGGAAATGGTTGATGTTCAACCATTTCAAGAGGTAGCATATGGTCAAGAGCCAATGCTATTGAAGGAGGAAGTTCAAGGTGCATTGAAGGAACTGACAAAGAACAAGGCACCAGGAATTGATGGACTACAAATTGAAATCTTTCAAGAAAGTGAGGTGGCACAGGAGGCACTCACTCATCTATGCCAAGAAATTTGGAAGTCAACTATCTGGCTGATTAATTGGAAGAGATCTGTATTTGTGCCCATTCCAAAGAGAGGTGACCCAACGGAATGTAGAAATCATCGGACAATCTCTTTGATATACCAGGCGAGTAAAGTTCTACTAAAAGTAATACAGAAATGACTGCAAGCATACATTGACAGAGAACTTCCAGAGGTTCAAGCTGGATTCAGAAGAGGCCGTGGAACAAGAGATATCATTGCTGATGTCCGATGGATCTTGGCTGAAAGCGGAGAATGTCAGAAAGATGTTTATCTGTGCTTTATTGACTACACAAAAGGCTTTTGATTGTGTGGATAATGACAAGCTATGGACAACGTTGCATAGTATGGTTATTCCAGAACACTTAATTGTGCGCATGAGGAATCTGTACATGGACCAAGAGGCAGTAGTTTGAACAGAATATGGGAACATTGAATGGTTTAAAATAAAGAAAGGTGTACAACAAGGTTGTATTCTTTCACCATACTTATTCAACCTGTATGCTGAGCAAATCATCCGAGAAGCTGGGTTTTATGAAGAAAAGTGAGGCATCAGGATTGGAGGAAGACGCATTAACAACCTGCGATATGCAGATGATACAACCTTACTTGCTGAAAGTGAAGAGGACTTAAAACATTTACTGATGAAGATCAAAGAGCACAGCCTTTGGTATGGATTACATCTCAATGTAAAGAAAACAAAAATCCTCACCACTGGACCAATAAACAACATTCTTATTAACGGAGAAAAGATTGAGTTGTCAAGGACTTCATTCTTCTTGGATCAACTATCAACACTCATGGAAGCAGCAGTCAAGAAATCAAATGGCATATTGCATTAGGAAAATCTATTGCACAAGACCTTTTTAAAGTATTGAAGAACAAAGATGTCAACTTGAGGACTAAGGTGTGCCTGACCCAAGCCATGGTATTTTCAATAACCTCATATGCATGCAAAAGCTGGACAGTGAATAAGGAAGACCATCGAAGAATTGATGCATTTGAGTTACGGTGTTGGAGGAGAATATTGAAAGTGCCACAGGCTGCCAAAAGAACAAACAGATCTGTGTTGGAAGAAATACAGCCAGAGTGCTCCTTGGAGGCCAGGAAGGCCAAACTTCATCTCTCATACTTTGGACATATTGTCAGGAGGGACCAGTCACTGGAGAAGGATCTCATGTTTGGTAGGGTAGAGGGTCAGAGAAAAAGAGGAAGACCCCCAACGAGATGGATTGGCAAAGTGGCAGCATCAATGGGTGCAAATGTGGCAACAATTGTGAGGTTGGCCCAGGACCAGGCAGTTTTCCATTCTGTTGTGCATAGGGTCGATACTAGTCAGTACTGACTCAATGGCACCTAACAACAACAACAAAAAACAAAAGGTGGCTGTTTGAAACCCCCTAGTAGTGTAGCACTATAGGATAAACACTAGGTTGGGAGCTGCAAGGTCAGCAGTTCAAACCCACCAGCCACTTTTGGAAACCTTAAACAGGGTAGCTATGAATTGGCCTGGTGTGGTGCTATGGGATAAAACACTGGACTGAAAGGTCAGTTTGAACCACAAGGTCGGTGGTTCAAACTCACTAGCCGCTCCTTGGAACCCCACCTACTGGATGGCACTTAACAGCAACCTGAGTCTGCCGATGTATCACACGTGTAGCTACCACCCATCTATCTGCGGTAGCTTTGAGTGTTGTTTTGATGGGACAGGGACCAGGCAGTATTTTGTTTTGTCATGAGACAGGGACAGACACCTAACAATAAAACAGGTTCTGACAAATAACAGTACTTTTAGAGTTTAGAATACAGTTGCTACTGGATTCTCCTCTTCATGCTCATGGAAGATTCAGGGGTCCCTTGAGGCATAAAGTTGTCCTTAGCTAAAGAGTAGTCTGGATGAAAATTTGGATAAATATCCAATTACCCTTTTCCCTCTTTTCCCCACCTCAGCTTCCTAAGGAAGTCTGAAGAGTCCAACAAGTAGGTGTGCTTCTTGCCTCTCCAAAAGGTAAAGTGGTGGGGATAAGCACAGAAGACCTGGGTGTGGAGCAAGGCTGACGACTTCCTGTCTGGGCTCTCCTGTTCCTCGTAGACTCACATTAGAAGAGTCAGGTTCAGGGCGAGCGACAGCAGAGCAGTGTTCAGGTGAAGGGCTTGGTGTGGACTCAGGTTCCTGCTGGCTCCGCTGAGCGCCCTTGAGCAGGCTCCTGAGGACCGAGGTTAGGTCTGAGTGGGGGCCAAGTGTGCTGAGGCCGCCCCTGCGGTAGGGGAGCACGGTGGCGTGGTGCGCTGAGGGCGACAGCCACCAAGGGGCACTGTGGCGTCGTTGTGGATTAGCCCTGACTATCGGCTTCTTCAGTGACTTTTGCCCCAAATCACTGTGAGTAGCAGAGCTTAGATTTACAGTAAGGTTTCTTTCATACTGAAGACCATGATTTCTGCAGTGCTCATGTCTCAATGTCCCCTGTGGCTCCCCATTATGCTCAGTTCTTTTCTTCTTCAGGCACGCAGAGGGCAGGCCTTCCTCATGAGCAGCGCTATCTGGGGTGCCTTCTATGCTATGGCTCCTCCATCCCAGCTTTAACTTGCGAACTTCAAAGGATATGTATGACCCTGACCCCTTAGGGCCCTTTGGGCAGCAAAGCCGGGTGCCAGGTGCTTGAAAGCTTCAGGTTGAAATGGGAACAGAGGAGGGGAGCCAGCCCCAAACATCTCACCCATAAGGTCTGGAGTTCCCACACTGAGATAGAATGAAGACTCCCCCAAAGATGTCCTTGTCCTTCTCCTGGAACCTTTCCTGAATACGTTAGGTTACAAAAACAACAGTTTTTGTTAGGCATCATTGAGTCTGTTCTGACTCATAAAGACCCTATGCACAATACAACGAAACACTGACCCGGTCCCCCACTAGCCTCTCCTCACAATTATTGCTACATTAGAGCCCATTGCTTCTGACACGATGTCAGTCCATATCATTGGGGGTCTTCCTCCTTTGTCACTGACCCTCCACTTTACCCAGCTTGAGGTCCTTCTTCAAGAACTGGTTCCTCCTGATAACCTGTCCAGAGTATGAGATACAAAGTCTCACTATTCTGACTTCTAAGGTGCACTGTGGCTGTCCTTCTTCCAAGACAGATTT
>NW_006408702.1:1271334-1280069 GCF_000296735.1 Chrysochloris asiatica
TTCCAAAACAGATCTATTGGTTCTTTTGGCAGTCCATGGCACTTTCAGTATTCTTCTCCAACACCACAACTCAAAGGCATCAATTCTTCTACGATCTTCCTTATTCACTGTCCAGCTTTCGCATCCATATGAGGTTTCCTCTTTTTTTGCCTGAACAACAGGCTCTAGGTGTAGGTACAGGCTCCTCATGAAAACAACTAAGTATTGTGCAATGCCCATTCATCCCAATGCTATCCATAGTTTATTATGATCCACAGTTGAATGGATTTGCATAGTTAATAAAGCACAAGTAAACATCTTTCTGGTATTCTCTGCTTTCAGTCAAGATACATCTGCTCTCAGCAATGAGATCCTTCATTCCGAGTCCTCTTTTGAATTTGGCAGTTCCCTGTTGATATACTGCTGTAACCAGTTTTGAAATATCTTTAGTAAAATTTTATTTACATGTGGTATTAATGATATTGTTCAATGATTTCTGCTTTCCATAATGTTACCTTTCCTTGGAATGGGCACAAATAAAGATCTTTTCCAGTTGGTTGGCCGGGTACTTCAAATTTCTTTCCATAGACAAGTACCTCCGATATGTTGAAAGATTTCAATTTGTATTCCATCAATTCCTAGAGCCTTGTTTTTCAACAATGCCTTCAGTACATCTTGGACTTCTTCCTTTAATACATTGGTTCTTGACCATATGTACTTCTTGAAATGGTTGATCATTGACCAATCCTTTTTGTTACAGTTACTCTGTGTATTCCTTCCATCTTCTTTTGATGTTTTCTGCATCATTCAATATTTTATCCATGTTGTTGTTAAGTGCCTTTTAGTCAGTTTTGACTCATAGCGAACTTGTATAGAGTTTCCAAGGAGTGGCCGATGAGTTTGAACCGCAGACCTTGAAGTTCAAACCTACCTTATGGTTGAGTGCTTATCCTACAGCACCACACTAGGACTCCATTTTGCCCATAGACTGCATCAATATTTCAATCTAAGGCTTGAAGTTTTTCTTGAGTTCTTTCAGCTTGCGAAATGCTGAGCATGTTCTTTCCTTTGATTTTCTAACTCTAGGTCTTTGCACATTCCATTATAATACTTGACATCTTCTTGAGCTACCCTTTGAAATGTTCTTTCAGCTCTTCAACTTCCTCATTTCTTCTAGTTGCTTTAGGTTCTCAAAAACAAGAAAAAGTTTCAGAGTTTGTTGTTGTTTTTTTGACATTCATTTTGGGCTTTACTTTTTTTTCTGTCTTTTAAATGATCTTTAGCTTTTTTTTCTGGTCTTTATGTCATCCCACAGCTCTTCTGGTCTTCAGTCATTAGTGTCTAATACATCAAATCAGTTCTTGAGATGGTCTCTAAAGTAAGATGGGGCATATTCAAAATCATAATTAGATTCTCATTGACTTGTTTTTTTCTTCAGTGTCAGCCGAGCCTTGCCTATGAGCAATAGATGGTCTATTCCACAGTCTGCCCCTGGCCTTGTTATACCTGATGATACTGAGTTTTTCTACCATCTTCCCACAGATGTAGTCAATTTGATTCCTGTATGTTTCATTTGGTGAGGTCCATGTGTATAGTTGCCTTTTATGTTGTTTAAATAAGGTATTTGCAATGAATAAGTTATTGGTCTTGCTAAATTTATCATAGGGCCTTCAGCATCATTTCTATCATCAAGGTCATATTTTCCAACTACTGAATCTTTCCCTTTGTTTCCACACTTTGCATTCCAATCACCAGTAATTATCAACACATCTTAATTACATATTTGGTCAATTTCAGACGGAAGAAGTCTGTTGAATTCTTCAATTTTATCATCACTGGCTTTTAATAGTTCATGCATAAATTTGAGTAATAGTCATATTAACTGGTTTTTGTTGTTGTTAAGTGCCATCAAGTTGGTTCTGATTCATAGCGACTCGGTGTAAGGTGTCTGAGGAGCAGATGGTGGCTTTGAACTGCTGACCTTGAGGTTAGAAGTCCAGCACTTAACCTGTGGTACCACACCAGGACCCCCTTATAAGCGTATGCATAATTATCCCATCACAGACATCATTGTCCTTCAAGGTAAATCTTTGTTTAACTTTTTATTATGAATTGAGTGAAGGCTTACAGACAAGACCATCAGTTTTATATTCAACAAATCGTACACTATGTTATATTTCAATGATTGCAGTTCCTTCCATATCAAGTTATTTCACTTTCTCCCTGTGGTTGTTCTTTCCATTCCACCCTCCTTCCAATCCCTTCTCAGCTTTGTCCGTAGGTAAATGCTGCCCTTTTGATTTTAAATGATGGATTGTTCGATGGTGAGCATAACTCACTAGTGTTGTTGCCCGCTCCCCTCCCCTCCCCCCCATATACCTATCTGCTTGGCTGAAAATTGGGCCATGACGTGAGTTCTTTTCTCAAGTTCCTCCAGTCTCTTGCTGACCAGTAAGTTTGGTTTTATATGTAATTTTGAGTTTTGTTCTACATTTTCTCCCACTCTTATCTGCGACCTTCTATTGTGATTCCTTTCAGAGCAGTTGGTAATGATAGCCAGGCACCATCTAGTTCTCTGGTCTCAGAGTCATGGACACTGATATTCACATGTTTCCTTCATCTGTTGGACTAATTGGTTCCAAGTTTTCAAGATAGATTTTGAAAAGCTCTTTTTGATGACTAATGTGACACCATTTCTCTTCAATTTATCATTCCCACCATAGTAAACCATATGATTATCCAGTTCAAAATGACCAATACCAGTCTTTTTCAGGTCACTAATGCCTAGGATATTGATCTTTATGGGTTCCATTTCATTTTGAGGACTTACAATTTTTCTAGATTCATACAAGTACATTCCAAGTGCTGATTATTAATGGATATTTGACACTGTTTCTCCTCATTTTGAGTGGTTCTCCATTAGCAAATGAAGGTTCCCAAAAGCTTTGCTCCATTCACTTCATTATGGTCAACTCTACTTTCAAGAGGCAGCTCTTTCGCAGTTGTAGTTTTGGGTGACTTCTGACCTAAGGGGCTTATCTTCCGGCACTATATCTGACAACGTTTCACTGCTATTTATAGGGTTCTCAGTGGCTAACCATTCAGAAGTGGTCAGCTTTTCTTTTTTTCTTGTCTGTCTTAGTCTGGAAGCTCTGTTGAAACCATGGGTGATCCTGCTGGTGTTTAAAATACTGGTGATATAGCTCCCAGCATCACAACCACACACAAGCCATCACAGTACAAGAAACAGACACACTAGTAGTGGCCTGAAGTTCTAGTCAGGATAATTGGGCAAGAAAATGAAACAAACAACATCCAGATTAAAAAGAAAGTTATCTGTCTGTGTTCACAGATGACCTGATCATGTATATAAATGGTCTTAAAGACTACTAAAATTATTATAGCTAACAAATGAATTCAGCAAGATTTCAGGATAGAAGATCAATATATAAAAATCGATTCTATTTCTATATACTAGCAATGAACAAAGGAGCCCTGATGGTATAGTGAGTTATGCATTAGGTGGCAAACTGCAAGGTCAGCAGCTCGAGTTTACCAGGCACTCTGTGGGAGAAAGATGAGGCTTTCTGTTCCCATAAATATATACAGCCCCAGAAACGGTATACAGGGTTTCTATGAGTCAGAGCCAACTCAATGACACATAGCGAGCAAGCAAGGAACAACCCTGAAGATGAAATTAAGAAAATAACTCCATTTATAATTGCATCAGAAAAAAATACTTAAGAATTCATTTAAGATGTATAAATCATATATTCTGAAAACTACAAAAAAAAATTAATCCAAATAAGTGGAAAGGCATTCTGTGTTTATAGATTATAAAACTTAAAATTGTTGATATGACAGTATTCCCCAAATTAACCTACATTTCCAATGTAATCCCAAATGAAATTCTGACTGCTAATTCTAAAATTCACATCGGAATCTAAAGGACACAGAATAGCAAAAATAATATTGCAAAAGCAAAACAAAGTAGGAGAACTCACATTTCCTGATTGAAAACTTTACTCCGAGGCTACAGTAATCAAGATAGTGTGTTACTAGCATAAGGGGAGATATGCAGATCAATGGCATAGAATTAAAGGTCTAAATATAAACCTGGAATGCGGCTGTGGTGGTGGTGGTGTGCCTTGAATCGGTTTCAACTCACAACAACCCTTAATAGGTTTTCTGAGGGTGTAATTCTTTGTGGCAGCAGAATGATTCTTCTTTCTCCCATGGAGTGGCTGGTGGATTTGAACTTCTGACCTTGTGATTAGCAGTGTAACACATAACCTGCTACGCTACCAGTGCTCCTTTATAAACCTGTATGTTGTTATTGTTGTTAGGTGCCATTGAGTGGGTACCGACTCATAGCGATCCTATGCACAACAGAATGAAACACTGCTTGGTCCTGGCAGTCTATTCAGGTGGCCTGGCTGTAAGCAGGCTGCTGTAAAATAGTTGGGTAAATTAAAAAAAAAAAAAAATTCTGGGATAAGTTTTCCCCCAAATGAAGAGTATTGGGACCAGACAACATTATTAAAGTATGATTGTTATTTTCATTCTGAAAATAATTAGTTTTACTCTTAAAATTACTTTTTCTTCAATAAAACATTTCTTGATATTTAGTATGTTACTAAAAAAACTATTTTAAAAGTTGTTATAAATTCAAATAGCTTTGTTAAAATGAATTCACTTCATTAAATTTTGTATAATGTTAAGACTTTTTTTAACCCACAAGCACTTATTTGTCTTTCAGAGTGAGTGACTTTTTCCCTTAGGAAAGAATTAAGACTTCTAGATTGTTTTATGAAAAACATTAGTCCTGGCCTTCACTTAATATAAAAAATGTAGACGTTTAGACACAGAAACTCTCAGAAAAGAGTGAAACACACACTTAATTAAACCTAAGTTAAAATTAGAACAAAAACAGACTAAAACTAGATCCTTTCTTGGTTTCAACAATTTAGAACCAGAGCTTAAATAACTGTCTGCCAGATCATATAACAGCCAAACCTGGTTACATAGCATCTTGAGTTTTCTCTTCTCTTTTTTATTAAAAGCTTTTATTGTGAATTGAGTGATATTCTACATGGGAGAACATCAGTTTTGCACTCAACCAATTGCATCTTGTTTCATTGTAATGATTACAATCCCCTCCATGCACCACCAGTTAACAGTATGTCCTCTTTATTCTGATGTACACAAAAACATGTAGGAACATATGTAATCATTTAAATAACAAAAAGGCACATTTTCCAAACCAGCCCCCTGCCTATCAGCACACAGCCTTTCTCTTTCAATGAATCTAGAGTCATCAGATGCTCTATCTCTCCATGCCATCACCTCTGCCTCCATCTCTGGTGTTGCTGCTTCTCTGGTTAGGATCGCACATTCTGCTCATGCTCTATCCTTTTGATGGTCCTACGTCCTCTGATCCTGGAATATAAGATTAACCACTCTCCCTTTTTGTTACACATTTTGTACTTTTACAGTTGTGACAGTCACAATTAGTTGTGATAACAGTTGCTCACTATTGAATCAAAAGAATCCTATCCCCATCTCCTTTCACCAGACCCATCTAGACAAGAAGAAAACTATTTAGTAGGGATTCTACATTCCCCTGCATGCTTTGAAATGAAACTCCCTCTTGTAAACTCTTGTAATCCAGCCACTCCATGCCTTTATAGCCACCACCACCCCCATTTTAGGTAGCCAACGTCTAAGTTGCCCATCCCTATCAACCCTGTATACCGAGAGAATATATTTGATCCTTGATGTAAAGACTCCTTCCCTCTTGGTTGGTATTTTGAGCTACTATATCCATAAGTAAAGGAGCTCTGGTAGCATAGTGGTTACGAGTCGGGCTGTTAACCTCAAGGACAGTAGTACGAAACTACCAGCCATTCTGCAGGAGAAAGATAAGGTTTTCTGCTCCTGTACAGATTTACAGCCTTAGAAACCCTATGCAGGGTCACTATGGGTCAGAACTGACTCCATGACACACCACCACCACCACCATATCCATAAGTAAAGGTCAAGGTCACCAAATTGTAGCAATTTACACTTGCTTCCCGTATCAAATTTCTTTATCTTCCTCTAGTTGAGTTTTGATTATCAAGCTATTCAACCTAGGTCAAATGGGTACTATCTGCAAGTTTGGGCCTTTTGCACCCCTCCCCTCACTTCATATTAACTGGATGCTTCACTCTCAGCTCTAGACCATGATGGATAAGTCAGTTTCCATGGGCTCAGGGTTTCCCAATTCTCTCCAGACTTTGGACCAACAAGCTCTTCCTCTTCTCTCTCTCATCTCAAGGTCAACAAGAGTCTATGGAACATGGTCAAGCTCAACCCATATCTTTACAACTGCCTTTCCCCCACTTCCACTCACAAGTAGATCAATGCGGTCACTAGCAAGCTTACAAGCCTGTTCATGTGTTCCCTTTGAGTTTCAGTCTTGAAAGGGGGTTTGTCCTGAAGACACTTGATGATGGCTTGCTTTAATGGCTCCCAGGCAAATAGTTTGCTTGTTCTTGTAATAGCCAAACAGTGTTTGTTGGTTTGTTTTCTGTTAGTCTTTCTTTCAAGAAGTATATTCTGTTCCTCTAGCCGCCCTGGGTTGGTCTGCAAATTCTTCAATGTCCCATAGTGTTCTGTGTGGGGTTCAAGATTCCATCTAAGGCCTTATACTCTGCAAAGACTCCACAACAAGCCTATCTCATTGGCCAAGTTCTAGAACCCCTTTTAGGTATTCCAATCCATTATAAGTTGAAGACAGGTTTAAAAGTTTTCTGTAATCATATTTCCTGATATGCCTTTCTATTCCTGCGTATATTTTACATTAATTGTTGTTGTTGTTAGGTGCCATTGAGTCGGTACCAACTCATAGCGACCCTATTCAAAACAGAACAAAACACTGCCTAGTCTTGGGCAAACCTCACAATTGTTGCCACGCTTGAGCCCATTGTCACTGCCACTTTGCCAATCCATCTTGCTGGGGGTCTTCCTCTTTTTCTCTGACCCTTCACCTTCCATCTTACCAAACATGATATCCTTCTCCAGCGACTGGTCCCTCCTGACAATATGTCTGAAGTTTAAGAGACAAAGTTTGGCCATCCTGGCCTCTGGCTGCACCTCTTTCAACACAGATCTGTTGGTTCTTTTGGCAGCCTGTGGCACTTTCAATATTCTCCTCCAACACCATTACTCAAATGCATCAATTCTTCTACGGTCTTCCTTATTCAATGTCCAGCTTTTGCATGCATATGAGGTTATTGAAAATACCATGGTTTGGATCAGGCACACCTTAGTCCTTAAGCTGACATCTTTGCTCTTCAGCACTTTTAAAAGGTCTTGTGCAGGAGATTTTCCTAATGCAATACATTGTTTGATTTCTTGACTTCTGCTTCCATGAGTGTTGATAGTTGATCCAAGAAGAATGAAGTCCTTGACAACTTCAATCTTTTCTCCATTGATAAGAATGTTGTTTATTGGTCCAATGGTGAGGATTTTTGTTTTCTTTACATTGAGATGTAATCCATACCGAAGGCTGTGCTCTTTGATCTTCATCAGTAATTACTTTAAGTCCTATTTTTCAGCAAGCAAGGTTGTATCACCTGCATATCACAGGTTGTTAACGAGTCTTCCTCCAATCCTGATGCCATGTTTTGCTTCATATAACCTAGCTTTTCATTTTATTTGTTCAGCATACAAGTTGAATAGGTATGGTGAAAGAATACAACCCTGTCATACACCTTTCTTACTTTTAAACCATCCAGTGTTCCCATGTTCTGTTCGAACAACTGCCTCTTGGTCCATGTACAGATTCCACATGAGCACAATTCAGTGTTTTTTTACATTAGTAGTCAGGGGAAAACAATATCCATAATATAATCTATCATTTTAACATATTTTCCCTCTTTTACCCATTCAGATTATACTTAAATCTCCGTATCACAGAGCCATGTTGTTCCAAAGTTGAGCATACATCACTCTTTGCTCCTGTCCCATTTAGCCCAGGCAAACCTTCCTATGTATTCCCCTATCTTCCTTTTTCTTCTATCCCTCTTCTTGTATATTTGTGTATTGTCCTCCCCTTCCTCTCCCAAGCTATGATGTTACTATCTCCAACCTTGCTGTCCCCTCCCTCCCACATGTAGTAACCAACAGAGATCCCCCCCCACCCCCCACTTTACTATAGACATCTTTTCTTAAGCTTTTACAATAATGGTCTTAAATAATATTTGTCATTTTTGTAAAAAACCTTAACATTATCTCCTCTCCCTTACTACCAGCTGTTCTGCAGGAGAAAGATGAGGCTTTCTGCTCCCGTAAAGATTTACAGCCTTGGAAACCCTGTGCAGAGTCACTATGAGTCGGTACCGACTCCATGGCACATAACCACCACTACCACCCCTTCAACATGTGTCTCCAGCCCTGTATCATAGAACCTTGTTATTCTAAAGGGGTGCAAATGTCAGTCCATTTCTATTCCACTTTTAAATTCTTTGGATATATATACATTGCTAATTTTTAGTATGTTCCAGTCATCTAATTTGTTCTCGCTTGTTTGTGTGATTTTTACCATGTTTGATAGTCTATGTATACCATATATTAGGGCCCTTAAGGTTGTACCTATTTTTTTATTGATAATCTGTATAGTTCTGGGATTTACATTTAGGTCTTTGATCCATGTTGAGCTAGTTTTCATATATGCTGTGAGGTATAGGTCTTGTTTCATTCTTTTGCAAATA
>NW_006408702.1:1281549-1282969 GCF_000296735.1 Chrysochloris asiatica
CCAACCAGGTCTCCACCTGGGTTCACAGCAGTCTATTGAATGTGGTCCGACTTAGCTCCCAACTTCATTTGCTGTTTTTTTCCCCTCTTCCCCTTATTGGTGACCAGCATGGTCATCAACCAGACCACATGCCTGCTCATGTATTCCCCTTGAATCTTAGTCTTAGAAAGAGGTTTATCCTGAGGGAACCTGACCACTTGTCTTGATGACTCCTGGGCAAACAGCATGCTTGTTCTTGTAGTAGTCAATCAAACTACTTTATGTTTCCTGCCGGTCTTTGATTCACGAAATTTCTTCTGTTCTTCTACATGCTCCAGGCTGGTCTACTTGTCCTATCAAGTGGAAATTTCCCACCTCAGATGATTCTGGATGGGGTTCAGGATTCCACCTATGTCTTATGCAATGCAAAGGCTCCACAAGACGTCTCTTTCACTGGGCAACTTCTAGACCCCTTTAAGGTATTCCAATCAGTTACAGGCTGAAGACAGACTTACAAGCTTTCTATTGTGATGTTTCTGGCTATTCCTTTCTCTCCCCCTCTGGTGTCTATTTTACAATGGTAGGCAAGGGAAACCAAGATTCAAAAGACAGCCAAGCATTTTATACCCCTCCGTTACACATTTAATCCCTGAATCCTGGAGCTCAGTTGTTCCAAGGTTGTGCATACATCATCATTTACTTCTGACCCACTTAGCCCACGCAAACCTGCCTAACTGTTCTCCTATCTGCCTTGTTCGTCCATTCTCCTCCCCCTTCTTGTGTATTGCCGCCCCCCCCCATCACCCAAGCTATCCTGTGTCTATTCCCCACCCTGTGCTCTATCTTCCTCTCCCCTCCACCTCATCATATATATATATATATACACACATATATTTTTCCCCCTTTTAAGATGGGCTCTTTTTCTTAATCTTTTACAATAATGGTCCTATGCAGTATTTCTACTTTTGCAACTGACTAATTTCATTCAGCATAATGTCCTCAAGGTTCATCCAGGTTATGTGGTGGCTTGCAGCTTCCTTGTTGTTCTTCAAGGTAGCATAGTATCCCATTGTGTGTATGTACCATAGTTTGTTTATCCATTCTTCAATTGATGGGCACTTAGGCTGTCTCCACCTTTTTGCTATTGTAAATAGTGCTGCTATGAACATTGGTGTGTATATTTCTACTCGTGTTATGGCTCGTATTTCTTGTGGGTAACTACCAAGTAGAGGAATTTCTAGATCATAAGGTATTGCTATATCCAACATTCTGAGGAAGCTCCATATTGCTTTCCAGAGAGGTTGGACCATTTTGCAATCCCACCAACAATGTAGGAGGACCCCAGTTTCTCCACATACTCGCCAGCATTTATTGTCCTCTACTTTTTTGATCTTTGCTGTTATTGGTGGTGTGATGTGATATCTGATTGTTGTTTTGACTT
>NW_006408702.1:1306689-1309973 GCF_000296735.1 Chrysochloris asiatica
TCCTAGGGACCTCTGCTCCTAGACTGAAAAGTTAATCACTCCCCTCCTTGCTACAAAACATCTACCTTTACATTTCCAACCCTCACAATCCGTCCTGATAGCAATTATTCACTATTGTAACAGTGATGTGCTTTTGTTCTCTAAGCAAGCCTTCAAGGACAGACTCTGTGCTTGTCTCCTGCATCTCCTGCAGGAAATCCTACTACAGGATCCACAACTACCATGCTCCTCATCCCACCTGCCTCAGTGGCAAGACACCTTGGGAGTTGAGAAAAACATCATATGTGAGGAAAAGTAGTGTCTATGTAGTTAACCGAAGAGACACAACTTCATAGCCCAAAGGGCCCTATGGCTTTGTGTGAAGTAGTGTCTGACATAGTTTCCTGAAATAGGATACTGCTTAGGATTGGCCATTCAGACCCAGTTTCTCATAAACTTCACAAAGAGATGAGGACCTTTCCCACTTCACAGTCCACAGCTCTGTTCTATCTGCCGGTCTGGCTCCTGTGTTCCATATTTGAATTTCCTTCTACCTGTTTCATCTACTTTCCCATTGTTTCTTAGTTGTTGTCGATCTTGGTTCCCTACAATTTCAGATTTTTTTTTCATTCTGTTCTGTGGGCCTGGAAGAGTTTCACTTTCTATCTATGATTCCTGCCTCTTTCCCTGTTACTGTTCAAAGCTACCTTCCCTCTCTGTCCTCATCCCAAGTGCAATGAGAAGGAATTTACTTCCCAAACTATAGGAACAATCACATCCACTTGAAGACACCTGGCTTTCAAAACTGATCACATTTTCCATCATGCCTCTAGAAGACTGTGTCAGTAACCTCTACACTGTTGATTATACTCTGATCAAGTACATATGGTTAGCAAACATTACATAAAGCAGTTGAGTACATATTGGGTTACGTAATGTAGTGGTTATGAGATGGGCTGTTAACCTCAAGTCAGCAGTTCAAAACTACCAGTCGTTCTGTGGGAGAAAGATGAGGCTTTCTGCTCTGGTAAGGATTTACAGCCTCAGAAACCCTATGCAGGGTCACTATGAGTCAGACCCAACTCCACTGCCCATAACCACTACCATCACCATTAGGAATGCTGTAAAACACAATTACACTCACTGATGAGTTTCTAATAGATTTAGGCCATCAGGACTGATCATTAACACATTCAGGATCATTGTTAAAGGATGAATCAATCATGAATTAATAATGTTTTGAGCCATATATCATTTATTTGTGACTCCATGTTACTGTTAATCATGTTCTGAACTGCCAAGAAAAGCCTGAAGTAAGCTAAATGTTCAAGGTTTAAGGTTTCTTGAAACAAAGCTCATTTAATGATATTCATGAGTGGATGATGTATTGTGGTAACCATTCCTTGGTATTAGTCCAATTCCAATGGTGATCCCAGGGGCTAGATAGCTGCCCAGATGTTGTGCTTTCTGGAAAACAGTGATTAGTATTCAGCATATGTCTGGGAAAAACCATATGCAGCACATCTTGTATTTTTCAAAGCTTCAGATGAAGACCAAACTAAGAAGGAGAGGTTTAAGATTTCCACATAAAACTCAAAAGTTGTATTAGGTTGGAAGAAAGGCCAGATTTCCTTGTGGTTGGAGACTCCCTTGGAGTCCCAGAGGATTGGAAACTGACCTAAGCACGAACATCAGATTTGGAAGGGCAAGGCATAAATCAAGCTCAGAGGTACGGAAATGTCTAAGGTAACTTTTAATGCTATTGGTATAGCTACCATTATTATCATAAAGAAAAAATAACATTGGCTACTTGATCTTTGGACCCACCAAGTGCCAAGCTCTGGTCTAGGTGTCTTGAAGACATTAACAAATACAGTTTAATTTTAAGAGCAATGTTCCATGTTAGCTTGTATTATTCCTATTTTAAGACAAGAAAACAATGTGTCACATGTACTGTGGCATTTAAGCACACAAATTTCGGGGCAGGAAGAAGGAGGAGGGAATCATAAAACAACTTACTGCTGCATTTTCACTATCCCTATAAATCTACTCTGTGGGAATAAATTTTTTTTTTCTCTGCTCTTGGATAAAAACTTTGCTCTCATGAATTTTCTGGTCTCTCCTGGCTAATAAAACCAATTCTCCTGTCACTTTCTCTACTCAAGTCAAGTTGCAAATTACGGTCTCAATTTAGTAATACAAATATCTACTTCTATGTCATAATCAAAGCTCTGAGCTTCATTTAAACTTGAGTCTACTCTTCTTTCTCCTGATTAGGGGGAAAGGTCCATGATTAAACCTCTTTGAGCTTTCTCTGTCTCAGCATTTTTCTTCTTGAGGGCTTGAGAGAGGTGCAAAGTAAATGGGAGTAGTAGCATTCCTCCTTGCATTTACTGACCTGGCTTTGATGTCCATTTATTGATATCAAGTATAAGGAATCTTTGGGTCTTACAGGCACCTAAGAATGATTTTTCCTCAGGTTGCTTGGAGACGCTCAGACTTCACTCCTTTTTATACTGAGGACCTCACCCCTGTTGTGGTCCCTCATCTCTCTTTGCAGCACTCTTGGCTGGACCCAGTTCACCACCCCACACCACCCCCATACACACTGACTCTCTCTCATACATAATCCAGTCACTCTTTGCCTTGGCACACTTCCAAATGCAGGCTAATGCTGGTGCCGTCACCTCTCTGCTGCTCTACCATCAAAATAGCTATCAGCCCACCCCTCCTCTTTTAGATTTCTCAGGTGTGACCCAGGCACACACGTTGCTCAGACTTCTGGGTACATGTATTAACCCTTTGAGAGGTTCCCCTCTACACCTTCTTTCTTAGTCTAAGGGGGTAGAAGACACTGGAATAGGATTATAACTGAAGTTAAAACACATGCAACTGGTTCTGTCACTTGATTTGACAATTTTGGTCAGGCACTGTCTTAGGAATGTGGTATCTGTTTTCTTGGTGTCAGTCCACTGAGCACACATGCGATCACCATGAGTCTGAATTGATTTGACAGCAACTGGTTTACGAGGCATTGTTGGTTTAGTCATAGATGCTTTACCTTCCATGGGGGAGACCTGGCTTTGATGTCCAGTCAGGGCACTTAAGGGCAGTCACACCCACCTGTCAGGGGAGGTGGCCTGTTACTATGATGCTGAACAGGTGTCAGTGGAACTTCCAGTCTAACCTGGGTTAGGAAGAAAGGCCTGGTTTCTACTTCCAACAATCAGCCAATGAAAACCCTATGATCACACAGCCCAGTTTGCAATTGATCATAGGGATGGTGCAGGATCGGGTGGTCTTTT
>NW_006408702.1:1311053-1313564 GCF_000296735.1 Chrysochloris asiatica
ATCAAAGAGCACAGCCTTCGGTATAGATTGCATCTCAATGTAAAGAAAACAAAAATCCTCACCACTAGACCAATAAACAACATTCTTATCAATGGAGAAAAGACTGAAGTTGTTAAGGACTTCATTCTTGGATCAACTCTCAACACTCACAGAAGCAGCAGTCAAGAAATCAAACAACGTATTGCATTAGTCAAATTTGCTGAGCAAGACCTTTTTTAAAGTGTTGAAGAGCAAAGATGTCAGCTTGAGGACTAAGGTGCACCTGACCCAAACCATGGTATTTTCACTATCCTCATATGCATGCAAAAGCTGGATACTGAATAAGGAAGATCTTACAAGCATTGATGCTTTTGAGTTATGGTGTTGGAGGAGACTATTGAAAGTGCCATGGGCTGCCAAAAGAACCAATAAATGCATTTTGGAAGATGTGCAGTCAGAACGCTCCCTGGAGGCCAAGATGGCCAAACTTCATCTCTCATACTTCGGTCTTATTGTCAGATGGGAACAGACGCTGGAGAAGGATATCATGTTTGGTAAGATGGAGGGTCAGAGAAAAAGAAGAAGACCCCTAAACGAGATGGATTCGCCAAGTGGCAGCATCGATGGACTCAAGCATGGCAACAGTAGTGAGGTTGGCCCAGGATCAGGCAGTGTTTCGTTGCGCTGTGCATAAGGTCTCTATGAGTTGGTACCAACTCAATGGCACCTAACAACAACAACAACAATAACCATATACACCTGGTAAGAAACTGATCCCTAAGGTTTGTGGGGTTTCTATACTGTAATGCACTAACCATTTGAAACCTAGATTTAAAATGGGAAGCTCACAAGCGCAAGTTTATATCTGCAATGCTTACAATGGACCCCCTGATTTCTAATGTACTTAGCTCACATGACTGAGCATGTCGTAATTACCACATGGACACCAGCTAATCCAGTGGCTGGCACGTAACAAGGGTTCAATTAATATCTGTTAAATACTGTTGAATGGAACTTACAGACCAGATTTGCAGCATCTCAATGAAGACTTGGGCATTACAGAAAGATACTGGGCCTTTTGGAGGAGATTTGTTCTGCAATGGGGACTCCATGCTTCATAGCTGGGCAATATTTCCACCTGTATGTTTCCCTTTGGGTCTGGATTGCATCTCTACTTTGCTTTCTTCTAGAGACACATGAGCTTTGTTCTTGTCCTCTTGGGGTCTGTCATTCCACTTATCCCCAAAGAAGCCCATCACTAGGCTTACAGGGCCACAAGGCTATAAGCAGGTGTGGTCACCTGAAGTGCATATATTGGGCGCTAGAGGAGAGGACAGTTGTCCTGGGCCTGAGTGTCAGAATGTCAGAGCTTTAGCTCGTGGCCAAACCAATTCAGTTGCTGCTGAATTGACCCCTGTCACATACAACTTTGCTTCTTAGATTTTTCAGAAGTAGGTCACCAAGCCTTTCTTTTGAAGAAGTTCTGAGTGGACTCAAACCTCGAACTTTTCAGTCAGCAGCCAAGTACTTTAATTGTTTGTACCACACAGCAACACTGGCCTCTGGCCAAAGCAAGAAAATCCAGAGAGAAACACATTTAGGACAAGGGGCCTGAAAGCCATTGCTGCTTACAGGTTCACCCCAATGTGCTGTGTGACCTAGGTAGGTGTCTTCCTCTCTGGATCTGGTTTGTTCCCTCTAAACAAGCTGGGGTGGGGTAGTCAACTGCCTAATGTCTTGCATATGTATGTTGCCAGGAATAATGAGACAGACTCCATGAAGCATATTTTGTTCTTGGGGGACAAACAGTACAAGTTATTTAATTTGGAAGCATGTCTTAACAGAAAATACCCTGTCTCCCTGGCATGGTTTCTGCGAAGCAACACAGTCTAACTAGGTGTCCTTTTGTGCCTGGAACCCAGCTCTTCTGTTCTAGGCAGAAGGCAGAAACTGTTAGTCTGCCTCCTCCAACACCATAACTCATTTGAGGCCTCATGTATCTGACACACCATCTATTGTCCTTACTCATTCTTCCCAGAAATCTTTGCTGAGCCCTTCATCTGTACCAGGCACATTGCTGGGCCCTGGGAGAACAACACTGGAAACAGAGTGGTCTTGGCGTCTCTAATTTCAACTCCTAGCACCTCACTGACACTGTACCACACCGTGCATTCTGTTCCCTTGCATTGTCAATCTGTTGTACCTGGAGTGCCCTTTTCTCTTTTCTACCTGACAAACTGTGTAAGGACACTCCCTGGGTGGTTTTTATGCACTCCATTTAGCAGAGTGAATCACAGTGTGTGAAAGGTCAGGGCAGAAAGCTTTCCTGGTCTCTGTATCCCTGATGCTGAGCATGGCCACAGCCCACCCACAATGTAGAGTGATTGATGGCCCTGGATGACACCTAGGGGACTTACTTGTTGTTGTTGTTAAGTGCCATCGAGTCAGGTCCGACCCATAGCGACCCTGTACAGGGTTTCCAAGGGTGTAAATCTTTACGGGAGTAGAAAGCCTCATCTTTCTCCCGCGGAG
>NW_006408702.1:1314822-1315809 GCF_000296735.1 Chrysochloris asiatica
TGTCCACAGCTTGTCATGATCCACACAATCGAGAGCCAATAAGGCACAGGTGAACATCTTTTTGGTATTCTCTGCTTTCAGCCAAGATCCATCTGATGTCAGCAATGATATCCCTTGTTCCAAATCCTCTTCTGAATCTGGCTCAGTCATGTGAGCTAAGTACATTAGAAATCAGGGGATCCATTGTAAGCATTGCAGATATAAACTTGTGCTTGTGAGCTTCCCATTTTAAATCTTTAGGTTTCAAAGGGTTAGTGCATTACAGTATAGAAACCCCACAAACCTTAGGGATCAGTTTCTTACCAGGTGTATATGGTTATTGTTGTTGTTGTTGTTAGCTGGAAAATGAGCTAACTCTCCCTGCCTCCCCTTTAAAGAGAAAACACAAATAAATCAAGCACCAATGTATTTCTGCTTCCTATCCTATCATCAAATCTGTTCTTCAGATGATCTCTAAATTCAGGTGGGATATATTTAAGGTCATAGTTTGGATCTTGTGGACTAGTTTTCATTTTCTTCAGCTTCAGTTTGAATTGGCAGATGAGCAATTGATGGTCGGTTCCACAATCTGCCCCTGGCCTGGTTTTGGCTGATGACATGGAGCTTTTCCATCTTCTCTTTCCACAGATGTAGTCAATTTGATTTCTGTGTATTCCATCTGGTGAGGTCCACGTGTCTCTTGCTGTCTAAAGAAGGTATTTGAAATGAACAAATCATTGGTTTTGCAGAATTCTATCATGCATTCTCCAGCATCAATTCTACCACCAAGGCCATAGTTTCCAACTACTGATCCTTCCTCTTTGTTGCAATCTTTGCATTCCAATCTCTAGTATGCGTGATCAATTTCAGATTGAAGAAGTTGGTAGAATTCTTCTATTTCATCCTCACTAGCTTTAGAGTTTGGTGCATAAATTTGAATAATAGTGGTATTAACTAGGCTTCCCTGTAGGCGCATGGATAGTATGCTATCACAGACAGTGTTGTACC
>NW_006408702.1:1316877-1320291 GCF_000296735.1 Chrysochloris asiatica
CCCCACACCCCTCCCCCCGGTCTTCAGCACACAGTCCCTCTCCCTCCCTGGATCTAAAGTCCCCAGCTGCTCCATATAAACTTACTCCCTTCATCCTTGAAGATGACGCCAAGGCCTCTGCTGGATAGATCCCTAATTTCCCTCGTGGCCACCAGACAAATAACCATGTCACAGTATAACTCCACTGAGAAATAACTGGGCATGCCACAGAAAGAAAGGAATTACATCTCAAAGAAGGTACAGTACCTAATAGCTATGTATACACAGAAGCTGGGAGAATGTGTATGGACCAGATGTGCAGATGAAAGAAACCATGGGACATAAAAGAGGATGGGGAAAGCTATTGTTATGCAAGCACTCTCTCATGATAAAGGATTTAACTCTCCCTCTCTGAGAGGAACACTGGGAGACAGACGGCTCTTGTAATCTTGGAGAAAGTGTCCACATAAGGTGGAGAAGACATGATATGATGAGTGTGGGAAAAGGGATCAAAGTATTCACAGAATGAACCTGCTAGGGAAGGTATTCAATGGAAGGCTGGAAAGCCTACCAACAGACTATGTTTCACAGGAGGGCCCACTGGATATTTCATCTCCTAGAGCAACAAGGAAGCACGGGTGCAAGGACACCGGCATTACTGTGCAGTTCAGTCACAGATGTTCTTTGCAGACAGGAATGGGATTGACAAGATTTAAAAATAATATGGCAGCGCTTCAAAAAGTTCATGGAAAAATAGAATGAAAAGAGAATGGATTTTTTTCTATGAACTTTCTGAAGCCCCGTCATATAAACCTGATGGCAATTCCTTAACCATCAGAAACAAACTGGATAGAATTGTCATAATATGTGGCCAAGGTTACAGTGGCAGCAGGGGAGGGGCCCTGACCAATTGACTGAGTTTTCTAGTTCTGCTGTAACAGAAATACAGCAAGTGGGTGACGTTTGAGAACAGAAATTATTTTCTTACAGTTCAAGAAGCTAGAATCTGAATTCAGAAGAGGACTCCTTCTTTATCAGTTTTGGATAAAGTTGGAGCTCCTTCTTTATAAATTTTAGCTTCTAGTAGTCTGCAATCCTGGGAGCTCCTGGGTTTGTACATTCAGTGGCCTCCATTGATGTCAGATAGAGTATGTCTTCCTATTATATCTGCATTTGTATGCTGCTCTTTATAGAACTTACAACTAATTAGCTTTAGGATCCATTCTATATTGATTAGTCGATTCCATTATAGATCATGATTATATTACATTGTTGTTTTTAAGTGCCACAGAGTTGGTTCCAGCTTATAGTGACCCAGTATAGGGTTTCCAAGGAGTAGCTGGTAGCTTTGAACTGCTGAACTTGCAATTAGCAGTCCTGTGCTTATCCTACAGTGCTATACCAGAACTACATTAGATTATATCCATATATATAGAGGTTAGAATTCCAACATATATTTGTTTTGGGGGCAGGGCATAGTTCAATCCATTACACCTATAAATAGTTAAGTTGTTGAGTTGGTTCTGACCAATAGTGACCCTGTACAGGGTTTCTAGGAAGCAGCTGGTGAGCTTGAATTTCTGACCTTGCAGTTCAAACCTACATTTCAACCCAGCACATTAACCCACAGCATCACGCCAGGACTCCATAAATAGATATGGAGATAGTTAATTGAACCATTTATTAGAGCAAGATAGACAATCAAAAATATTATTATGTATATTTTTAAGAATCAAGGCATCAAGAAGGAAGAGCATGAGTGGAACATGAAATCCTTACCTAGAAAATCAGAGACAGTGGCAGAGGCGGTGGCATGGAGAGACAGAGCAGCTACGGGCTGTAGGCCCGTGGACTGAGAAAGGCTGTGTGCATGTCAGGCAGGAGGCTGGCCTGAAGAATGTGCCCTTTGAACATTTAAATGAATATATATTTTCTGTTTTTATGTGTACATCAAATATTTTTCCTTGGTTCATTTGTGAAAACTAAGATGTAAATGGGGAGCCACAGATAGTAGGATGGCTGTTGCAGGGAGGGGATTGTAACCACTGAGATGAAACAAAATCGATGATTTATTGACCTTGTCTGCAAACCTTCACTCAATTCACAATAAAAAGTTGAAAAAACAAACAAGGATAGATGATCACTAGGACAGCTACCTCCCCAAAGGTCATTATATTTTGCCTAATTTTCAGTGTAAGCTAGTTTTCATACCCAGAGCCCATTGGCTGAAGGAGAGACTGACTCCCAGGAAAAAAGGGTATGAAAGAATCACCCCAAGCCTTTCCCCAAAGAACCTACAACCATTTGCTTGGGGGAAGGAGAAATAGAGAATCCAAGTTGATACTGATATCTGGGGATCCAAAGTATCACTATGGGTGACACTTTTAGGATGAGGGGGATTGAGGTAATAAATGGAGTTCAGTTTCAGGTTTGGTTCATAGTGGGGTCCAGTGGATTCACGAAAACATCCAGTGATTGTTTCCCCTGTCCCTTAACGTATAATTGAAATGGATGAACTTGGTCTGTGACCTGCGGGGTTAAAAAGTATTGTAGTAGAGAAGTCCAAGTAGAAACTTGTGAAACTGCCTCCATCTCCACAGATAAGATAGTAAATCTGTAGTAATACCGCAACCCAAAGAGAACGGCAGATTTTAGTTTCATGCTTGAAGACCTGAGTCCAGGGATTCCAATCAACGAGATCTTTTCCTTTTCTGTTCCTGCTGCTCTTACTCCTTCTCCACACTCCAGTCCTCAGCTTTGTTAGCCCAGCTGGGCTTGGCATCTTGAGCACATCTTGACTTTCCAGCACATCTAGAAGTGATGGACTCATAACAGAAAGCACTCAAGGCTTACTGAGCGAGAGCTTGTCAATTTCATTGAATGAACTGGGATTGCTGGGGCCACCCAGGAATTGAAGCAGCTTATGAAACATATCAACAGAACTGTTAACAAGTTAACCCACCACAGAGATCACAACACACAGGAAGGCAGAGAAGGTTCTGACAGGTATATGGAACAGGTGGGTGATTGTCCCTGAGAATTAATGCAAGCTGCAGCTTTCCTGGCAACCAGTTAGTTATGTTGTTGTTGTTGTTGTCAGGTGCCATCGAGTCGGAACCGACTCAGCAGAACGAAACAATGTCCGATCCTGGGCCAACCTCACTACCACTGCCACACTTGAGTCCATCAATGCTGCCGGAGTCTTCCTCTTTTGCTCCTACTCTCCATCTTACCAAGCATAATATCCTCCTTCAGCGACTGGTCCCTCCTGACAATATGTCGAAAGTATAAGAGACGAAGTTTAGCCATCTCGACTTCTAAGGAGCACTCTGGCTGCACTTCTTCTAAAACAGATCTATTGGTTCTTTTGGCAGTCCATGGCACTTTCAGTATTCTCCTCCAACACCACAACTCAAAGGCATCAATTCTTCTACA
>NW_006408702.1:1322692-1331339 GCF_000296735.1 Chrysochloris asiatica
TTCCAATTTTCAATGGATGTTTGCAGCTGTTTCTCTTCATTTTGAGTTGTGCCCCATCAGCAAATGAAGGTTCTGTGAGCTTTTCTCCCATGAGCCTAACTCTGTTCACGTCATCATGGTCAACTCTACTTTGAAGAGGCTTCTCTTCTAACTCTGTTCACGTCATCATGGTCAACTCTACTTTGAAGAGGCATTTTGAGTGCCTTCCAACCTGAGGGGCTCATTTTCTGGCCCTGTATCTGACAGTGTTTCTCTGCTATTCATTAGGTTTTCAGTGACTAGCAATTTGGAACTAGTTCGTCACTCTTTCTTCCTAGTCTGTCTTTGTCTGGAAGCTCATCTGAAACCTGTCCACCATGGGTGACCCTGCTGGTTATTTAAAATACCGGTGGCATAGCCCTCAGAATCACAGCAACTCAAGCCACCATAGCAAGACAGACAGACGAGTGGTGGCCGTTTAGTTTTATGTCAAAACTGTCACTTTAATTTTCTATATTAATCCTGATACAATCCTGTTACAGTCAAGATGGTCACTCTTGATACAATCAATCCTGATACAATCCTGATGTTCTCTCCCAAGATGGCGCCTCTGGGAACAGCTTAGTCTTGAACCAGAAGACAATGGATTTCTGGATTCTCCTACAAATCCCCCCAGCTCTAAGCCCTCTAATCCTCCAAACATACCTTTATATTTGTTTCAGAATTCCAGCACCATGCCCTGAGCCCTCTTGGCCCAGTGTTCCTTGCTGTTGTTGATGGAGCTCCTCACTGCATGTCTACCCAATCCTCCATCTTGATTGACATCCTAGTTATTTATAAGCAGTATGTTATTTATTAAGCAAATGGTCTTTGTCCAGTGAGATTTCTGTGTGCTGCTCCAACAGTGGAGTCCCTGGGAGGTACAGTTAACACATTTGACTGCTAACTGAAGACTGGAAGTTTGTATCTACTTAGAAGAGAAGACCAGACATGTACTTCTGACAAATAATGCACTGAAAATCTTATGGAGCACAGTTCTATTGTTATACATGGGGCTGACAGCAAAAATTGGTTTGGCTGTACCATGAAAAGGGGCTCCAAGTTCTTAGGTGGAAAGCGCTTTTTCCTTGATGTCTGGAGATGAATCCCCCACCCCTCAGGAGCTATGGTACCCCCACTCTGCCTGTCAGGCCCACATTGGGTGCAATGGTCCCAATTAAGATGGTGCGGTGCCCTTGCATGACCCTGGAACGGGGATACCAGGAAAGCCAGGATTCCTCTTCACCTCCCCCAGGAGAAACTGTTTGCATTGGTGGTGTTGGTGGTGTTGTAGTGAGGGCCAAGGTTGCAGGGAACAGGCACCCACAGCTGAGGCCTCCTCCTGTAGAGGAGTCACAGCACCCCCACAGAGACAGCCAGTGGAGTGGCTGCTGCTCTGGCCACGTCAGACACAGAGACTCGGCACAGCTTCCAAGCTGCCATGTATCTGCTCAGGATTTTGCATCAAGGATGAGCCCTGGGGAGACCAGCCACCGCCACAACTGCATTTCCCAGTGACCTCTGACATGGACCACAACGATGGCCGGCCGGTTGCAGTGCATCCTAGCAGAGCTCTGACCACTGCACAGGGGAAGGACACAGCCTCCCCCCAATAGCCCAGGACAACTGGTTTCTGTCTATTTCACAGACTGTCTTAAAACTGTTAAGGTAAAAACATTATAGTAAACAAAATCAACTTGCTTCCAATGGAATGATTTATTTTTCATTTACAATGGTTTCCAAAATTTGTCTTCTGCTCTTTATTATTGTTTTTCCTTTCAAAACCAGCACCAAAAAGTAAAATAAAAATACCATGGGTACAGTATATAGTGTATGGTAACTAATGGAAAATATATACATTTGACTCTGAAACAAAGAAACAGACAGCAATGCTATTATTTCCATTGAGGATCTTCCCTGTATTCTGAGAACATCAAGCCATGGGCAACCGAGAGGGTTTCTTTTGCACCAATGAAAATAGCACCATAAGGTCATGAGACTCTGCAGTTAGTAACACATTTATGCAACCAAAAAGGTACAGTACTTGAGTAACAGTACAGAGTGTTGTCAGTGAGACAGAAATGTCATTGCTGTGATCACAGAGCTTTACTGCCCTCTGAGCAACGTGGAAAACGTGTTAGGATGACTTTGCCAAGGTCCCTCAATGTGAGCTGGTGACTTTCTGAACAACAATGCTAGGATGAGTTCAAAGAGCTCAGGACAGGGGCCTTGGATGCAGGGGCATTCAGCACTAATGGGACCAGTCTTTGTATTCGTAGAACCCCAGGCCAGGGAGGTCAGTTGAACCTGTCAGGATGGCTGGGCGAGGGATCAGGATTCACAAGTATCAGAAGTATCCACCACTGCATATAGACCTGATCGTGTGGCTGGGGGGTTGGGTGGGGGGTGGGAGGTAGGTGACCATGAGGCTCTTACCTGGCCATCCCTGTGTAATTTCTCAGCTCTAAGAGGCTGATGTCTCTATGTTATTCTGTGATGAGACAACAGCAACTCTGGAGTTGGGAACCAATGGAAACCCAACACTCTGGGAATGTAAGGGCTTTGTGGCAAGGAGAGTTCAAGAAGAATGCTGGTGGCCAGGCTTGGGCCACAGAGGATAGCGTGTACCCAGGCCCCAGGCAACTGCTAGTGAGCCAATTGTGTTCCAGAGTTACTTACACTGCTGGTTTCCTGACATCCCTCAGTTATCTTCATAGAGCATCTACGGGCCTTTCTCACAGCTTCTTATGGATTCAAGTGGAACCACTTGATCATGACATCCTACCACTTCTCTGCCTCTGGGGAATTAAAACTCAAACTGCAAAACACAACCCCTAAGACAAGAGGGAAGGTAGAGAGTTTTGTTTTTTTTGTCCTTCTGATTTATGCTAACCCTAAAGTTCTGACATCAAAACAAACATAAACATGAAAGAGCACCACTAAATCAAGTCCCCAAGGAACTTAGTCTAAGTGAGATCCTCTGTCTGAAAGAGAGAGGAAGGTGGATTCCTCATGGTAAAGTCCTCTAACCTAAGCAACCATGAAACACCCACCATGTTGGGGGGCAAAACAGGTCTCGTGGCACTGAACGTTCCTGCTCTCACTCTGGCCTGGCCTTTTGGTTCTTGAAGAGGCCAGCCTGCTCAACTCCCTTAGCTCTCCAGGCATCATTCTTGCCTCACCTGGAAAATTGTTCTTGTTGTCATTGTTAAGTGCCATCAAGTTGGGTCCAACTCACAGTGACCCTACACATAGTTTCCAAGAAGTGGCTGGTGGGCTTGATCATCAAAAATGTAGTTAGTAATCCAGTGCTTATCCTACAGTGCCACACCAGGATTCCATACCTGGAAAACAGAGCAATAGTAATAGCGGTGATGATTAAGGGGAACATGTGACCCTGGAAGAGAAGTGCCCAGTGCTCAGGTGAAGTCGAGCACAGGGGCTGACTAAGGTTCTAAGAGGTTCTATGATAGTCAAGTTCAGGTAAATGGCCAAGGTCAAGGGGAAGCCACTAGAATGTGATGCAGCATCTTCAAGGTGTGAAGCTTTACAAAGCACCACTGGAGTAGGGAGCCCTGGTGTAGCACTCCAGGATCAGCACCGGACTGTTGACCGCAGGGTGGCAGTTCAAACCCACCAGCTTCTCTCAGAAACCCGACACAGGGTCAATGTGTCAGAACCAACTCGATGGCATAGAACTACAACTAGAGGCGAGGCTTCTAGAAGGCAGTGCCCAGAGCTCACTCTTATGCCACCCCAATGAGCATATGTCACGTAACTTAGCACCTTGAAATGCTCGCTCCTGTTCCCTATGAGGTGGACAGCAGAGCTCTAGCATGACAATGTCTCCCCAAACCCAAGCCCTTCCTGAATATTCTCCCCAACATAGGTGGCATGGAGAACTACATGACACCGATGTCCTTATTGATTTCCACAGATTGAAACTCTGAAGGTAAAGGCCAGAATTTAAAGAATATGTTTTAGAGCTGGCTAGAGAGGTAACGTTCTGATTCTTGTGTGGTCAGTAACACAGATGAAAAGGGGATGTTAGCTTCTTCTCCAGAGAAGCCTCTAGCAGAGGCTAGCTGACACCAGCCCTTCCATCCAAATAAAGCCTTTTGGGGCTGTTCCCTATGGTACATCCAGCACCAGGAATTAGAATGCCTAAGGACAGTCACAACGGAAGGCCTGAATGATGCCTCCCTCTCTTCACCACTGCTTCCCAGAGGGGTTCCCCTTTGAGCTACACAGAACCTTAGACACTAACTCTCTGTGACTCTTGCCTAGTTTTTCTTACTGTAGAAAGCCATCCAGTGGCCATTAATAATATATTAAGTACAAAGCATTAATGGCAAATGTCAAATTCACTCTAAAGTTCTATGCAGTGGGATTGTAGAGACAGCCTAAGGGCAGGGGTGGTGTGCTAGGGGAGGACTGGCCACAGGGCTGGTGTGCTCTTGAATTGGGTGGGTGGGCGGACTTCCACCAAGCCATGTTGCTGGGAGACGCTGGGCACTGGGCCTCAGACCTCGTGTCAGGCGTTGCAGTATGTCTGGGCCATGCATCAGGAGCTGGGCTGTGGTGGGCGCATCTTACTGGCGTAGAAGTCCCTGCATGTCTGGCAGCAGCGCTGGTACCATCTCATGTCCTGGCAGAGGTTCTTTTCCCGGATGACCCGGCAATACACTGTCCACTGGTCACGTGTACATTTATAGGTCAGGGCGGCTAGAGGACAGTGGGGAGAGAAAGTCCACAAGTCATGGCTGGTTGGGGAGCATCAGAAGCAACCACAGCCCTCCATGAAGCTCATGCAAAGAGAAGGGTAATCTTTGGTCTGAATCCCAGTAATGGGTTCTTCTCATCCTTTGTGCACACCAGAGTCTTGTCAGTTGTTATTGTTGTTATGTGCCGTGGAGTCGGTTCCGACTCATAGCGACCCTGTACGGGGTTTCCGAGGCTGTAAATCTTTACAGGAGCAGAAAGCCTCATCTTCCTCCCGTGGAACAGCTGGTAGTTTCGAACTGCTGAACTTGTGGTTCGCAGCCCGATTTGTAACCACTACGCTTCCAGAGAGTCTCATCAGAGTGGGTGAAATCGTGTCTCCTGAACTGAGGAGGCAGCTTTCTTGCTACAGCTAACACAGCCCTGTGTCTAAAGTAACTAATGGTTTGACAGCCTTCTTGGGGACAGGGCACTGGGTCACAGTGCTTCTGTGCTAAGTGGCAGTTGCTGCTCCTTATGGTCAATGATACTATAACTATTACCATTTATAGAATACACTGAAAGTACAAGGGGTTAGCATGGGTGCATGCCAGTGCTTCCGTCTTGTTCATCCAGGGAGGAGCCCCATTAGAGGCTCTAGGCGAGACTAGTGTGCTTACAAAAGTCATAGGAGTATCTCTGCTACCTCAAAGTGCACCTGTCCAGCACATCTGCTTAGAGAACACCTTCAGTTGGTAAAGTTCCCACGTTAGCGGAAAGGGGCTTTATGTGGAAAGTTCCCAGGGATTTCTAATTGGAAAAGCAGAAACTTGGCAAAGAAGAGATGAGTTCCAGATTAATTAAATGTTCCTCTTCTTTGCTACCAGAGGCCCAAAGCATGGACTGGTCCAGTGACAGGTGTGTCCAGGGCCAAGGGCTCACACAACAGCTCCCTGCTAAGCTGAAATGTCCCAGTTTCTTCTCAAGCATCAGCCTAAAACGACCCCAGCCTAAAACAACCCCATGTTGGCATCAGCAAGTGTTCACCTACAGCTCCTTCAAATCTTTCATGTCCAGAAAGGAAAACATCCCTTGACCTTGCTCACTCCCAGGAACCATACAAGGTTTATGGAACATTCTCACATGTTACCCTCTAGTTGACAGAAGAGGTTAGTGGGACATTCAAGGTATTGTGTTTGAAACTGTAGTTAGGGATGTCTTTTGCAGGACAAAGAATGAAACTCAAGCTTGGAAACCTCTTACAATCTACAGAACTGATGAACACAGGCCTCTCCCGGCTTAATAAGGTTAAGGAGGCTTTCTGGCTGATACAACTCCATGGCCAGCAAGGGGTGCACCCCAGTTCACTCCTGGGGGGCAGTGGCAGGGGCACTCACCCAGTCGTGGAGAGGTGATGGTGTTCACGTTGATCTTGTCATTGCAAGCCTCCTGGTGGCACTGTCTGTAGGCAATGGGCTTGGAGAGGGCGGGACACTCGCTGCCGTGGCGCCCGGTGACTTTGTGCATGCACTGCACTACACGAGACTGCAGGCCCTTCCCGCAGGTTGATGAGCACTGTGGAGACATGAAACCTGAGTGGGAAGCCTCACCAAGCAGCTGCCCCACCTGTCTATCTCTGGTGCTTGCAATAATCACAGACAAGGGGACTTTGCATTTACTACCGACTGATCCAAGGTTGTTTCAAGATAGAATGATATCTGTGGGGGCTGGCATTCAACTGGGGGACTGCCTTGCTTCCCCAGGTCTCACAAAGCTTCCACCTTTAATGTCTTGCCACGTTCCTAGCACTCATTTTAGTGGAAAAGATTTGAATTTTCCTTCTCTGCCAGCTTTCTGCCTTTCACAGGTTCCAACGTTCACAGGCTTTACTCTAACTACTATAATGAGGATACCTCTACATTTCACCTGCCAACCCATTCACCCCTGCTCCAAGCAGAGAACAGACTTCCCATTTCCCAAGAGACTGAGTAAGTTAGCATGGTGATAACCAGTCCTCATGGTAAGACTGGGCCTTTGCCCAATCTTGGGTATGGAGAGAAGAATGATGGAGACTGGCATCAAATTTCCCATGACCTATGGCATAGAGGTAGCATAGTGGTTACAAGTCAGGCTGCAAACCTCAAGGTCAACAGTTGTTCCGTGGGAGAAAGATGAGGCTTTCAGCTCCCGTAAAGCTCTGGTAGCATAGTGGTTACGAATCGGGCTGCGAACCACAAGGTCAGTGGTTTGAAACTACCAGCTCTTCCGTGGGAGAAAGATGAGGCTTTCTGCTCCCATAAAGATTTACAGCCTCAGAAACCCTATACAGTGTTGCTATGAGTCGGAACCACCACCATGGCATAGTGACCTCAGAACTAAGTAAACCTAAAGAAAAAAAAAAACCAAAAATGTATAAACAGAGTCATGGAACTAAGTGTTTTAATTTGCAGGAGTCTCTGGTCAGACAGAGCCGTCAAATGCTTGGCTGCTAACCCCAAAAATTGGTGGTTTGAATCTACCCCGAAGAGCGTGGGAAGAAAGATGTGGTGACATACTTCCTAAGGCTCAAAGCCATTGAAAACTCTAGGGAGCACAGTTCTCTCTGACACACAGATAGACGCACCATGAGTCGGGGTCAGATTGGTGACAAATGGCTTGGTTTAACCACTTTTTATTTTGATGTCAAATCACTAGCTAGTGGTGTCTTGAGTACTTGCAAACCCAGCATGAGGAGGCAGGGTTATTGATGAAACCAAATCAAAGTGATTTAGCTGACAATTCCAAATTCCCATAAGAGGAACTTCTTGTAGTTCTGTTCTTGTTCCTGCTCTCTTATACAGTATTTCACAGGGAAAAATCACCCAGTACCAGTTGCTTCCCCTAACCTTGATGCCGAACGCTTGCCCATTTCCATGGGAGCCAGTGGAAGCATCTGTCCTTTAGGGGACCAGATCCCTATGCACACCTTCTACATTGGGTGCCCCGATTACCCACATGACAGTAATTGGCAGGGTTCTGAGAGCACTCTGTAAAACTTTAAAAAAGGTCAGGCAGGGCATTGGGCCCCAGCGGGACCTAATAATGGAGCCTCTTCCTGGTGGAGTGAGCAGTGGGACCTGGAAGCTTTGGGCAGGAGTCCTGTGCTCAAAGACGTCACATGGGCAAGGATGCCAGGTGCTGTCCAGCTGATGGACATTCCCCAGCCCCTCCTCCCTGGGTCTTCCCGCAGCACACCCCGGGGGGTGCGCCTGCTCTTGAAGGGGCTTTTGCATGCCAGGTGACTTTCTCTGCTTTCTGGGCTGACAAGCAAGATGGCCTCTTTAGAAGGTTCTAGAGGGCTCACAAGGGATAGTGGAATCCTTGGGTGGTGCAAACAATGAAAGAACCCGGCTGCTAACCAAAAGGTCAGAAGTTTGAGTCCACCCAGAAGCACTTTAGAAGACAAGCCTGCTGATTAGCGTTCTACTCTGGTACACCTGGGGTCTTCATGTTTCAGAGCTGACACTAGTTTGGAGGGGCTCTAGTCTTTTCAAATCACAAAAGGAGGCGTGACAAACATGAGGACGCTCCTCTGTGGCCTCCAGGCACATTCCAAGCATCAAGGGCTTTCTGCCCACAGGGAAGACTGTAGGCCCTGTCTGTGGCTAGCCTCTGCATTTGAACTTTTGGATACACAGCTCAAGGGCTGCTTACGTGGTTAAAACACCACAGAACAAAACCCCCTGCTCCCTGGGAAAATAGGGGAGTCCTACATAATCGGGGTTTTATTTCTGTGAATGGTTAGCGGGCCCATTTTTAGAAAAGAGGGATGTGTATTGATAGATGTGTACTTGGATCACTGGCTATTGGGCAGACACTATAGGACACCCCCCACGAATCCTGAGAATTAGGAGGGGAAGTTATATACCTACTGCCATGGAGTCAATTC
>NW_006408702.1:1331439-1337594 GCF_000296735.1 Chrysochloris asiatica
CCTTAAGGTCAGCGGTTTGAAACTACCAGCCACTCCGCGGGAGAAAGATGAGGCTTTCTACTCCCGTAAAGGTTTACACCCTCGGAAACCCTATGGGTCAGAACTGACTCGATGGCACTTAACAACAACAACAACAACAACAAGACAGAGAGAGGTGTCTCCTCAGCATAAGCACTGGGCTGTGAACCACAGGAGAAAATGAGGCTTTGAACCTCAGGAGAAAATGAGGCTTTTTGCTTCCAGTAAGATTTGCAGCCTCAGAAACTTTCTACAGGGTAGTTATGAATTGGAACCAACTCAATGGCACGTAACAACAGGACAGCGCAGAACTGCCCCATAGGGTTTCCAAGGCTGGAAATCTTTCTGGAAGCGGACTGCCACATCTTTCTCCTGTGGAGTGGCAAGTGGTTTCAAACCACTGCCTTTCCCGTTAGCAGCAGAGCACTTAACCACTGCGCCACCTCATCTTTCTCTTGAAGACAGGGAGCATCCAGGGACCCCCCAGAACCCTGTGCAGGCTGACTGAGGAGCCAGAGCGCAGCCACGCAGTCTCAGTCCCCCATCTCCTGATGGGGAGGCACTTGGCCCTGAGTGTTGGGAGGAAGCCTGGCTGAGCCACGTCTGTTGAGTTCAATGTCTTCTGCAGGTGGTGTTATTATGTGTCAGAACATAAGGGCAATGGCCGAGTCCTGTGGGGCTATTAAAAGCAAATGTAAAATTTACAAGGTCCCTGCCCAGAAATTATCAGTGACCATCATAAAACGTAGGAGTTTGGGGAACACCCCCCTCATAGACAAGTTGTCCTTCTGGAAGTTCTATAGTCTTCATATGGGGCCCAAGAGAACAAGCTGACATTTATTTTATTGATTTTATCTCTGGCATATATGGGTGTCTCCCCAGTGTGGGGGTAGGGACATGCTATCCCCCGGGTAGGAGTGGGGTACACTCTCCCCTGGGTGAGTGAGGGGTGCTCTGTCTACAGTGTATGGGGGCAGGATGGCACTATCCCGGAGTGCACAGCTATCCTATGAAGCCAGCCAACACTGGTAACTGAGTGAGAGAGTTCAGGTCCTTCTCCAGGGTCATAGAATCAGAGCGTGGCAGAGCAGGGGCAAGACCCTGGCTGTCCCATCCTAGGCCAGAGTGTGTCCTGAATGCACAAGAGGGCGTGCCCAGCTCCACACCTTTCCTAGCCTGGCCTGTGGATTTTCCAGTGGGCAGGACTACAGCTTTATGAGGTGACAGAGGGGCGTCTCCAAAGTTCTTCCACAGGATCTAAGGTGTTGGTTTTCACCCCTCCTCCAGTCTCCATGGGGGAGGTTCACGGGGGAGAGGCACCCTCAGGCACTGCTGGTGCTTTGAGACCACCACACTCCCTCTCCCTGCTGCCCCCACTCCCTCCGCCCACTCCCTCACATGTTACTCTTGGGATCAGCTTTTGCTAAATTCTAGCTGGAGTTTAGCTGTTCACACAGCTGTGGGCTGTGAATAGCCTTAGTTCACCTGGAAAAACTTTAGAGAATGTAGGCATGTTTGCTTATCTGCGTGGACACAATATGTTTAGTTAAAAAAAGAAAAGTTTACAAAATAGTATGTATACAGTCATTTTTGTTTTGCTTTTGTTAAATGTGTGTGTGTACCTTATATAAAATCTTCAAAGACAAACCACTAAAAATCAATCAATCAATCAATCAATCCATCAATCCTTAAAAAAACCTTAGCAGGTGATGAATATGGCTTTGTGGGACGGCTTTTTCTTTTTTGTGTTTTTGTGTAAGGTGATTGAGAATTCAGCCAATGGCCCCTTTGCTGCAGCTAGCGACCTGCCCAGGAACCACATCAGCTGCTTTTTCACTCCTTCCACTCAGGGGTCTGACCACACTTTCCCTGACCCAAGTTCCCCCCAGGGAGATGGGGTGCATGGCATGGAGCAGAGGCAAAAACAAGGGGCCTGCTGGTGTGTTGGCATCTCCGTTTACTAGCTGTATGGCCTTGAGCAAAGTAATGAACCCATGTGAGCCTTCCTTTCTTTATCCATAGAATCAGGATACTAAAACCTTTCAGGCAGCATTCTTGCGGTGATAAGAGACAACATGTAAAAGGCACCTAGTGGGTAGTCTGGAATCAGGTGAGCACTCAATAGACACTGCTCTGGTAGGCAGCAGACTGCTAATGCAAGGTTGGTGGTTCAAACCCACCAGCCATTATGCAGGAGAAAGATGAAGCTGTCTGTTTCCATAAGATTTACAGTCTCGAAAACCTTACGTAGGATCTCTATGAGTCAGAACTGACTCAGTAACAGTGGATTATTAGGAGTCCCCAGTGACACAAATGGTTAAGCACCAGACAGCTAGTCACAAATGCTGGCAGTTCAGACCCACCCAGAGGCATCACAGAAGAGAGGTTGAAACTCTTACGGAGCTATGAGAGCTTGTTTGAAGCACTCAGGCACAAATGGACATTATTACAAATGGTTTGTTGCTTTAAAACCTAATGTTCTAGTCTACAAACATAGTTGTTGCTGGGTATCATCAAGGTGATTCCAACTCATGCAAAACAGAACAAAACACTTCCCGGTCCTGAATCAGCCTCACAATTGTTATGTTTGAACTCACTGTTGCAGCCACTGTGCCAATACATCTACAGAGTCACCACGGAGTCCACCCAACAACTAAAATCCAACCACTACCAACAACCACAACAGCCAGCAACTAACTAACATTATTATTAGCATAATGAGAGAGCATGGTTGAGACAAAAGAAACTCAACAGGGGTCTCTGGGTCACCTGGTCTGCTTAGCTGTGTCATGTCCAGAAAACAGGGCTCCGAGAACAGGTGTGAAAATCCGTATTTGTCAGCTCTCAGCATTGATCTGGGCTCTACAAGTCTTGGTGGTGGTTGTTATGTGCTGTGGAGTCAGTTCTGGCTCATAGGGACCCTGTACAGGGTTTCCGAGGCTTTAATCTTTACGGGAGCAGAACGCCTCATATTTCTCCTGTGGAACAGCTGGTAGTTTTGAACTGGTGACCTTGCGGCTCGCAGCCTGATTTGTAACCACTACACTATGAGAGCTCCTTCTACAAGTCCTAGAGGAGCACAGTTAGAGGCTGTATTTGGCCCTGAAGACAAATATAACTCCAGACAGGTCTGAAAGCATGATTTTTGAATGGCATTCCCCTGTAATCTGAGCGCCTCATGTTGCGATAACATAGGTGTACAGTGCATTTAGCCCTGTCAGCTTCCACCTGGCGCCTTGCCTTTAATTAAGTGGGGGAGCAAACCCCAGTGTCTACTGATAGCATCAAATTAGCCCTGAGCCTCTCTGTGAAGCAGTTTTTCAGGCTTTTAAAACCCAAGCAAACAGCTATAAAAAACATATTTGGTCTTGTCTGAAGCACTCAAACACCAGTGGATTTTTCTCCAAGTGGTTCCTGTCTTTAAAACTGAACATATCTCCTGAGCAAGACTCAGTAAACTGAGACAAAAATGGGAGCAGCCATAAATTAACCAGAAATGCTTCTTGCCAGACCACCTGAACAGAGCACAGCCCCTTTCATCTCCCTTCCCACGTAAGTGCCTACAGCTGCACCTCCTAAATGAGGCAACAAACAGAGCTGGAGGGAAAATCTGCTGGGAGGAGGTGCCTTGTGCACACACCTGGACACTTGGGGCAGAAGTTTCACTGTATACGAAATAAATAAAATTTCTTTTGCACAAACAGCAAAAGATTCATGACAGTAAAGAAAAAGGGAAATAGTGGTTGATTTGGATTACTTATATGCTTTGATGCACTATTATTCTGTTCCTTTGTCATACTACAGTGGCTTCAGTGTTGCTAAGATGCTGGAGGCTATCCCACCAGTATTTTTAATACCAGCGGGGTTACCCAGGTTGGGCAGGTTTCCGAGGAGCTTCCAGACAAAGACAGACTAGGAACGAGAGATGGACTACTTCTGAGTGTTTAGTCACTGAAAACTTTATGAATGGCAGCGATATACTGTAAGATATAGTACCGGAAGATGAAAATATTATGACTAGCACCAGAATAATATTGTCAGAAATACTGTGCCAAAAGAAGAGCCCCTCAGATTGCAAGACACTCAATATACTACTGGGGAAGAGCTACCTCCTCAAAGCAGTTGTTGTTGTTATTGTGCTATGGCGTCGGTTCCAACCCATAGTGACCCTGTATAGGGTTTCCACGGCTGTAAATCTTTACAGGAGCAGAAAGCCTCATCTTTCTCCTGAGGAACAGCTGGTAGTTTCGAACTGCTGACCCTGAGGTTCGCAGCCCGATTTGTAACCACCACTGAAAACTTTATGAATGGCAATGATATATTATAAGATATAGTACTGGAAGATGAAAACATTATGAATAACGCCAGAATATTGTCAGAATTATTGTACCAAAAGAAGAGCCCCTCAGATTTCAAGACACTCAACATTCTACCGGGGAAAAGCTACCTCCACAAAGCAGAGGTGACCATAATAACCATGAATGTTGTAAAGCAGGAGTGGGAACAGTTTTACCCCCAAGGGCCATTTGGATATTAATAATGTTGTCTGTGGTTCATACAAAATTATCAACTTAAAAATTAGCCTGCTACTTGTGGATGGCTGGAAACTAGGCTTGCCTTGGCAGGGCAAGACCAAATGATTTTGAGGGTTTTATACAGTATGTGGGATGGATGTTCCCCACCCCTGGAGTCAAGACTTTGGGACCTTCATTTGTGGATGAGGCACAACTCAAAAGGAGGAGAAACAGCTGTAAACATCCATTAGTAATAGGAACACGGAATGCACAAAGTATGAATCCAGGAAAATTGAAAGTTGTCAAAAATGAAATGGAACACATAAAAATTGATATCCTAGGCATTAGTGAGCTGAAATGGACTGGTATTGGCCATTTTGAATCAGATAATCATATATTTACTCGGACAAGAATGACAAATTGAAGATGAATGGTGTCACATTTATCGTCAAAAAGAACATTTCAAGATATATCTTGAAGTATAATGCTGTCTGTGATAGGAAAATACCCATATGCCTAGAAGAAGGACCAATTAATACCACGATCATTCAAATTTATGGACAAGCCACTAAAGCCAGTGATGATGAAATTGAGGAATTGTATCTAACAAATTCTTCCATCTGAAATTGATCAAACATGCAATCAAGATGAACTCATAATTACTGGTGATTGGAAGGTGAAAGATGGAAACAAAGAGGAAGAATCAGTAGTTGGAAAATATGACCTTGGTGATAGAAATGATGCTGGAGATCCCAAGATAGACATTTGCAATATCAATGACTTTGTTGCAAATACCTTTTTGAAAACACCATAAAGATGACTAAATACATGGAGCTCACCAAATAGAATACATAGGAATCAAATTGATTTACATCTGTGGTAAGAGATGGTGGAGAAGCTCAATGTCATCAGCCAAAACAAGGTCAGGGGCCGACTGTAGAACAGACCATCAATTGCTCCTATGCAAGTTGAGGCTGAAGCTGCGGAAGATGAAAACAAGTTGACAATAGCCAAAATATGACCTTGAATATATCTCACCTGAATTCAGAGACCACCTCAAGACCATACTTGATGTATTAGACACTAATGAAAGAATACAAGACATCAAGAACATAATATAGAAAAGGAGCAAAAGGTCATTAAAATGACAATAGAGAAAGAAAAGACAAAATTGAATGTTAGAAGAAAATCTAAAACATGCTCTCCAGTGTACAGATGCTACAGCAAATAGAAGAAATGAACAAGTAAAACAGTTGAAAAGAAAATTTCTAAGGACACCCCAAGAAGACAAAGTCAAGTATTATAATGAAATGTGCACAAACTCGGAGTTAGAAAAACAAAAGGAAAGAACACACTTACCATTTCTCAAGCTGAAAGAACCAAAAAATGAAATTCATCCTCGGCTTGCCATATTGAAAGATTCTACCACTCATCTCTCAGTTGGTCACACTGTGGTGGCCTGTGTGTTTCTGTGATTCTGGAAGCTATGCCACGGGTATTTTAAATACCAGCAGGGTCACCCACAGTGGACAGGTTTCAGATGAACTCCACATGAAAACAGACTAGGAAGAAGGAGAGATGGACTACTTACAAATATTTAGTCACTGAAAAACCTTATGAATA
>NW_006408702.1:1338059-1338851 GCF_000296735.1 Chrysochloris asiatica
CAAACATTCAGGGAAGAGCTGTCACCAATTCTACTCAAATTATTCCACAAGATTGAGGAGGATGGAAAACTTCCTAATACATTTTATGAAGCAAGTGTAACCCTCATACCAAAACCAGGAAAGGACATCACTAAGAAAGAAAATTATAGACCAATATCCGTCATGAACATAGATGCAAAAATTCTCAACAAAATCCTAGCCAACAGAATCCAGAAACACATCAAAAAATAATACATCACGATCATGTGGGATTCACATCAGGGATGCAAGGATGGTTCAACATTAGAAAAATGATCAATGTAATTCACCATATAAATAAGAAAAAGAAAAGAACCACATGATCATATCGATTGATGCAGAAAAGGCATTTGACAAAATCCAATATCATTTCACAAACAAACCCTCAACAAAGTAGAAATTTAAGGAAAATTCCTCAACATAATTAAGGGCATATAGCCTAAAATAGAGAGAAACCGAAAGCCTTCCCTCTTCAAACAAGAACCAGAAAAGGATGCCTTTTGTCACCACTCCTATTCAATATTGTGCTAGAAGTCTTAGCAACAGCTATACAGCAAGACAGGGAAACTAAAGGCATTCAAATTGGCAAAGAGGAAATAAAACACTCTCTGTTTGCAGATGATATGATCCTATACATAGAAAACCCCAAAGACTCAGAAAAAAAGCTACTAGACCTCATTGGAAGATTCAGCAAAGTGGCAGGATATAACATCAACATACAAAAATTGGTTGGATTCCTCTAAACCAAAAACGACAGTATTGAAAAGGACATTA
>NW_006408702.1:1342352-1343784 GCF_000296735.1 Chrysochloris asiatica
CATCAAGGGAGAAGAGCGGAGAGCGGGACCCTACCCAGAGAAGCAGTGATGCCAGAGATGGAGGCAGAGACGATAACATGGAGAGATGGAGCAGCTGGGGACTCTAGACCCAGAGAGGGAGAGGGACTGTGTGCTGATGACCGGGGGGCAGGCTTGCAGGGTATACCCTTTGGTTGGCTGATGATGCATGGAGGGGATTGTAACCATGGCAATGAAACGATATATGATAGAATGAATATAAAGCTAATGTTCTCCCATGTAAACTATCACATAATTCACAATAAAACATATATTAAAAATAAAAGTGGGGGAGGTAGACCAGAAGACATTTATGATAAGTTCCTAGAATGCTCTCAATGTTCTATTTCTTGACCTGCTTGGTTGGCTCACAAGATTCACTTTGCAATTATGCATATTACACTGTTTACTTATATCATATATACTTTCCTATATGTTATATTTTGAAAAAAAAGGAAATAGTGAAATAGAATGCATAAATAATAACATATGAATATTCAGGAACACTTAATTGTGTTTATGAGGAACCTGTACATAGAACAAGAGAACAGAACATTTAGGAAATCAGGAAAGGCGTGTGCCATGTTTGTTGTATTCTTTCATCATACTTATTCAACCTGTATGCTGAGCAAATAATCCGAGAAGCCGGATTATATGAAGAAAAACACAGCATCAGGATTGGAGGAAGACTCATTAACGTCCTGTGATAAACAGATGATAAACCTTGTTTGCTGAAAGTGAAGAGGATTTAAAATACTCACTGTTGAAGATTAAAGATCACAGCCTTTGGTATGGATTACATCTCAATGCAAAGAATACAACAGTCTTCACCACTGGATTAATAATAACATCACAATAAATAGAGAAAAGATTGACTTTGTTAAAGACTTTATTTTGGTCAAAGCAACCATCAATGCTTGTGGTAGCTGCAGTCAAGAAATCAAATGATGTATTGTATTAGGCAAATCTGTTGCACGGAGGGGATTGTAGTCATTACAATGAAACGATGAGTGTAAAACTGATGTTCTACCATGTAAACTATCACTCAATTCACTATAAAAACGAAGAAGAAGAAGGGAGAAGAAGAAGGGAGGAGGAGGAGGCGGCGGCAATGGACCGAAAAGCCATGACCATTGTCTTCCAGCATCTCTTCTTCAATTAGCTCCTCTGTGAACTTGTGGGATTCTTCCTGTTCTGGATTGTCAATAATTCTTAGGTTTTTCCTCTCCATGTTGTCCAACACATGAATCTTAGGCCTTCTTCAGATTTTTTTTTATCCTTTTTTGTGCTTGCTCTTCTATCTTAGTAGTGTTGACAGATTTATCTTCTAGCTCACTAGTTCTGGCTTCTATCTCTTCAATTCTACTCCTTTGCCCTTTCAGTGTAATGTCCATTTCTGATAGTTTATTATTAA
>NW_006408702.1:1345169-1350252 GCF_000296735.1 Chrysochloris asiatica
AGTCCCTTGTCTGACATGTCATTGCAAAAGATTTTTTCCCATTCTGTGGGTTCCCTTTTAACTCTTCTGGTGAAGTTTCTTGATGTACATAAGTTTTTAATTCTTAGCATGTCCCACTCATCTATTTTATCTATTTTTGTTTGTGTGATTTTCAAAATGTTTTGTAGTCCATGTATTCCCAGAATTAGTGCCCTCACATTTGTCCCGAGTTTTTCATTGATGATCTTCATAATTCTCAAATTCATATTTAGGTCCTTAATCCATGTTGAGTTGGTTTTTGTATAAGGTGTGAGGTGAAGGTCTTGTTTCAGTCTTTTGCATATCATTTTCCAGTCTGCGAGCACCATCTGTTGTAGAGACTATGCCCTCTCCATGGGATATATTTTGGTGTTTTGTTGAAGATCAATTGGCTGTATGTAGATGCGTTAATTTCTGGATTCTCGATTCTGTTCCATTGATCTATGTCATGTAGGACTTTTTCCTAGTGATAAACAGTTGAGGTCCAGCTGTGGCCGTTTTGCAGTGTTGCTTGGTTTTAGGTGAAAACTGTCACTGTAAATTTTAAGAAGATCTGTGCACATGTGCAGTAGAATCCTCTGGGGATGGGGGTGGGGTGTCTACTTGCTCCAGCACCCCTCTAGTCACCAGAATGAAGGTGCAAAGCCAGAGAGGGACCAATGAACAGATACCAAAAAAAAAAAAAAAAAAAGTGTCCACAACTCTGTGGTTCTGTCAGATGTCTGTGGCTACTCTGATCCTTTCCCTGCTTGGTCTCTCCCAAGATGGTGGCTCCGAGAGCAGCTGAGCACCTTGTAAGCATTCTGTGATTATGATTGCAAAATTTGTAGTCTGCCAGATCATAACTAGGAGTCCTGGTATGGTGCTGTGGGCTAATGTGTCAGACTACAAAGTCGTTTGAACTGCAAGGCTGGTGGCTCAAGCTCACCAAGTGCTTCTTGGAAACCTCTACAGGGTTGGAATTGACTTGATGGCACTTAACAACAACAATAACAAACATAACTAAGCATATATATCTACTGGAAATCTTTCCCCACTTTTTTAACCCTCCTTTTTGAGACATTAATTAAAACCAGTCGATAATTTTATTACAATGTCTTTGTCCCAACCTCTATATCCATCTCTTGAGACACACTCTCTCTGAAACTATAACGATTTCACCTATCTAAACTAGACATCCATCCAGATGTCTCTCTAATGCTGAATAAATTCTTTCACTTTTCATTCAATGTCCGAAGTTTTTTCCCCCTGTGACAAGCTATTTGCTCCCTGGGTCTCCCAGGTGTAACATCATGGTCATAAAGTTCACCAGATTCCCAAGGGGTGCTTTGAGAACTAGCTAAAGGAGATTGCAAAATTTTGGGAAGAGAAAAATGCTACATAAATGTTTAAACACATGAAGTCTATTTTTGAAGAGTAGGCACAGGAGGGTGCTGTGGGGGTGGGAAGGGGTCTTGGTTAGAATGAAATAAAGTGTATACCCCATAATGGGAGCACTGTGGCTCTGCAGGATAAGTTGTAGACTGCTAACTACAGGTCTCCAGGTCGATCTCTCCAGTTGTCCTGTGGGAGAAAGATGAGACTTTCTGCTCTCCCAAAGATTAATAGCTTTGGAAATCCTATATGGGGTCACTAGGAGTTGGAACTGACTTGACAGCACTTAACAACAGAAACCCCCTAATGCACAATGACCCCACTGTCTGTTTTTGTTTTAAATGTTTTATTGTAAATTATGTGATAGTTTACATGGGAGAACATCAATTTTACATTCATTCTATTGTATATCGTTTCATTGCCATGGTTACAATCCCCTCCAAGCATCATCAACCAACCTAAGGGTATACCCTACAAACCTGCACCCTGGTCGTAAGCACACAGCTCCTCTCCGTCTCTGGGTCTAAAGTCCCCAGCTGCTCCATCTTTCCACGTCATTGTCTCTGCCTCCATCTCTGGCATCACTGCTTCTCTGGGTAGGGTCCCACTCTCCGTTCTTCTCCCTTGATGGTCCCAGGGACCTCAGCTCCTAGCTGCAAAGTTAATCACTCCCCTCCTTTTGCTACAAAATATCTACCTTTACATTTCCAACCCTCACAATCAGTCCTGATAACAATTATTCACTATTGCATCACAAGAGACCTACCCACATCTCCTTTCATCAGCCCTGCCTAGAAAGATTGGATACTACTCAGTGGAGATTCTACGTTCCTCCTCTGGATCTAGGCTCCTCCTTGAAAGCTTGTAAGCCAGTCACTTCTTGCCTTTGTAGCCTCCCACCCCCATTTTGAGTAGCCAATATACAAGTTGCCCATCCTTGTCTACTCTGTGTATGGAGGAGGTGGGAATGATTCTTGCTGTAAAGATTTGTTCCCTCTTTCGAGCTACTGCATCCATAGGTGTAGGTCAAGTTCATCAAATTGTATCAGATTACTCTTTTTTTCCTCTTCTTTCTTCTGCTAGTTGAGCTCTGATCATCCAGTCATTGAAGCCAGGTCAAGTGGGTATTATCTGAAAGTGTGGAAGTTCTTATAAGCATATGTCCTCTCTTCTTATCAGCTGAACGGTTCACTCTCCATTCTAGTCCTCTGTGGCTATGTCACTGACTCTGGACACAAGAGTCCCCAGGTCTTGCCATGCTGCTGGCCAACCAGGTCTCCACCCAGGTTCACAAGAGTCAATTGAACATCGTAGGGCTTAGCTCGCAGCTTCATTGCTGTTTTTCCCTCACTTCCCCTTATCGGTGATGAACGTGGTCACCAATCAGAGCGTGTATTCCCATTGCGTCTTAGTTTTGGAAGGGGGTTTGCCTTGAGGGGACCCTACCACTTGCCTTGATGTCGCCTGGTCGAGCAACTTGCTTGTTCTTGTAGTAATCAATTGGACTGCCTACATTGTTTTGTGTTTTTTCCTGTCGGTCTTTCTTTTGAGAAGTATCTCCTGTTCTTCTAGATGCTCCAGGCTGGTCTGCTTGTCCTTTCAAGTGGAAATTTCCCACCTCAGAAGATTCTGGATGCACCACTGTCTGGTATTACCAGGTGAGCCCCTGGGTCATCTTTTGAGGGGATCCTGTGGATTGCAGATGGAGAGAGAGGATCCTGACAGTAACTCTGCTTCATTTGTGTTCTGAAAGACATTTGGCTGGTGAAATTTCAAAAGCACTGCCAGATTTTCCCCACACTTGGCATGAGTCATAAAACCCTTAGGAGCTGCTGAAACATGAAATAACAAGTCTAAATGATAATGACAACCCCCTCCCTTTGCTCCAGCTGTGAAACTGGAAATGTTTTCAACAGCAAATGCTTTCTTAGTGACAGAGATACACACAGAGAGAACAAACATGCACACACACTCACCCATACACACACACACTAACAATACACTCACTCATCCACATGTACACACCCTCTTCCCCTGCAGCTCTGGCTTCCTTTCAAGTGGATGACTTTCTCCTCCTCAGCTTTGGCTTCAGATTTCCCCCACTGCTCTGAATTCGTAGTCTGCTGGCCTTCAGATTTGGGTTGGGTCTTTATAGGTTGGAAACTGGAAGGCCAAGGTAAGTCCAGTGATCTGAAGAGCTCTTGAATGAAGAGATGATGGAGCTGGCAGCAAGAGCAGCTACCATATCAGATGTCAGGAGAAGGATGGTCTAGGCTCTCAACAATGCTGGAGAAATGTTTCTTTCCTCCAAACCAGGCTGTCATCCCCATGAGGGCACCAAGGCAGGGTAGGCACTACTTCATGGACCTAAGCCCCCACAAAGAACTATTCTACAACATAAATAGTTCACAGGTCCTTGTTCAAAATGAGATTCTGATGACGGATGAGAGATACTGAGATTGCATCAGATGCTGCTGCTGCAAATGAGGAGGATGAGGATGAGAAGAAGGACCGTCTTCTGGGCATTTTCCATGTGCCAGGTATTGATGGCACTTAGACTAGTAAGTCAGTCCTATGAGGTGAGCATGTATGGACCCAGTGTCAGAGGTGCTGATGAGATAATGTGAGATGCAGTATCATCTAGCCTCTAGAGTATGGAGTTTCATTTCAAGGTCACAGACAAAGCACTGGTCTTAGCTCTCTAGTGCTGCTATAACAGAAATACCACAAGTGGGTAGCTTTAACGACAGACATTTATTCTCCCACAATTTAGGATGCTAGAAGTTTGAATTTAGAGCAATGGCTCTGGGGAAAAGTCCTTGTCTCCTTTCAGCATCAGTAGGCCCAGCCTTCCTTGGAGATCTCTATGTGTCTTGGTACCAATCATCCACTGGATCAAGGAGATTCACAGCACAAAGACTCCAGCTTCAAAGGACATACTCCACTCCCGGATCTTCTTTCTTGGTGGTAGTAAGCCCCTCTTTCTCTGCTCATTTCTCTCTCCTTTGAGTAAAAGGTATTGCAGGCCATGCCCAAGGAAAACTCCCCTTACATCAGACCAGGGCTGTGAAGGGACTAAGGATGTTGCCTCCCACCCTTAGCGCTCACATCAGATCACATCATGAGGATCATCACATAACTGTCACATTATATATCACATCACTGCCAAACCACTGAGAATCATGGCCCAGCCAGGCTGACACATATTTTCGGGAACACAATCCAATTCATGACAGCCATTAGGGGTGATGGCTCTCTGACTGTAACCACATCTGAGGTGCTGGTGACGATTGAGTGTGGGAAGCAGAGGTGGCCTAGAGAGCCTGATGTCTACACGCTCCCATCTGCTCTCCACTCCAATGCAGCTGGTTTGGCAGAAACTGGGAAAATGTTGAGGGCAGCAGGGGATGGAGGAGACACCATTGACCTTCAGATAACTGAGCTCTATAAGCTACCTTTCCTTTCTCACAGGCATCTCTTGTGGCAACTGAAGCTTCAGAACATGAAAACAAGTCCACGAGAGCCAAAATATGACCTTGAATATAACCCAGCTGAATTTAGAGATCATCTGAAGAACAGATTTGATACATTAGACACTAAAGACTGAAGACCAGAAGAGTTGTGGGATGACATCAAGAACATCATACATGAAGAAAGCAAAAAGTCATTGAGAAGACAAGAAAGAAGGAAA